>NC_143482.1:28474471-28823138 GCF_027475165.1 Benincasa hispida | reverse complement strand
ACAAATCTGTGGCCTCATAATTCAATTCTAAGAAATCAAGAGTTAAGACAGATATGCAAAGGACTTGAAGATGTATGAAAAAAAATCAAGCAAAATTTTCAAAAGTGCCTAGAAAATCATGAATCCTTTCTTCCGATGTATTCTCATGCAAACACAATTCATACGAGTGTGTCATAGACTAGTCATAGCAAGGAACAAAACAACAAGGAAAACAACAAACAAGCAAGTGTCATCATAAAAAATAGTCCACGCATAGCGCTCAAGGATCCCAAATATTATTATCACGAAAAAAAAATCTGCTCGAAAATCCAAACACCCCACCCCTAACTTTTAATGCTCACATTGTCCTCAATGTGATTGAAAATAAAGCACGAGGGAACAAAAAACTTCCCTAAATAACTAAGTGAATGAAGGTTTTGGGACACTCGAATAAGCTCTTCTCCACCAACAATCCTAACAATTCGAGAATAGAAAATATTAGGCTCAATGATAAAGGAAAAAAGAAATACAAAAATGAATTCTAATCTAGGAAAGTAAGTAAATTTAAAGCCTGGCTACCTCCAAGAAGCACAAATTTTTTTGGTCGGTTGGTCGATCGTGGTGGTTCATTGTCATATGTAAACTAGTGAGTCTAACTGGTAGGTGATGTCAAAGTAGTCTAAAGACTCTCCATCATGAAAGACCTTCAGCCTATGTGATGCATTGTAAATGTGATGAAATAATGGTGTATAATTTCGATGATGGTTTATGCATTACACATGCAAGTTTCCTAGTAAAACCCAAGTATAAATCTTACTAGGTTTCCTGGTAAGTCCAAGGTCGAACACAGGGACTACTGAATTACTATACGACGATAAATTTTGATTCCTTTGCAGTGACAAAAACAAATAAGTTGTTGATGTGTTATTTAAGTATATTTTCTTTGCGGCGGATTCAAGTAAAGAGTTGATGAAATCGAGAATACAATAAGTATGCGATGAATGGGTTGAGAAGAGATTCAACTAACACTTCCTAAGATTGCGTTCAAGTTATGCGATCATGCTACATACACACAACAACATGTCATCTCTCAATGCAAATGCCATAGTTCCTATTTCTAAGATGCATGCGATGTATACGATAATGCCGTTAGGACTTATGTCTATGCCTCTATTCTTGTCTATGCGATGATGAATGATACATGCATATACAAGGTGACCATATACAATCATATCCTATTTCTAGGGTGCATGCGATGCATAATAGCAAACAGAACTTATGTCTAAGTTTCTATTACTTGCTTATATGGTTCTAATCTGACTCTTTCAAGCCTAGATTATAACCTGACTCTCTCAAGTCTAGGTTCTTTCTTTAGACTAGTCTCTCAAGTATCTCTAAAGGGTAAAGGATGCATACATAAGACAAGATGATCGCATAAAGTGAAGATCTTAGGACATGCTAGCTAAGTACTTCTCAACCCATTCGGAAATTTAGCTACTGATGCGAAATATGAAGAGATTGAACAGATGTTAAGATGAGAATTCCATTTTACAAATAAAGTCAGAATACAAAACAACACTGGAAAATAGGGATAAGAAGTCTGGTAGCAATGTCTTGCTTCCCAAGGCTTTTACACTGTCTTCTTACTCTACGCTGTCCAGAAGAATGTCCTTGCTTTCGCAAGTGTCGGCCCTCTCTCATTTTACAGCACTTCCCGGCAATCTTTCGAGCTAACCAGGAACGATCTCTCAGCATCTTCCCCACTTTACTCGCCTCCGCCTTCTAAGTATAAGAACAACTACATACTAACGACTATCTATTTGTATACGATCTATCTTCTATATGTGGCAAACTGTGTCAAACTCTTTTAACGATGGTGGCCTTCGGTATTTATAGAGCTTCAAGATGAAGAGGCTTTTCTCTCTAATGATTGCAATGATGGGAGGTCATTAAATCTTTTGCCTGATGCACCGATTAATGGTCACCAAAAAGTTGAATGTACTTCTACAGTGTGTCGTTAATGGCTTGTCAACTAAATTCGGATTCGACCGTCATCTGCTTTCTGTCCCATCAAGATTTATTATGCTTTCACCTTGATGCACCATCTTTATGAGGCCATCTTCTTAAGCAACTTCTCGCGAGCGCATACGATAGCATGGCTTTGCGGTCACAATCTTTCAATGCGCGCGGACGCCAAATTCCTTGGATCGCAATTTCATTTGCGCCAATGCATTTTCCTACACAAAATAAGTAAATTAGCTACTTTAATGCGATGGGCGCATGCCATCACAATATTCTCAGTTTAATGCTTTTGGACACGATTTTGCATATTTTTACCGTCGCATTCCCACATTGTTTTATATCTTTGCGCTGTAATAACGTGCATTTCTGCCCGTTATCACAATGCTCGTTCACTTTTAAATTTTTTCCTGTCTCAAAATTTATAATGTCTACTACACCAAAAGAGTAAACGTGAGAAACGTCAAATGGCCCAAGCCACTTAGATCGAAGTTTTTCAGGCATAAATTTCAAACGAGAATTGTATAAAAGAACATTTTGGGCTTCCTAGAACTCCTTGGGTGTGATCATTCGATCATGAAATTATTTCATCCTTTCTTTATAAATTCTAATTGTCAAATGATTCCAACCTGAGCTCTTCCAATTCTTGGAGCTGCAAAAGTCTGGCCTCACCAATTGCCTCATGGTTCTAGTTACACTACTTTATTGTCCAATATGCCTTATGTTGAATCTTAATTGGAAGGTGGCAAGCTTTTCCGTAGAACATCCGATAGGGAGTCATCCCAATAGGGGTCTTGAAGGCCGTTCAGTAAGCCCACAACACATCGTCAAGATGAAGGCTCCAATATTTCCTTCTTGGGTTGTCCAGTTCCTCCAAAATGGTCTTCACTTCCCTGTTTGACACCTCTGCCTGCCTGTTCATCTGAGGGTGGTGCGGGTGGCAATACGATGTTGTGAAACATACTTTTTCAGCGAAGAAGCGATGACTCGATTACACAAATGTGATCCTTGATCACTGATGGTTGCTTGGGAAAGCCATATCTGCATAAGATTTTAGACTTCAAGAACCCTGCAACAACCTTAGCGTCATCAGTAATAGTGGCCTTTGCTTCCACCCATTTGGAAACATAGTCCACTGCCAATAAAATATACCTAAACCCACAAAAGGAAGGAAAATGTCCCCTAAGATCTATCCCCCACACATCAAATACCTCACAGAAAATAATGAGGACTTGGGGTATTTCATTCCTACAAGACAAACCTTTTGATTTTTGACAACATTTACAAGTCTTGCAGAGGAAATATGCATCCCAATACAAACCAGAATCCAAGACTTCTTTAGCAGTTTGTTTGGGACTAAAGTGTCCACCACATGCATGCTCGTGACAGAATGCTAAAATAGAATAGAATTCGTCATTAGGGACACACTTCCTAACAACCTAATTCGAATAGAATTTCCCCAAAATAAGGCTCTTCCCGGACATAATATTTTGACTCACTTTTGTTTTTTTCATGTCTATGCTTATTCATTCCATAAGGAAACTCACCTGTGGTCAAATAGTTAACGAGGTCAGCATACCATGGACTCATCAAATGTCATCTGCGTGCATTAGCATATGGTCAGGGAAGTCTCCATCAGAACTAAGATAACCACCTTTTGCTAAAAGTATGCTCAAGTGATCAGTGACAACATTTTCACATCCCTTTCTATCTTGAAGCTTCAGGTTAAATTCCTGGAGGAGAAGAACCCACCTCAACAATCTGGGCTTGTACTCCTTTTTTGACATAGGCAAAGTTGCATGGTCAAAAAAGACAACTACTTTTGATCCAACAATGTAAGAATGAATTTTTTCAAGAGCAAAGACAACAGCTAAAAACTCCTTTTCCATGGTGGTGTAGCTCCATTGGGTCAGGTTCAGGATCTTTAAAGCATAGGAGATCACATGATGTTTCTTATCCATCTTCTAGCCCAAAAATGCTCCAACAACATGGTCTTTTGTGTCGCATATGATCTCGAAGAGAAGATCCCAACGAGGAGCCTGAATAACTAGAGCATACGACAAGGCATTATTTAGCATGTCAAAGCTTGCTTTTCATTCATCACCAAATTCAAAAGCCAGGTCCTTGTGAAGAAGAGAGGTCACTGGCTAAGTAATTTTACTGAAATCCTTGATAAACCTATGGTAGAACCTGCATGCCCAAGAAAAGATCGAACCTCCCTCACATTTGTAGGGTAAGGGAGCTTAGAAATAACATTAACTTTAGCAGGATCAATCTCTATACCATGCTAAAAAATAATATGTCCAAGTACAATTCCATACGAGGCCATAAAATGACATTTTTCAAAATTAAGCACAAGGTTAGACTCAATACATCGCTCTAGTACCCCAGACAAGTTTGATAAACAGTCATGAAATGAGTCCCCATAAACAATGAAGTCATCCATAAACACCTCCATACAGTTTTCAATAAATTCAGAAAATATACTCATGATGCAATGCTGGAAAATACCTGGACTGTTACATAGCCCGAACGACATCCTTTTGAAAGCAAAGGTGCTATAGGGGCATGTAAAGGTCATCTTCTATTGATCTTCTTGGTTAATTAGGATCTGATAGAAACCCAAAAAACCATCAAGAAAATAGAAAAAATGCTTTCCAGCTAACCTCTCAAACATCAGATCTATGAATGGGATGGGGAAGTGATCTTTCCTAGTGACAACATTTAACTTCCTAAAGTCTATACACATTCTCCATCTATTTTGAATTCTTACAGGAATTAAACTACCCTCTTCATTTTTAACTACAGTAACACTTGTTTTCTTAGGCACTATGTGTATAGGACTGACCCATTCACTATCAGCGATAGAGTAGATAATACCTTCATCGAGGAGTTTAAAGACCTCTTTCATAACGACCTTTTTCAGAACAGGATTAAAATGTCGTTGGGGTTGTTAACAAGGCTTAGCTCCTTCTTCAACAGATATTCAATGCATACACACAGTGGGGCTAATACCTTTGATGTCTACCAACGTCCACCCAATGGAAAGCTTGTATGTTTGTAAGACCTTCACCAACTACTCTTCTTGCTCATCAATTAAATTCTTTCAAATAATCACGAGCAGTGTTTTAGTTTTTATTAGAAAGGCATACTTCAGATGGTCAAAAAGCTCATTTAGCTCCACTTTAGGTGCCTACACAACAGAAGGAAGCACCTTTTCAGACAAATCATTGTCAGAACAAGTTGGCATACTTACTAGTTCTATCATGGATAAAGTGGAAAGCTCCATAAGCGAGACCAAATCGCCTGAATCATCCTCGTCATCATCATAGATGTCCCAAACTACTTCCTGCTCAAGACAATCAAATACGTCAACTTGGCACAAGGCATGTACATGCCCAACAGAGACTTCATAGCATAAAAAATGTTAAATTTAACTACTTCACCGTCAAACTCAATAGACAAAGTACCTTCATCCATATCGATCTTGGTTTTGGTTATTTTCATGAAAGGCTGACCAAGAAAGATCGATGCAGATGAAATGGATGTAGGTTCTTCCATTTTAAGAATGTAAAAGTCAGTAGGGAAAAGAAGATCATTAACTTGCACAAGGACATCTTCTATGATTCCTAACGAATGAATAAAAGACCTATCAGCTAATTATATTACTACTATAATCTCAATTAGGTCTTTTGATATTAGTTCTTGGTAAATGGAATATGGCATGACATTAATGGATGCACCAAGATCTAACATCGCTCTCTCTTTTTTTTTTCTTCCCAATCACACAAGGGAGAGAGAACATATCTGAATCCTTTTGTTTTTTAGGTAAGTTCTTTTGAAGGATTGGGACACTGATTGACTTACCACCATCCTCTTTTTCTCTTTTGCTTGTCTTTTCCTCATGCATAATTCTTTGAGAATGTTGGCATACTTTAGAATTTGTTTTACAGCATCAAGGAGGGGAATGTTGATTTCCGCCTTCCTGAACGTCTCTAATAGCTTCTTATCCTTGTCTCCCATGAGCTCCTTTGGCCTTGCAAGCTTGAAAGGAAAAGGTGTTTTAGACACGTAAGCATTTAATGGAGTAAGAGGGTTAGAGGATATTGATACTCCCTTTTCCTTATCTTGTTGTGGTTTGATTGTAGAATCTGAAGAAGTGCTTTCTTGCTCTTTCATCTCTGCTCTAACTTTTTACCACTCATGAGTTTTATATCACTCACATTCTCCCTAAGGTTCAATTCTGGTTGACATGGGAACTTTCCAGATTGTCTCTCCAACTTGCTCACTGAGGTGGCTAATTGAGAGACTTAAGGGCATTCTTGGTGTCTTGCTGAAATTTAAGATAATGGTCAGCTAGACTTTTCACAATATCTTCCATAGACATACTTGAGCTAGATGAAGCTCCATGACTAGGTTGAGATTACTCGTTCTGTCTTCCTTATATGAAGTTTGGGTAATCCCATCACCCAGGATTTATGTCTAACTGTAAGGGTCTTGCTGTCTTTTTTGCCCATTGAAATTGTACCATTGAACAACATTTACCTCAGATATCGCCCCTTGTTGAGCACTTAGGCAAACATCAGTTGTGTATCCCGTTCGATGACACACTTGGCAAACAAAATCAAGTTGTCTCTTCTCCATCTTTGCTAACTATTTCAAAACAAAAACAAGGTCAGTTATTTCTTTATGAAGTTCACTTACCTCATTAGCTGATTTCACACTAACGTAGGCTTTCGTGCCAAACTATTGACAGTTGCCAATCATGATTGTTACCAATTTCATCGCCTTAGTGGGGGTTTTGTTGACTAAGGTTCCTTCTGCAGCAACATCAATGTTGCTCTTCTTAGAGTATATTAACATGCAACAGAGAAAATTCTAATAAATAAGCACTCTAATTATACTTAATTTGAGTTTAAAACATGCTTCAAAGTAACTATTATAGAAGAAGGTTTGCGGAACACAATACCTTTGATGAAACCTCTTCAACACCAGTTGAGCTCCACGTAAATATGTTTTAATCTACAAGTAGACCACCATGAAGATCTTCTCTACTATTCTCTGGCAAGGATTGTGTAGTGGAAACACTAAATTGAGTTGGATTTGATGAAGATATGAAGAGGGTTTTGAGGGTTTTTAATTTTGCAGAGTTCTTGAAGAAGTTCTGAATGCTTAATCTCATTATTCGACCCAACACTTTAATTTATAAAGCTTTCATCATGCAAATTCAAAGCTTGTATGAAGGTCAACTTCTTTTTCATGGATTAATTGGAATTGGATGAATAAGGTGCTTTGCACCATAGTGGAGTCTTTGGAAATCTCCATTTTGTATTTTCAAAATTTGTTTTAAAATTGATTTCTAAAACCAATTTCCAAACAAACCAATTTATTTGTTTGATTAGTTTTATAAAAAATTAATTCAATTAATTAATTTTAAGTAAAATTAATTAATTAAACCTTTTAATTAATTTTGTTAATTTAATATCTAATAATAAATTAATAAAATATCAATTTCACTATAATGAATTTAATTTCATATTATTAATATTTAAATCATAATTTAAACATTAATTAATTCTCCAATTTCATTTAATTTCTGTAAAATTAATCAATTCAATTGTATCGAATACAATAAATAGAAATTGTAATTGAATTTGAACATTTCAAATTTTAAACCCTAATTTCAAATCACGTCAAGATTACTCAACTTACTAATCCAAATTATGAGCTAGTAGATGAACCTTATGAACCTACAGATCATGAGCTTCAATGATTTGTAATTAATTGGTTAAACACTTTAAACTAAATTAATCACTATTTGTTAACTAACGAGACATTCCACTATAGCTCGATAGTTGCACTCTCCTCACTGTAGATATATTTCTATCCATTTTAACCATAATCGGTAAGTCAATCCTTTACAAGTCATTCGTATTTACAGCTAGGTCAAAGATTACTGTTTTACCCCTATAAATACATCTTGCTCCTTAAGCTCTCCTTGATCCTCCATTGAACAATTGATTTATAGTCCAACTTATAAATCATAACCCTCTCTTCCATGAAAGGGTAGGGCCCTGTTGTTCAAGAAAAGGCATCAACGCTTAAGAGAACAATCCATCTTCTAATCCTAAATCGGGTAGGAGCGAATTCCATATTGCAGAGCTATGTCCCCAGCTGTCTATCCGGTCTTATTTCCAAAATGGGAAGCTTATTAAGCAGTGTTGCTGGATTACTCTCAACTATGTAGACCAAAAGGATAATTCTGAATAAACAGAAGTTCATAGTTAGCTCAGGATTATGATCGAGTTACCCAAAGCATTGAGTTTGAGATAGTCAGTTTTAACAGTAAACTGTTGCTATAAAGAAAAGTGACTATTTCAAGGTCCTATCTTATGCAAACTCATTGCATAGGATGCCCCCACTCACATGTCTCCACATGAATGATTTTTGGATCACATCATTTATATCAGTATACAAAATGGGCCACATCCAATAATATCACCAGGATGAGGTACCCAATCTCATCCATATACTTATAGACCATTTTTGCTATATACTCGAACTTGATCCTCTCTTATGTCACCACATAAAGTTAAAGTATTCATGTTATAGCCATGAATTTTTTTATTGGATTTTTATAAAAGGATGCAATATCAATAGTAATTAATTGAATAAAATACTCAACAACATTTTTATTGATAAATAGAATATGTTAACAACATTTACAAACTACGAGTTTAGGACATTCCAACAACTCTTGTCAGCTTGCATCGGCCTCTCATAGAAATACTGAATCAACAGCTGGTCTGAAATCTGATGGTGAGGGAATTTTGCACAGGTCTTCTCGAAACGTTCCCAGTACTTATGAAGTGTTTCCTCATCAAACTATATTATGTTGTGGATGTTCTTTCTGATGCTAACAGCTCAAGATACAGGGAAAAACTTCTCTAAGATATGCCTCTACAACTCCTCTCAGGATGCAATGCTCCCTGGTGGTAGAATGTAGAGCCCCTCTTTGTGAAGAAAATCAGACATGAGGATTTCCATGAGCAGTGGAAGGATTGTTCCAAATTCCATTCAAAATTAACAATAACAATCAATAAACAGAAACTCATAGGTCATGCAACAACTAGAAATTACAGCATGCCAATAAGATAATCAAGGGATGGAGTATGCGTACCTTTGAAGAACATTTCTTCAAACTCCCTCGACCACTCCAAGCGTCCAAGAATAGCAATACAGCCCTCAGACACAATGACCAGAACAATAACACGATCAACAACAGCAAGACAATGATCACGAACCCAATGAACGATCTCTAAAACCTCGCAATCAATCGAGTTGAGTGAGGAGACCACCACAATGGTTACCTTGGTATTCTCGGTGTGAGAATTCAGGAGTTGTGGGTTCTATATGAACTTCATTAGAGGAAGGGACAGGAGGACAATGATCGTGCAGACGATCGAGCAAGTGGGAGATGACACAGTCTATCGTATAGATGAATGCTTGATCGTGTAGTCAATCACAGTCTATCGTATAGACAATGCCACATGATCGTTTAGTTATGACCAGCTGAAAGAACTATCGTATAGTCAATGTGCATGATCAACTAGTCTCTCTATTGCTATCGCTTAGTGAAACACTTTCACTTGATAGATAGCTTTACCGTGAGTACTTTCCGAATTAAGTAACTCTCTAAAATTAGGAAAATATTTTTTCTTTTTATCTCACGGTTACCATAAAACCATCAATAACCTCCCACTAAATTGGTTATTAGAGAAAAAGAGATAATTATCAAATAATTAATATTATTATAAATAAATATGATAACCAACTTACTATATAATATTTATATCCTATAATTTTAATATTTCATCTCATGAAACATATAAACCATAGTTCTTTTTCTATTTTATGGTACTTAATGTAAATCATATTTACATTAATCCTCCATTTGATGTATCTCATACATCACACCAATTATATCATATATAATTGAATTTTCTCTTGTCATTTGAACATTTCAAATCAACCCCAAGAACTAATTCTCAACTTGAATCCATTGAGCTACCAATGGGACCTTATGGACCTGTAGCTTGAAGTTCCAATCGTACGTGAATAACTGACTAAACTCTTTAGTCACGGGATCCACCATCCATTAACTGTCGAGCACTCCACTAAAGATCGACAGTTGTACTCTCCTCACTATAGATATATTTTGTGTCCATATCAACCAATCAACAGTGCGATAACCATTCATAGATCGCTCGTAAGTACAGTTGGGTCAATTTATCGTTTTGTCCCTGTAGGTACATCTAACTCCTTAAGTACAACTAATTCCTCTAATGAACGTAAGTCATAGTCCTACTATGACTGAGTCCTCTCTTCCAAAGAGAGGTATTGACCACTATGTTCAAGATTCGGAATCAGCTCTTAAGGAAGCAATCTATCTACTTAACCCTACTTCGGAGAAGGAGTGAATTTTGTCTTGTGTAACTGAGTGCCCAGCTCCCCAATCAGACAAATCCCTAAAAAGGTAGGTCATAATGGGTAGAAATACACGTTATCATAGTGCTAAGTTCTTAAACAATGTTGGATTGTGTTGATGTACTATGTTAAATTGCATCGATTAAGCATAAATTATATAATATTGCGGTCGCATGCATTCAGCGCATTAGAACTATTGATTTCTGTATTTTTGTGCAGAATATGCGTTAACGCAATGCAAGATTGCGTTAAGCGCAACTTCACCGCAAGGCTTTGCATTGATTGTGCTCACAAACATTCGCTCGAGAAAGATCACTGCAACATGGTGGGCACATCTGGGTGAAAGGCCAATTAAGAGCGATGGGACAGAAAGCTGATGACAGTCGAATCTAAATTAAGTTGACAGCCGATAACGGTCATAAAGTACATTCAGCTTTATCGGTGATAATTATTCGGCGCGTCAATCAGGAATTAAATCTGTCCCATCTGTACAACCGGGAGAGAGAAGCCGCCTTTCACCATGGATGCTCTATAAATACCAAGTGCATTCTTCGAAAAAGAGGCTCACCACTTTTACAATCTTTTATTCTAGTTCGCACGTCTTCGTTTTTAGTTCTTTTTCATCTTAAGGCGGACGCGAGGGAGAAAGTTATGTCGGTAGATCGTTCTGGTAAGCTTGGAAGAGCACCGGAAGCTCCAAAGATAGAGAGAGGGATGAAGCCTGCGGAAGCGGGAATATCTTTAGATCAGAATAGACATTCGAGTGTAAAAAGCCTCGGTCAGCAAGGATTTACTACCAGGCTCTCTTCCTTAAACTTCCATTGGCATTTTGTACTCAACTCATTTATAAGAATGGAATTTCTTTCTCTATATCTGTTCACTCTCTGTGATTCACTCATGAGTAGCTAAGTCAATTGAATGGTTGAGAAGCATTTAGCTAGCACAACTAGGGAATCTTCATTCTTTGCGATAATCTTGTTTATGTATGCTTCATTCGTCCATTAGAGATACTTAGGAGGGTAGTCTAAGGACAGGATCTAGACTTGGGAAGGTCAGGTTAGAATCTAGGTTTGGAAGAACCAGATTAGAACGCATAAACGAGAGATAGGCGCTTAGGAATGAGCACTATTTGTTATTAACGCATCGCATGCATCTTAGCGATAAGATATGTTTGTATGCGGTTACCTTGCTTTCATGCATTTTGCATCAACGCATAGGATAAGAGTAGAGACTTAGGGATAAGCTCTATGGACACTTTGCATTCAACGCATGCGTCCTAGACTTAGGAGCATCGAATTTACATTGGAAAATTACTTGTTGTGCATGGTTATAACATGATCGTATAGTCTGACGCATTTCCGAGTAATGCTAGCTAAAGATCTTCTCAACCCGTTCATCACATACTCATTCATCCATCAACGTAACTGTTTTTCTCAAATCCGTCACATTTATTTATTTCTTTTTCATCAACGCAAACAACAAACCAAATACTTCATTTATTTACTCGGTTACCGACAAGTTTTCATCAAAATTACCAACGCAATCTATTTTCACAAGTCCCTGTGTTCGACCCTGGACTTACCAGAAAACTCAGGGGAATTTACACTTGAATTCCACTGGGGAAACTTGAGTGCACAATGCAATCCATCAATGCATATCATTCGTATTTCCATTCAATAAAATAACACATCATGTTTTTGGCATCATTGCCAGGGACTTCGGCAAAATAGTTTGTTAATGGTAATTTTTTATTATTTCTTTGCAGAACACTCAATCTATGGCGAATTACGACCCGGAGATTGAGAGGACATTTAGAAGAAGATTGAGAGACCACCAATAGAAACCACAATCCAATAAAGAAGAGATGGCGGAACAGCCTGGAGGTGGAGCACCAAATGATAACAATGTCATGGCGAATCAGATTCTGTTAGCAAACGATCGCAATAGGCCCATTAGGGACTATGCATCGCGAAACCTCTATGATTTCTCTCCGAGAATCATGAGGCCTACCCTCGACGGAAGTAGATTCTAGATGAAACCAGTGATGCTGTAGATGATCCAGACTGCAGGTCAATTTGGAGGAAGGTGTGGCGAGGACCCGCACGCTCACCTCCAAAGTTTTATTGAAATCTGCAATACTTTTGTGTTCCCGAACATCTCTGCTGAAGAAGTTCGACTAACGTTATTCCCATTTTCTCTCTGTGATCAGGCTAGGAAATGGGCTTATTCGCTCGAACCAGAAGAGATCACTTCTTAGGAGCAGGTGGTGGAGAAGTTTATGACAAAGTATTTTCCACCTACGGAGAACGAAAGACGAAGGAAGTTTATTAATAATTTTGAACAAGACATGGACGAATCGCTCATCGATGCTTGGGCGAGGTTTAAAAGGTTGGTCCAGGATTGTCCACATAATGGGTTTCCAGACTGCCTTCAAATGGAAATTTTCTATCATGGTTTGAATCCCGCTTCGCAGACCGCTGCCAATGCGGCAGCCGCTGGTGGTCTGCTTGACAAAACTTACGATGAGGTGAAGAATATCCTTGACTGCATCTCTAAGAACCATGAAGACTGAAGAGAGAGTGACCAGAGATTGAGACTAAAATATTCTGATGCAAATAATGGTGCCATTGTTTCATTACAAAACCAAATGACCGCAATGATGAATTTGATGCAAGGAATGGCGATCAGCATCCCAACACCGCAAGGTGGGCAAATCAATGCAATAAGTCAAAACACTGCAAGGTGTGCAACTTGCAGTGATGGACATGCGATGGAAGATTGCCCGCAAAATCCACAGTCTGTATAATTTGTAAAGAATAACCCCTTTTCAAACACTTACAACCCCGAGTGGAGAAACCACCCCAATTTTGCCTGGAATAATCAACAACAAAATTTTCAATTTGTGGTGCAAAAAGAAGGGCCATCAAGATTCTTCCAACGCAACAACGGTCAACCGAGCAAGCAAGCAAATAGCTCACAATAACCATCGCAATCCTCTTCTCTGGAGAGCCTATTGAAGCAATATACAGAGAAAAACGAGATAGTGCTTCAATGTCAGGCTACGTCCATCCGTAACCTTGAATTGCAAATGGGCCAGATTGCGAGTGAGCTGAAAAGTAGACCGCAAAGGGCGTTGCCAAGTTCAATCGAACTTCCACGCAACCCAGGGGGATCAAGTAAGAAGCAATGTTAGGTTGTGACATTGCATAGTGGAAAGACTGTAGAGAAAGAAAAGCAAGAGCAGAGTAGAACAACCTCCATCGCAACTGAGCCTGAGATTGCGGTAACGCAAGAAGAAGAAAGAGAAAATAAAGCAGTAGAACCTAAGGTTGTGTCGACCTCAAAGCCTAAAGAAATAGGAACCGTGAAAGTTCAGTTACCACCTTTCCCTCGAGACTAAGGAAGAAGAAAAACGAAGAGGTACAGTACCAACGCTTTTTATCTATGTTAAAGCAATTACATGTTAACATTCCTTTCAGTGAAGCGATTGAGGAAATGCTTGCCCATGCCAAGTTTCTGAAGGACATGGTAACTAAGAAGAGGGGCGTTGGAAAATTTTCCACGGTGGCATTAACACAAAGTTTGAAATCTATTATCCCACCGAAGATGAGTGATCCTGGGAGCTTCACTATTCCTTGCTCCATAGGAAGACTCTATATTGGGCAAGCCTTGAGGGCCAGCATAAATTTGATGCCATTGTCAATTTTTAGACAATTAAGTGTGAGGCAACTTATACCGACATCAGTGACTCTCCAATTGGCTGACAAATATTTGGTTCATCCAGAAGGTGAGGTGAAGGATGTGCTGATCATAATTGATAAATTTATTTTGCTAGCTGACTTCATCATTCTAGACTATGAGGCCGACAAAGATGTGCCCATCATTTTGGGGCGGCCTTTTCTATCAACAGGTCATGCCCAAATTGATGTGCACAAGGGAGAATTCACTTTGAGTATAAATGAATAGAAGCTCAAATTTAATATAATTTGTGCCATGAAATTCCCAGATGAAGAAGACCTGCAAGATTCTGATGATGACTTGAATTTGATTAAAGAAGAAAAGTCTGATGAAGAGTACGAAGAAGAGGTTGCCAACGTATTCGTTGCTGCCTGCAATGCGATCGTTTGTATTGAATATTAACAAAGTATACAAATAATTAAAAATTAACACAATACAAAATTGTTGGCCTGTACAAGGAATCAAAGAATTTTGTTAACTAATGAAAAATAATGAATTATCTTTTGAATCTAATTCAGACGGGTGCACGATTAAAAATTAACATCACACTTCCATTAACGCAAATACATTTTTGCTGAGGATGGGCAACAACACATGCATCCCCCGCAACACACCCCTTAACTAAACACATTTCTGGAGGATCGAGCGCACGGTATTGCTACCAGCGCAACACTACCTCAACATAGTGTATTTTGCTAAGGACGGGCAAAGGACACACACGCACGCAACACACCCTTCAGCGCAATGCAATTGAGTGTAATCAACAATCGCAAAGTCGAAAAGACTTTGCAGTGTTTACTGTTTCATCCAATCATTCACAAAAATTAAAGAACAGTGCTACTAATGCATACAAATTAAAGGAACTAAACATGACATGAAAACTTAAATTGAAGAGACTTACAGAAAGCATTAAAGGCTAATTCTAAAAAGCAGTAAATACGTAATTTAGAAAACAGTAAAAGAAAAACTGTTAAGAAAGGAAGTAAACATAGATAGGGATGTTGATTGAAAGAAGTTCTCAGAATAACCGCAATCTCATCCCCTGCAAGCGGTTAATCCTACTTGCCCACCCAATGTCCTCAGGGACATTGTTCACCTCCTTGCCTCATCCCGCAGTGTATACAGGAAGAAAGTTGATCTATTTCTTTCGAGAATCACACCAATTATGGGGAATGCGTTGCACCTTGCATCCTTCGCAACCATAGATCTTGAAGTTCCGATGCTTAATCTGGTCTTGATTTGCTCCTGCGCGAAAAATACACTTGATCTCTGGGTCAGCTTAGAATTTTTGGATCGCTCTAGTACTCATAAGCCGTCAGACTGCTCTTCGCGTTGAATAGCCAGTACAAAGAGATCTGTCCTGCAAAATACGACAAACACACTCAAACAATAAACCGTTAACCAATCCCCGACAACGGCGCCAGAAACTTGTAATGCAAGAATTGATTCTAAACTACATGTCCATGCCATAAACTTGATGACATAGATTTTATGCGATGATATGTGATACTAGTTCTAGATATGCGTTATTAATGAATGTTCTTGTAGTATGTTATGCGTTGTCACAAGTTTCCTTGCATTGAAACCAAGTATAACTTCACCGCAAGTTTCTCGGTGTGATCCGAGGTCGAACACAGGGACTGTTTAAGGTTATTGCGTTATATTTGTGATATATGCGACCAGGGGTTTTTCAAATTAATAAAGGGGTTCTTTGTACAGGTATTTAAAAATGCGATAAAGTAAATTGCGATGAAAGTATAGTTACGCGATAAAAATGCGGTAATAAAGTAAATTGCGGTAGAAATAAATTGCGATAAAATAAAACTAAACTATGATGATACAAGATACAGGTTTCATGATACAAGATACCGAGGTCAGGGCTTGCTGTGAAGATTATACAAAGATCGTGTAATGCGGTGACAAGTTCCTTAATTGCATTAAAGATACAAGTACGGTTCCATTTTTCCCTTAGCGTAACGTCTTAGTGATCGGCCGCGTTCCCACATCTCTGTGGTGAAACAGGGACGAACGTAATGAACGCAAGGTTACTTTCATCTCTGGAAGTACTACTTGCTTTAGTTAACGTATTCTTCTAACCTTCTCTCGACAGATCAGAATGGCATCTTCACTTCTGCTCTCACAGGTGAAGATGTCGTCTAGCATGCCTTAGCTAAACGCATTTATCTCTTTAGCATAGATTAAGTTACTCGGTTAATCCATATTAATTACCAAGGGATTTAGAAAACTTCATGGAGAAAACGATTAATGGAAGAACAAAAATAGATAGAGAAGTGGAAATGGAAAGGATCGAGACATTCAATAAAAGTATTTAGCGTCTGATACATGATTTGTGAATGAAGAGATTAAGAGAATGAAATACAGTTGATGAAAAAGAGTTAGAAACAAATACAAATAAGCGTCAATGTCTTGGCATCAATCTGGATGGAGATTTTCTTGCCGATGTGGATGGATCGTGCGGAAGGATGAGCTTCCCTCTCAGGCTTGCTCAACCGGCAGCAGGGATCTAAGCACAGAGCTTCACACTGGGGATTTGGCAGAATTGCATTGAGACTCACCTCTCGGCCTTGTCTCATCTCTTCTTGGATTTCTTTCGATCAGTACTCAGCTCAGCCTCTCTCTCAGTAATCTAGCATCCATTAGCCCTCGTATAAAGTACACCCATATCAAGTATACCCGTATCAAGTATCCTATAGGGGTATTTATAGGTGAAAAGCTTTGACTCTTGCTTGTGGGCCCCACTTATTGTTATGGAAATTTCGAAGATGGCGGAATAAATATTCCTTCTGTTATGCAATCAGAAAGTCAAATATGCTGAACGGTTAGTTGTACACGTGTCACAATCCTCCGCATTTGCGTCGCTCAGCTGCATCTTTCGATCGGTTGCTCGCATGCGGTGTTGTTTTTATTACCGCATACGGTTGAAATTCAGGTCTGGATTGACTGTCGAATTGCGCCGTCATTGCGTTAATCATCTCTTCATTGTGGTTTGATGGGTGCAATGTGATGGAGATGCGTTATTTAGTTTCTCGTTAAGCCTTGATCGCAAGCGGTGACTTAGTTTCCTACAAAATAGAATAGAAATAACCTCTCTACCATCTTGTATTTCCTACAATTCATAATTCTTGTATTTCTGAGCTAATTTTCATACAATCGATGCATATTCCTTCTCTTTTGGCTGCAATATCTAGATAAGGCAGCATAAATAACTTGTATTTCTACAAGTTATCAGTTCCAAAGGTGCATGATGACGATCTTTTCAGATTTGGAGAAAATTTTGGAAGACTTAGTGGAAATATTTATGGATTACTTCTCTGTTTATGGGAACACTTATGAAGTATGCCTGGCCAATTTGGAGAAAATTTTGAAAAGATGTGAAGAGACGAACCCGGTGCTCAACTGGGAAAAATGTCACTTCATGGTGAAAGAGGGTATAGTGTTGGGACACAAGGTTTCCCGAGAAAGGTTAGAGGTGGACAAAGCAAAGATTGACGCAATTGAAAAGCTTCCACCTCCAACCAGCCTGAAGGCTGTGCGAAGCTTCTTGAGGCATGCTGGATTCTATAGACGATTTGTTGAAAACTTTTCTCAAATTGCACGACCACTGAGTGCGTTGTTAGAGGCGGACAAAAAGTTTGAATTTGACAACAATTGCCTCAACGCATTCCGAGTTTTAAAAGATGCACTGATTACCGTGCCCATCTTGATTACACTGGATTGGACACTGTTGTTCGAAATTATGTGCGACGCAAGCGGGTATGCGATGGGAGCCGCATTAGTTCAAACGAAGAAAACTATTTTGCACCCCATTGCATATGCGAGTAAAACTCTAAACCCTGCTCAAATCAATTATACCACCACTAAAAAAGAACTCCTGGCTGTGATTTTTACGTTGGAAAAATTTCGGGCATATCTATTGGGAACCAAGGTACTCATTCACACTGATCACTCGGCAATCAAATATTTGATGACAAAGAAGGATGCAAAGTCAAGGTTGATCAGATGGGTTCTCCTCCTTCAAGAATTTGGTATCGAGATAATTGATCAGAAGGGGACAGAGAATCAAGTTGTAGATCACTTGTCCAGACTGGAAAATCTCGAGGTTGATCAAAATGAATCTGAAGTGAGTGTCGTATTTCCGGATGAGAAGCTGTTCCACATAGAAGAATTTCCCTGGTATGCGGACATCGTTAATGATTTTGTTTGTGAAAAATTTCCTAAAGATTGCACATACCATCAACAGAAGAAGCTCAAGCATGAATGCAAGCATTATTATTGGGATGAGTCGAATCTATATAAAAGAGGTGCAAACCAAATCATTCGATTATGCGTACTGCTCAACAACGCATATTGTCACAATGCCACGGTTCGCCATATGGAGGGCACATTGGAGGACAACGTACTACAGCCAAAGTTTTGCAAAGTGGATTCTTTTGGCCTTCATTATTTAAGGATGCTGCTAACTACGCAATGAAATGTGATCGGTGTCAACGCACCGGTAGCATTTCATGGAAGAACGCAATGGCAATGAACACTATCTTGGAGCTGGAATTATTTGACGTCTGGGGGATTGATTTCGTGGGACCATTCCCTCCTTCGCATAGTAAGAATTATATCTTATTGGCTGTCGATTACGTTTCCAAGTGGGTAGAGGCAATTGCATGCGCCGTAAGTGATGCGGCAGTAGTCTCCCAGATCCTCAAGAAAGATATTTTCACTCATTTTGACACTCCCCGTGCCATCATAAGTGATGAAGAATCACACTTTGGCAACCACAATATAAAGGAGCTGCTGTGGCAACCGCATTCCATCCGCAAATAAATGGCCAGGCTGAAGTATCCAATCGGGAAACTAAATTGATACTTAAGAAGGTAGTAAAACCTTCGCGGAAGGATTGGGCAATGAAGTTTGATGATGCGTTGTGGGCATACCGAACCACATTTAAAACACCTATAGTATGTCCCCTTATGCGTTGGTATTTGGCAAGGCGTGTCATTTGTCTTTGGAGCTGGAGTATAAAGTGTAGGATCTAAAGGCAACACTAGGGGAGGGGTGAATAGGGTTGACTACCAATTTTTTTTTAAAAAATAATTTTATCTTCAAACAATGCTCAATAAAGTTAACCCACTAATTTGATTAAAGAAAATTTATGCAAGACAAAACATAAATCATGCAAGCTATGATAACTTCAAATTTAAAGACAATTTAATCAAGGATAAATTTAAATAACAAACTAAAAATTAAATCATGCAATTTGGAAAGATTAAAAAAAATAACTAAGACAAGAAGCAAAAAATTTGAAAACAAGAAATAAAAGAGAGAGAGGAAGAGAAAACACCGGGAATTATAGTGGTTCGGCAAATTACCTACTCCACTCTCTAAGACTCCTTCTTGGGTATTTCACTAAGTGATCCTCTTGTAGGTGAGGACCAACAGACACACGAGCCTCTTTTTCCTAGGCTAAAGAGAAACCCAAGATCCTTTTTACTGGTTCAGGATCAAACCAATTTCTTTTTCTCACAATCCAAGGTGTACCCACACCTTAATACAATTCCCAAAAATTAAAAGAAAACCTCACAATATTACCTCTTGAAGGTTAAATACATAGGTTGAGCACTCAGAAAACAACTCACAAAAATAACTCTAGACTAATTTAGGAGCAAGGAGGACAAGAATTTGAGAGTAGAGAGAATTGAGAGCTTAAGACTTGATAGCTTTTGGTATGTTCATGAAGAGTAAAATCAAGTCGAATTTATAGGCGAGGGGGATAAATTTTGGCCATTGGATATGATTGCAAATGAAGGGTGGAGATTGAATAAAAATAGAAAAGGAAAGGATTTGAAAAGGAATTTTGAAAGATTGAAATTATTGAGATTTGGAGAATAAAAAGGATTTGAAGGATGAAAATTTAGGAAGGAAATCAAATTTGAAAAGGCTGAAATTTGGTGAGAATTTGGAGAAAATTGGATCAGGAAATTAAAGGAAAATAAGAAAATAAAAAATAAAAAATAGTCGGATGATATGGCACCACGCGCACAGGGGAGGAGATTGAGCGTCACGTGCCATTCTGTGAAGAAACGCAGGCACGTGCGGCGCACGCGCGTCCGCGCGTGAAGCTGGGTGACCGCCACTTGTCATTATCTCATTCGTCCACGGTCGCCACATCACTGCCACATCATGTGCCACGTCAGCAAAAGTGACGGTTGGAGCGTCACGTCATCCGCCATGTCAACTGCCACGTCATCAATATTGACCGTTTGTGTGCCACGTCAGCCGCCACGTCGGATGCCACGTCAGCAAGGTGCCACGTGTCACTGCCACGTTGGATTTCCTCTCCAATCTTCTTTTGCTTATAACTTTCTCGTTTGAACTCCGATTTGAGCGATTCAAATTGCGTTGGAATCGTCTTTCCGAGCTCTACAAGATAGTGACTCTAAAACACTGAAAATGTTAGTACAAAAAATCTGAGTTTGTTATCATCAAAATACTTGGTTTGATTGAAGCCCTAAAGCTAACAATCTCCCCCTTTTTTATGATGACAAACCACCATAATACCAAAAATACTTCTCCCCCTTTTGTTATCAACAAAAAGATATACAAGTGATTTTTCTCCCCCTTAATCATACAAATAATGCTCCCCCTATCAAACATAATTAGGCAATTCTAATAATACCAAGTGCAAGTCTATTTTTACAAAAGGCTTCTTCATTTAATGCCTTTGTAAGAATATCTGCTACCTGGTTCTCAGTATTAACATAATTAATGACAATATTCTTATTTTGCACATGCTCTCGAAGAAAATGATGTCTAATATCTATATGCTTTGTTCTAGAATGTTGAATGGGATTTTTAGTTAAATTAATTGAACTAGTATTATCACAAAAGATTGGTACTTGTTCAAAATTTAAACCAAAATCACGCAACGTTTGTTTCATCCATAAAACTTGAGAACAACAACTAGCAACAACAATATATTCAGCCTCAGTGGTAGATAATGCAACAGAATTTTGCTTTTTACTATACCAAGATACTAAAGAACTACCTAGAAAATGACATGTTCCACTAGTACTTTTTCTATCAGTTAGACTACCAGCAAAATCAGCATCATAATATGCAATCAAATCTAAAGATGCATTTTTAGGATACCATAAGCCTAAATCAACGGTACCAAGCAAATATTTAAAAATTCTTTTTACAGCATGCAAGTGCGATTCTTTAGGACATGATTGAAATCTAGCACACATGCATACACTAAACATAATATCAGGCCTACTCGCAGTTAAGTAAAGCAAGGATCCGATCATACCTCTATAAGCTTTAATATCTATGTTTTTACCTTTTTCATCCTTATCAAGCTTTGTAGTGGTACTCATCGGGGTCTTTGCTACTTTTGCATTATCGAACTTAAACCTTTTGAGTAGATCCCTTGTGTACTTTTCTTAATTTATGAAGATTCCATCTTCAAGTTGTTTAATTTGAAGCCCAAGGAAGAATTTAAGTTCTCCCATCACGCTCATTTCAATCTCACTATGCATACACTTAGAAAATTCTTCACAAAGAGAAGAGTTAGTAGCACCAAATATAATATCATCAACATAGATTTGCACAATAAAATATCATTATCTTTAATTTTGATAAAAAAGAGTATTATCAATAAGTCCCATTTTAAAACCATTTTCTAGCAAAAATTTACTCAAACGGTCATACCAAGCTCTAGGAGCTTGTTTAAGACCATAAAGTGCTTTATTTAAATTAAATACATGATTTGGATTATCAAAGCTTTCAAAACCAGGAGGTTGTTCAACATACACTTCCTCCATTATGAAACCATTTAAGAAAGCACTTTTTACATCCATTTGAAATAAAGTAAAATTCTTATGAGATGCAAATGCAAGCAGCATGCGAATAGATTCTAATCTAGCAATAGGAGCAAATGTTTCCTCATAATCTATTCCTTCTTCTTGACTATAGCCTTGAGCAACTAGTCTAGCTTTATTTCTAACAATATTACCAGATTCATCCATTTTATTTCTAAATATCCATTTGATACCTATAACAAGATGATCACTAGGACGCGGGACTAGTTCCCACACATTATTTCTTTCAAATTAATTTAATTCTTCTTGCATAGCAATTAACCAGAACTCATCAGATTCAGCATCTTTAAAAGACATTGGTTCAATTTGAGACACGAAAGCAACATTATTGAAAGCATTTAAAGAAAAGAGAGTTCTTACCCCTTGAGATACATCACCTATTATTAACTCCTGAGGATGGTGAGTGGAGAATCTCCAATCCTGAGGGAGGGATTTTTCTGGCTCTCTCTGAGATTCATTTGATACTGCTTCCCTATCTTTAATACTAAGATCTTCAACAGGTATTTCTAATTCATCACTAGCAGAAACTTAATTAGTGGCAACATGTGTTTCATCAAAAACAACATTCATTGACTCTTCAAGTACATGTGTTCTTTTATTAAAAACTCTATATGCTTTACTATATGTAGAATATCCTAAGAATATGCTAATGTCCGTTTTTTACTCAAACTTTCCAAATTTTCTTTTGTCTTTCAAAATAAAACATTTGCAACCAAAGACTTTGAAATAGCTAATATTTGGAGTTTTATTATTAAAAAGCTCATAAGGAGTTTTATCTAAAACAGGTCTTATTAAAACACGATTCATTACATGAGATGCAGTATTAACAGCTTCAGCCCAAAAAGATTTTGGTAAATCATATTCATTAAGCATGGAGGTAGCTAATTCTTGTAAAGATCGATTTTTCCTTTCTACAACACCATTTTGTTGAGGTGTTTTTGGAGAGGAAAAATCATGAGAAATTCTATTTTCTTCACAAAAATTTTCAAAAAGAAGCATTTTCAAATTCTCCTCCATGATCATTTCTAATTTTCGAAATCATAAAAAAAAATTTCATTTTGAATTCTTTTTGAAAATCTAATAAAAGATTTTAAAGCTTCATCCTTATGAGATAAAAATAAAACTCAAGTAAATCTCGAAAAATCATCAACTATAACAAAAACATAATGTTTTCCACTTAGACTTGCAACTCTAGTAGGTCCAAAAAGGTCCATATGTAACAGTTGCAAAGGTCTAGAAGTAGAAACCATTTTCTTTGGTTTGAAAGAAGACTTAGTTTGTTTACCCATTTGACAAGTATCACAAACTTTATCTTTTTCAAAGTTTAATTTTGGAAGACCTCTAACAAGGGATTTCTTAGAAATATTTGAAATTAAATGCATGCTAGCATGACCTAACCTTCTATGCCATAACCACGAATCTTCATGCAATGCAGATAAATATTTATTTTCTACTATAGGACAATCTAATAGATCAATAGTATAAACATTTTTATCTCTATTTCCTACAAACAGAACTTTTCCATCACATGCATTTTCTATTGTACAATTTTTATCACTAAAAATTACTCTATATCCTTTATCACATAATTGACTAATACTTAATAAAACATGCTTTAAGCCATCAACCAACAAAACATTTTTAATAAGAAAATTCGAACCATTACTAATATTACCTTTGCCAACTATCTTATCCTTTTTATTGTCACCGAAGGTAACGTATCCTCCATCTTTCTTTTCTAGGTATGTGAATTTTGTGTGGTCCCCAGTCATATGTTTTGAACATCCACTGTCCCAGTACCACTTATTCTTTATGGATCTCAAACATACCTCATCATCGTCGTCGTCGTCGTCTCCAAAAGCCATAACACACATATTTGCTACTTCTTCCTCGCTTTCAGATTCGCTTTCGTCCCAAGTAGCTTTCATGGCCTTCCTGCTCTTCTTTGAAATGGCTTTTCTTTGACGATAGTCTCACTTCAATGTCTGGGCTTTTTGCATTCATAATAGATGATTGTATCTCTGTTGCTCTTTTCTCCTTTGCCTTCTTGATTGTTGACTTTCTTTGAGAAGTTCCTTTTCCTAAAATGCTTTTTGAACTTCTTGGTCAAGTAAGCGAACTCCTCATCATTTAGTTCAGCTTCAGTTTCAGAGTCCTCTTGAACTTGAGTGAACTTTAATACTAGGCTCTTCTTCTTTTTGACATCTTCTTCCACATTGGCCTTCATGATTATCTCATGTGTCATGAGAGATCCAATGAGCTCCTCCAGTGGAAGTTTTGAGAGGTCTTTTGCTTCTTGGATTGCCGTCACCTTAGCTTCCCAACTCTTAGGCAATGATCTAAGATTTTTTCTCAAATTTTCAGAGGTGGTATAAGATTTTCATAATCCCTTCAAAGCATTAACAATATTCGTGAACCTAGTAAACATTTCAAATATAGTTTCATTTGCATCCATTTTAAACAATTCATAATTATGAACTAACATGCTAATCTTTGACTCTTTAACTTCATTAGTTCCTTCATGAGTTACTTCAAGCATATCCCAAATTTATTTACTAGAATTACATGCAGAGACTTGATTAAACTCATCAGGACATAAAGCACAAAACAGACAGTTCATGGCTTTATCATTAATAGAAAACTTCTTTTTATCTTCATCATTAAACTCTTTTTCTTCCTTAGGAATATCTTTATTATCAACTATCTTAGTAGGAATTAAAGGACCATTAAAAATAATTTCCCATAGATTATAGTCAATAGAAATCAAATAAATTCTCATCCTAGTTTTCCACCATGCATAATTATTTCCATCAAACAAAGGTGGCCTAGTGGTAGATTGACCTTCACCATAGCCATTTATTCCAGTAGTTGCCATAAGCTCGAACAATTAAGTTTTCCGAAAGAGGAAGAGAATATAATTTTTTTTTTTATTTTTTTTAAAGATTTTTGTAAAGAGAAATACTTTTCCAAAATTTAGATTTTAATCAAAAAGATTTCAAAGATTAAGAAGTAGAGAAAAAAAATAAGGTTTTAATAACCAATTTTCAAGACAAATTTTTTTTTTAATGAAAACAGCTTTTAAAACTCAATTTTTCAAACTTTTTGCAAAAATTAGAAAAATTCCAGATTTAATAAGAAAAAAAATAATGTAAAATCAAGAAAAAAATACAAAACCTTTTTGAAATAAGAAAACCGAGCTACCTGATTTGATACCATTTGTAGGATCTAAAGGCAATACTAGAGGGGGGTGAATAGGGTTGACTACCAATTTTTTTTATAAATAATTTTATCTTCAAACAATGCTTAATAAAGTTAACCCACTAATTTGATTAAAGAAAATTTATGTAAGACAAAACTTAAATCATGCAAGCTATGATAACTTCAAATTTAAAGATAATTTAATCAAGGATAAATTTAAATAATACACTAAAAATTAAATCATGCAATTTGGAAAGATTAAAAAAAATAACTAAGACAAGAAGCAAAAAATTTGAAAACAAGAAATAAAAGAGAGAGAGGAAGAGAAAACACCGGGAATTATAGTGGTTTGAAAAATTGCCTACTCCACTCTCCAAGACTCCTTCTTGGGTATTTCACTAAGTGATCCTCTTGCTGGTGAGGACCAAGCCGACACACGACCCTCTTTTTTCTAGGCTAAAGAGAAACCCAAGATCCTTTTTATTGGTTTAGGATCAAACCAATTTCTTTTTTTCACAACCCAAGGTGTACCCACACCTTAATACAATTCCCAAAAATTAAAAGAAAACCTAACAATATTACCTCTTGAAGGCTAAATACACAAGTTGAGCACTCAGAAAAAAACTCCAAAAATAACTCTAGGCCAATTTAGGAGCAAGGAGGACAAGAATTTGAGAGTAGAGAGAATTGAGAGCTTAAGACTTCATAGCTTTTGGTGTGTCCATGAAGAGTAAAATAAAGTCGAATTTATAGGCGAGGGGGATAAATTTTGGCCATTGAATATGATTGCAAATGAAGGGTGGAGATTGAATAAAAATAGAAAAGGAAAGGATTTGAAAAGGAATTTTGAAAGATTGTAATTATTGAGATTTGAAGAATAAAAAGGATTTGAAGGATGAAAATTTAGGAAGGAAATAAAATTTGAAAAGGCTGAAATTTGGTGAGAATTTGGAGAAAATTGGATCAGGAAATTAGAGAAAAATAAGAAAATAAAAAATAGACGAATGATATGAGCACCACGTGCACAGGAGAGGAGATTGAGCGTCACGCGCCGCATTTTGTGAAGAAACCGCAGGCACGTGCGACGCACGCGTGCGTCCACCTGTGAAACTGGGTGACCGCCACTTGTCATTATCTCTTTTGTCCACGATCGCCACGTCACTGCCACATCAACATAAAGTGACTGGTTGGAGCGTCATGTCATCTGCCACGTCATCAATATTGACCGTTTGTGTGCCACGTCAGCCGCCAAATCGGATGCCACGTCAGTAAGGTGCCACGTGTCACTGCCACGTTAGATTTTCTCTCCATTCTTCTTTTGCTTATAACTTTCCCGTTTGAACTCCTATTTGAGCGATTCAAATTGCGTTGAAATCGTCTTTCCGAGCTCTACATACTTGGTTTGATTGAAGCCCTAAATCTAACATAAAGCATTGTGGGCGGTCAAGAAACTGAATTTTGATTTGAAGAAAGCAAGGGAAGCGCAAAAACTGCAGTTGGTCGAGCTAGAAGAATGGAGGGTCAATGCATATGAGAATGCGGAGATTTACAAAGAGCGCACCAAGCGCTGGCATGATAAATGCATATGCACTAGAAACCTCCAAATCGGGCAAAAAGTCTTACTCTTCAATTCGAGATTGCGGCTCTTCCCTGGAAAATTAAAATCGCGTTGGTCCGGTCCCTTCATCACCGAAGCAATATTTCCACATGGTGCGGTGGAACTGATCACTGAGGATGGCAGTCGAACATTTAAAGTTAATGGACAAAAGATAAAGGTATATTACGGAGAAGATTTCTAGCCAGAAACAATCTCCACAAAGTTGAAAAACTCAGACTATCCCTTACTCAACTCTTGAACATTTAACTCTTCGTTATTTTACTATTATCAGTATTTCACTTATTTCTCTAAAAAAAAAAAAAGAACTTTTTATTTTGTTTTAAAATAATTTGACCATCTCTTTGTCTGTTTACAAGTATTAAGGCACAGGATTGTGGTGACGTTACATGAAGAAGCAAATAATATCACTCGATCACCGCAATCCAGAACAATAGATCGCTGCAAGGATGGATACATCAATACATAATGCGAGTGACAATGCAAAATTTTGGGGGTATACTCTTCCTTATCTTTATTTCAAATTTTGTGCTATCACATTGCATTTTACTTTTCAAAGTTTTATCACTGCATCCTCCTTGATTACCGCAATCATTTAACAAGTAGATAAATTTAGTAGTTTACCGCATTCTGTTTCTTTGCCAAGTATGATTTCAATGATGAAAAATATGCTTCTATCTCTTTCGTATATATTAGAGTCAACTTAGTCTTAAGATAGTCACCTCACGAAATATTTCTAAAAGTTAGGGGTTTGCTAGCTTTCTTTCAAACTCTTTTTACAACGCATTCTATGACCATCGCATGACTTATTTTAATCCTTTGGCAATGGGGACATTGCCGCATTTTAAATTTGGGGGTGGGGTATTTGTTTCCGACCTTGCTTCTTTCTCTATAAAAAAAATGAGAATAACAACTCCATTGTCAGCGCATTAGGAAACCCATGTTGATAAGAGTTAAGTTGTGAAAGGCACTTACCCGTAGTTGGATGTCCGCATGACACACATGGGGGCAAGCCAAAACGAAAGTAAGTCACCAGGATCAACGCATAAATCAATGACCGTAGTTTAGTCTGAGAAAGAGTGCATTACCCGTAGTTGGATGTCCACATGACACATTGGGGGCAAGCCAAAACAAAGGCAAGGCACTTGGATCAGCGCAAGGTTAGAAAAAAATAGCAATGAAGAAAATTTTTGTGCAAGGATAAAATCATTTGACACCCGGTAGAAAATTTTCTTTTTGAATAAATCATGTGATGTTCCAGAATTTGGTAAAGTCCTTTTGAAAGTTAAGCTTGCAGTCCCTAGGTCTTAGAAATATTTTAAGAAGAGGCTTGAATAAGACTTAAAGAAAATTCTGGTATATAGGATTTGAACGAAGTATTCTCTAAAAATCTAGGAAAAGAACTTTGTGGTTGACTTGCTAAAGGAATCTTTAGCTTATGCTTGAAGACAAGCATCGTTTAAATTTGGGAGTGTGATAACGGGCAAAAATGCACGTTATCATAGTGCTAAGTTCTTAAACAATGTTGGATTGCGTTGATGTACTATATTCAATTGCGTTCATTAAGCATAAATTCTATAATATTGCGGTCGCATTCGTTCGATGCATTAGAACTATTGATTTCTGTATTTTTGTGCAGAATATGCGTTAAAGCAATGCAAGATTGCGATCATAGAAAATCATCAGTCGAGCGCAACTTCACCGCAAGGCTTTGCGTTGATCGTGCTCGCAAACATTCGCCCGAGAAGGATCGCCGCAACATGGTGGGCGCATCTGGGTGAAAGGCTAATTAAGAGCGATGGGACAGAAAGCTGATGACAGTTGAATCCAAATTAAGTTAACAGCCGATAACGGTCATAAAGTACATTCAGCTTTATCGGTGATAATTATTCGGCGCGTCAATCAGGAATTAAAGTTGTCCCATCTGTACAACCGGGAGAAAGAAGTCGCCTTTCACCATGGATGCTCTATAAATACCAAGTGCATTCTTCAGAAAGGGGTTCACCACTTTTACAATCTTTTGTTCCAGTTCGCACGTCTTCGTTTTTAGTTCTCTTTCATCTTAAGACGGACGTGAGGGAGAAAGTTGTGCCGGTAGATCGTTCTGGTAAGCTTGGGAGAGCGCCGGAAGCTCCAAAGATAGAAAGAGGGTCGACGCCAGTGGAAGCGGGAATTTGTTTAGATCATAATAGAGATTCTAGTGTAAAAAGCATCGGTCAGTAAGGAATTGCTACTAGGCTCTCTACCTTAAACTTCCATTGGCATTTTGTACTCAACTCATTTATAAGAATGGAATTTCTTTCTCTATATATGTTCACACTCTGTGATTCACGCATGAGTAGCTAAATCAGTTGAATGGGTTGAGAAGCATTTAGCTAGCACAACTAGAGAATCTTCATTCTTTGCGATTATCTTGTTTATGTATGCTTCATTCGTCCATTAGAGATACTTGGGAGGGTAGTCTAAGGACAGGATCTAGACTTGGGAAGGTCAGGTTAGAATCTAGGTTTGGAAGAACCAGATTAGAACGCATAAACGAGAGATAGGCGCTTAGGAATGAACACTATTTGTTATTAACGCATCGCATGCATCTTAGCGATAAGATATGATTGTATGCGGTCACCTTTCTTTCATGCATTTTGCATCAACGCATAGGACAAGAGTAGAGACTTAGGGATAAGCTCTATGGACATCTGGCCACTCTCACCTATACTAATCAAAACACCGCCCTCAAAGGAAAGAGTTCCCAAAACATTCAGGATTAAGGTCATATCACCTATGGTTGTTTAGGTGAGATGTAAGTCTCAAATATCAATGGCGTTATATAAAGAGATGAATCATCTCGTGGTTCGGTCTTATACAAAATCTTTGTATAGGACACCCCCGCTCGCATGTCTCCACATGAATGGTCGAGATCAAACCATCTGTAGTAGTTCACAACACTTATAACCCTCTACAAAGTGGGTTGTACCCGTATTGTCACCAGGATAAGGTATCCCTCTTATATCCTTATACTACATACCTTTTTAGGTTATCACTTAAGGCATGATTCACTTGTATATCTCATATACATGCTTAAATTTACATACAATAACCACGGATCTTTGTTTATTGGATATGAGTAAATGGAAAAAAAAATAATAACTCTTATTTTATTCATAAAAATGTGTACAATGTTTACAAACTATGAGACTTCGGGAGAATTAGGACACTAATCCCAACAATCTCCCACTTGTCCTAATGCCTCGGGAGACTAATGTACAATACATGAAAAGACAAGTACAATATACAATAAACTAGGGCATACTCTATACCCCAATATCATCTCCCACTTGCCCTAGACAAGATGCTGCATGTCCCGTAGACCCAGACTTTCCAAATGACCCTCGAACACTTTAGTCATGAGAGCCTTTGTAAACGGATCAGCAACGTTGTGCTCCGACGCGATCTTTGTGACTATCACATCACCGCAATACACAATCTCCCTGATCAAATGATATTTTCATTCAATATGCTTGCCTCTATGATGATTCTGAGGTTTCTTCGAATTTGCCATAGCCCCGTGGTTATCACAATAAAGAGTGATCGATAGAGACATATTTGGAACTTCCAAATCTGTAAGGAATTTTCTCAACCAAACAGCCTCCTTAGCTGCTTCACAAGCAGCTATGTATTTGGCTTCCATAGTGGAGTCTGTGATGCTTCATTGTTTAATGCTTCGCCATACTACAGCCCCTCCATTCAGAGTGAACACTGACCCTGATGTCGATTTCCAAGAATCTCTATCAGTCTGAAAGTCAGAATCTGTGTATCCTGTAAGGATCAAATCCTTATCTCCATACATGAACATGTAGTCCCTCGTTCTTTGAAGGTATTTGAGGATCATTTTGACTACCGTCCAGTGATCTAATCCTGGATTAGACTGATAACAGCTGACAATCCCTACTACATAGCAAATGTCAGGTCTGGTACATAACATTGCGTACATTACGCTTCCAACAGCTGAAGCATAGAGAATCCATCTCATCTTCTCAACCTCTTGAGGTGTCTTAGTACATTGATCCTTAGACAATACGATTACATGCCTTAAGGGTAATAAACCCCTCTTGGAATCCTGCATCCTATACCTGACCAACATTTGATCGATGTACGATGCCTAAGATAAGGTTAACCTCTCGTTCTTACGATCCCGAATGATTTGCATTCCTAGAACATACTGTGCCTCACCCAAATATTTCATTTGAAATTGGGCAGCTAGCCACTTCTTAATGTCAGTCAAAAACCTTACATCATTCCCAATGAGTAGGATATCATCCACATACAGTACCAGGAAAGCTACTAAGTTGTTGAATATTTTTTTGTAAACACAAGGCTCATCAACGTTTTGATCAAAGCCAAACGATTTGATCGCACTGTCAAATCTAATGTTCCATGATCTAGATGCTTGTTTTAGCCCATAAATGGACCTATTAAGCTTGCAAACTCTTTGTTCTTGATCTGGAACAATGAACCCTTTTGGTTAAGCCATGTAGATGGTCTCCTCAAGATTACCATTAAGAAAGGTAGTCTTGACGTCCATTTTCCATGTCTCATAATCATAAAATGTGGCTATGGATAGGAGTATCCTGATAGACTTCAACATGACAACAGGTAAGAAAGTTTCCTCATAGTCCACTCCCTTGACCTGAGTATAACTCTTTGCCACAAGTCTAGCCTTAAAGATTTGCACCTTTCCATTTACACCTCGTTTTTGCTTGTAGATCCACTTACACCCTATAGGTTTTACCCCATCAGGCTGATCCACAAGTTCCCACACATTATTGAAGTACATAGACTTCATCTCTTTGTTTAGGGCCTTAATCCACTCATCTTTGTCAACATCCTCCATTGCTTGCTTATAAGACAATGGATCCTCGACCCTATCATAAAAAATGATGTTCTGGGCTTCAGTCAAACCCATGTAGCGTTCCGATGTGTTCATAACCCTCCCACTACGTCAAGGCAGTCTCAACTCTTGAAATGGTTGACTAGATGAACCGACATCAACAACTTTTGTTGATCTATCAGTCTGTTCAATAACCCTTATGGAACCCTTAGTAGTCTCACTAGAAATCTCATGTGAAACAAGCTTACTTCATGATTTATGATCTCTGATGTGGTCTTCTTCCAAGAAGATAGCATTTGTAGAAACAAACACTTTGTTTTCACTCGGATCATAGAAGTATCCACCCCTTGTTTCCTTGGGGTAGCCTACAAAGAGGCAAACTTTCGAATGCGGTTCCAACTTCTTTGGGTTAGTAACAAGCACGTGGGTCGGACACCCCCAAATCCTAAAGTGGCGTAAACTACCTTTACGGCCTCTCCACGGCTCAAAAGGTGTTTCAGAAACACTTTTCGAGGGAATGTTGTTCAAAATATAGCATGCAGTCTCAACTAAAAATCCCCAAAACGAGTTTGGAAGATGAGCATAACTCATCATAGACCGAACCATGTTCAACAAGGTTCTATTTCTCCTTTTTGATACACCATTCTGCTGAGGTGTACCTAGGGCTGAAAGTTGGGATGTAATTCCATGTTCTATCATATAGTATTAGAATTGGAGGTCCATATACTCTCCACCACCATCAGATTGTAGTGTTTTTATCTTCTTGTCTAACAAGTTTTCAACTTCAGCCTTATACTCCTTGAACTTGTCAAGGGCTTCAGACTTACGTTGCATTACTTAGAGATACCCGTACCTTGAATAATCATCTATGAAAAAGATGAAATATTCATACCCACCTCGAGCTCTAACACTCATTGGACCACATGGATCTGAATGTACAAGCTCCAAGGTTTCCTTGGCTTTATCACCTTTTCCAGTAAAAGGTCGTTTGGTCATCTTGCCTTCAAGGAATGACTCACACATGGACAAGGATTTTTCTTCTAAACTCTTTAGAAGTCCACATTTCACCAACTACTCAATCCTATTGTCGTTGATGTGACCTAATCTTAGATGCCAAAGATGGGCGTTTTCCTTAGGAGAAATCGTTGGTCTTTTAGTTGTTGTCATCGTGCTGAACATTTTAGTATTGAGCAAGGCTTTTATGACTAACGACCTTAGTACATACAAGTTATTTTCCATTGAACCAAAACCAATCTCCATACCATTCTTGAAAATAAACATTTTACTCTCAGAAAAGAAGACGGTATAGCCTTGTTCAATGAGACAAGAAACCAAGATTAAGTTCCTCTTGATATGAGGAAATACAAAAACATTATCCAGTAACAGATAACGTTTCTTGTCCAAAATTAACTTCAGCCTGCCTATAGCAACAGCTGAAACAACCTCACCAGTACCGACTCGAAGAGTCAACTCTGTCTGTGGTAACGTTTTCCAGGAACTAAATCCTTGGTAAAAGGAACTGACATGATTAGTAGCACCTGAATCAAGGATCCAGGCAGAATCATCATTCTCTACCAAACACGTCTCCAAGACCAATAAATCACATTTACTGTCTTTACTCCTCTTTTGGAGAGTAGTGGGATCAGTATCAGAATCTAAATAAGCTCCAAGTTCCATTTCAGAGAGCACTTCTCTTCTATGAACTTTACAGAGTCAGCAACACTTGCTTTCTCTTTTTGGAGGTTATCTTGGGAACTAACACTACTGGTGTCTTTGTCATCATCCCTTTGTGCTCAAAAAGTAAGAACTGAGTCCATGATCTCACGTGCAATGACCATGTTCTCAACTCTATTGGCCAAAGCATCAGGTATGCTTACCAATATGTGAAGTCGTGCCAATGAATTAGCTTTCATCCACACCTCATATGCATTACGAACACTTTGCGGTGCATCAAGGGTCGGGACCTGAGGACACTCCTCAATCATGACAAACTCGAGGTCATTTACCATGAAATATTTTTTAACGGACTCATCACTATATGAAATCGGTCGAACTAAAGGCATTTAATGGAAAATCAAACAAGTTGTTGAAAAAGAAAAACACATTGACCTATGTTAGGTTTTAAGCAAATACTCGTTGAAAAACATACAACATCCAATACGGTTTAGCAAAATTGAAATGAACTCCGTGTGACATCTAATTTTGCAATGACACTTCAAAGGTTTAGGACAAAAGCTATCGAAGGGTGGTCAATTTATCCCTCCTCTGAATTGAGACATTCTCAACAAGTCATTAATACCAGAACAACTCTTGCTCCTATAAGGACTAGCCATCATTGATTTTTTTAAGAAATTATTAACTTACTTAACAATTTCCCGTAAGTATGACCCGTCATTTTAGGCCCTAGAGTTCTGCCCCAAGCAGCCAATTCGAAGGGAAAAAATCCGATTGGTGCAAAAACTAAAGTGACCCTATCCATTTCTAGAGTTCACCTTGATATTGACCAACTGCATAAAACCCATCCAAAGGGGGATGCTCCTAGGGCGCCACGAGGGAGTGCAAGAATGATCTCACGGTGCAAACCAATGATGGAGACCATAGGACGTGTTGACACACCCTTCACCCACTTACTATAAATACTCTCTCCGTCCACCTTGATATTGACTCATGAAAACACCATCCAAAGGGGGATACTCTTAGGGAACTAATGGGTGGAAAAATGGAGGTAAATAAATATGTGTTCATCATTTGCTCTCCATGCTTCGCTGGTCATGCATTGAACTAAGGGATATGCAGTGTGCGGTTGATGACCATGCATTCCAGCCACAAGTTTTCTTGCTCTCTCGCTAAGTATAATGAGATCACAAGTTTCTCAGGTGATCCGAGGTCGAACTCAGGGACTTATAACTGAATGTTATGAAGTAAAGTGTTTGCAGCGAAGAATAAAAGAATTTGAAGGTTATGGGCTATGCGCTACTCCTACTCCTAACTAACAAATTAAGCAGTGGAAGTATGATTGTGAGAGATAGAGACACGGCAACTGTTAACAAGTAATAAAATGCATAGGAAAATAGATAAAATGGCGGGGATGTCTTCACCGCATCAATAAGCTTGATCACAAGGGTAACCCCAGCCAGCGCAAGCTATGCGATTATGCTACACACATTTGACAAAGACGCATGCGATGTATGTTCGATTATGTCAAGAGGCCTTATGTCTAAGTCTTTATTCTTGCTCACGTGCTCCCACACATAAACAAGATGACCGCATACCACCGTTTCCTACTCCTGAATGCATGGGATGTGACCACATACTTTCATATCCTATCTGTAGGGTGCATACGTTGTGTAATAGCAAACAGAGCTTATCTCTAAGCCTCTCTTCTTTCCTATGCGATCCAATCTGACTCTCTCAAGCCTAGATTTTGTTTTTAGACTACTCTCTCAAGTATGCCTAAATGATGAATGGTGCACTCATAAGACAAGGTAATCACATAAACATGGTTGACATAAGATTATTCCTATCTCTAGAAACAGTGCTTATTTTGCTTAATGCATTCCATCACTTACACTCCTGGGCAGTTAGCTACCATTAAACAGTTCATAGACAAGCATTGCTACAGCATCACACTAAGCAAATAGGATTTTCTCACAACACTCGCGCAACGCACACCTCTCGGTGGTTTGCTACATGCTTCATATATCTATGCCGCATGGTTAAGTATGCGACACTCTAGCAATATGACTTAGTTTTTGCGATGAAAGTAAAGAATGATAAGAAAATGAAGATGGAATCGAAGGAAATAGAAAAATGCATTGATCACAAAATGTATTAATCTCTTAAGCCACAATGTAATACAATATAGAGGTAGAAGAGATATGGAGGGCCAGATGGGCAATGTCTTGCGTCCATCAGATGTGTGTCAAGGCTGTTGGTGGTGCCATGGATGGGCGACGGAGTAGTCTCTCTTGAGATCTATCTCCGGCGAGGCTCCGATCGTCACTCGGAATGGTAGGAGGAATGAAGAACTCTCAAGAATATCTTCTCACGCTTTCATTTGGATCACAGGGTCTACCCTTGGTTAGAAGCTCGGATCATTGAAGTTGAGCTCTAAGGATATTTATAGAGCTCAATCGCCGACAGCATTAATGGTCCTCCTCTGAAATTCTGCAGCTAACAGCGTAATGGACTTGCTCTAAATCTTTTCTGCTCATGGCGTGGTAGGTGAAATGTCAACATCGCCTTTTGATACTCCCGAGGTATGCGTTCATGTTTGGTTTCCGAAGTACCAATGCATTCTTCCACCCTTGCATTCATCCTTCTATTATGGTTATTATTTCATTGCCATAACCTCTATGCGATGGATGCATGCGATTAATAGCCTCAACATCCTTGCGTTGAACGTTTGTGATCGCGTATGCGATGCCTCTGTGATGGCGAGATTCACCGCATGCAATCGATTCCTGCGTTAGCTAAAAAAATAGACAATTGGACGCAAAATAACACATAATAGTGGGTTAGCCGAGATTCTCATTGCTAATCGACGCAAGCTCATTTTCTCATAAATTCTTAGTACAATCATCGCATATTCTACTTAACAACCCTCATAATTCTAAATAAAAGGCCTATAATAACTTGCATTTCTGCCCGTCATCAGGCACCACGAGGCCAAGCATGAATCTCACGACGTGAACATTCAGGGAGAAATATGAATGGAATCATTGACATATCATATATATCTCTTCCTCCCACTAAGTATTTTATAATCTAGGGTTTAGTATACTTAGAAAAAACAGGGCTAAGGATTTTAACTAAGTGACTTTTTAGGTTTTCCTAAGAGTAACTTTTACCTTGAAAAGTTGAATAACTTTTGATCATCATCCATTAAACTCTTTAACGGAGTCTTTGATCAACTGTCGCACGTTTGCATAAAATCTATCTAATTCACCTTTCCAGGTAGGTTTCCAGGTAGGGGTGTTCCATTTCTGCCAGCTTAAGTACCCAAGCCTAGACAGAACCCGCTTTAGACAAAAGGTCCCTTATAGATAGATTTAATACAAATTTAATCTTTTATGCCAATCAATTTAATCCTATTAAATCTATTTAAAAGATTAAATCTTAGGTTCATAATCTCATTAGAACCTTAAACTTAGGTCTATCTCAATCCAATTTTAAAACCCTTTTAAAACATGAGTTCACCTAAGTCCACATGTAACTCTTTCTTATCGATTTTAGTTCTAATTTCCATTATAACGCTTATAACAGAAACAACTAAAACCATTCACAACGCGAAGCAAACACATACAATACATTCATAACATTTACAAATCAGTCTAAGTCTCATACTTCATGCATTATTCATTCATTGCTACTTTTATATAACACTTATACAACCAAGCAATGAACAAGCAAACATGCTTGCATACATCTTTATACTATAACGCTTATAATATAAAGATGATGCATGAATATGCTTACTGCATGCATAAATATAACTCTTATATTTCATGATGCATGCACATGCTCTCTTGTAATTTCATCATGTCATGTTATAACACTTATAATATATGATGCATGAATAATTACATAACCTAAGATGGGTTTCAAATCTATATGTCATACACTATGCCATATAAACCAACATACATCTCATGTATATTAAATAAAAGTTGATGAACCGGGATAATTAGCCTCAAATTCTCAAAAAACAAGCTAACTATTACAAATAGCAAAGAGTCTCCGGTTCAAACAGGCGAACCAGATCTTGAACCGTCCGAGCGAAGAAATGCGTCTCCTTTGATCATGTACCAAACTTCTTGTGATCGCCTACACGAAAGAGTAAATGCTTTACTCAATCGTTTACTAACGCTTCCTGAGCTAAACGATCGTAGACCTTAACTATGTGATGAAGCATGAGGCATGCGATCCTGCAGTGCACAACGTACAACACAAGCCTTAAATGATCATCTAAACGACAATGAGGCGCTGACGTACAATCATCTAAATGATCGTTGATCAAGCGTGAGGTATCGTATACCGTGTGATCGTGTAGTCAGTGACTATGCAATGAGGTATGTAACTACACAATTGTTTAGTGCGCACCCCTTTTATTAAATGATGAGCATCAAATGCTCTATACGCGATCATTTACCTCTAGCGTCCACGCGATAGAGTAAATGCTTTACCCCATTGTTTAGCATTAGCTAAACGGTTGTTTAGTAAATACTATACGATCGGGCAGAACATTTTTACATGATCATTTAATAAAAAGTCAACGATCGTTTACCTTAGGATACACGATACGACCAACCTTTGGTCTTCTTCCTCGAAGAGATCCGCATCTCCATACTTCAAAACATCATCACGAACGACCCAACAAACTCAAACACTTTGAATTACGGACTCGATTGCTTGTTAATTATACCCAAAAACGCAGTGGGCCTTATAAATTAACACTTTGTAACTTTAAAGAAAGTTTTAAACAGAGGCCATTAACTCGTAAACATTCATCACCACCATCCACAAATACATTTTACACTTAAACGCAATGCAGAAAAATCACAATGACTGTAAAAGAAGTTCAAAACATAAGTGAAATTTGGAATATCAGAACAACCTGGCTCTGATACCAATTGAAGGATCATACATGAGGATTTCTATAAGCAGTGAAAGGATCGTTCCAAATTCCATTCAAAATTGAACACTAACAATTACAGTCAATAAACGGAAACTCACATGTCATGCAACAACTAGAAATTACAGCATGCCAACAAGATAATCAAGGAATAGAATTTGCGTACCTTTGAAGAACCATTCTTCAAACTCCCTCGATCACTCCAAGCATCCAAGAACAGTAACACAGCCCTCGAACACAACGACCGAAACAACAGCAAGATCAGCAGCACGAACACAACGATCACGAACCCAACGAACGACCCCCAGAACCTCGAAATCAATCGAGTTGAGTGATGACACTACCACAATGGTTACCTTGGTATTCTCGGTGTGAGAATCTAGGAGTTGTGGGCTCTGTATTAACTTGGTTAGAGGAAGAGACAAGAGGCCAATGATCTTGTAGATGATAGAGCAAGTGGGAGATGATACAATCTATCGTATAGACGAATGCTTGATCGTGTAGTCAATTGCAGCCTATCGTATAGATAATGCCACACAATCGTTTAGCTACAACTAGCTGAAAGAACTATTGTATAGTCAATGTGCATGATCAATTACTCTCTCTATTGCTATCGCTTAGTGAAACACTTTCACTTGATAGGTAGCTTTACTGTGAGTACTTTCCGAATTAAGTAACTCTCTAAAATTAGGAAAACATTTTTCCTTTTCATCTCACGGTTACTATAAAACCACCAATAACCTCTCACTAAATTGGTTATTATAGAAAAAGAGATAATTATCAAATAATTAATATTATTATAAATAAATATGATAACCAACTTACCATATTATATTTATAACCTATATTTTAATATTTCATCTCATGAAACATATAAACCATAGTTCTTTTTCTATTTTATGGTACTTAATGTAAATCATATTTACATTAATCCTCCACTTGATGTATCTCATACCTCGTACCAATTATATCATATATAATTGAATTTTCTCTTGTCAATTTTAACATTTCAAATCTACCCCAATAACTGATTCTCAACTTGAATTGTAACACCCCAAATTTTTATTATTTATGTAATTTTAGTAATTTTTATTAATTGAGGGAATTTTTGGAATTTTTGGACTTAAGTATAATTGCAGGATTTAACTATTGACGTTGAAATTATTCAATTTGGAATTAATGGATTGACGTTTAAATTATTCAATTTGGAAATTAATGAATTGACGTTGAAATTATTCAATTTGGAAATTAATGGCGGGAATTAATTTCATTTTAGAATGGGGTTATATCACACAAATTTAATTTGAAATTAATGTCAAGAATTAATTTCGTTGTGGAAGGGGATAAGTTAAATTCTTTGTGAATTGAAAATTTTACAGGAGAAAAGGATTAAAAGTTGGAAGTAGAGTATGATTGAAGAAAGAATTTGGAGATTGGAATCTTGAGGGTGGTTGTTGCTCAAGCTTCTTAGGGAATTGAATTCAAAGATTGATTATTGAAAATTGCTGCTTGGATCGATATCTGAATCTAGTATCGAGGTAAGTAATCTTACTACTGGAACTGCCCTAGTGCCAGGCAATGATAATTATGATTTATTGAGGATATATTAATAGTTTGATGTTTATGTATGCCTTGCTGACATGAGGGTTTAAAAGACTAGTTGCGCATAGAGATGTTTGAATACTAGTATGATTTAAGTATATTATTATTATTGGAGATCCTGCTGAATCTGAGGATGATAAGATGTATACATATGTTGTGGGCATAATTTGCCCCACGTTCAGCTGTTTAAAGATTGACAGAGGCATCAAATTTATGTTGGCTCCCAGGTCACATAAGGCTTGCCCGATGTACAATCCTCCTATGGAGCAAGGAATAGTAAAGCTCCTAGGATCGCTCATCTTCAGTGGAATTATTGATTTGGAACTTTGATTTAACGTCACCGTGGCAAATTTACCAGTGCCCCTCTTCTTAGTTACCATATCTTTCAGAAACTTTACGTAGGCAGGTATTTCCTCAATCGCTTCACTGAAAGGAATGTTAACATGTAATTGTTTTAACATAGATAAGAAGCGTTGGTACTGTACCTCTTCGTTCTTTTTCTTCCTTAGTATCTGCGGGAAAGGGGGTAACTGCACTTTCACGGTTCCCGTTTCAGTTGGCTTTGAGGTCGACACAACCTCTGGTTCTATTGCTTCATTTTCTCTTTCTTCTTCTTACGTCACCACAATTTCAGGGTCAGCCACAATGAGAGTTGTTCTACTAAGCTCCTTCTTTTCTCCCTCCACAGTCTTCCTACTTCATAACAACCTGACATTGTTCTTTACCTGATCCCCCTAGGTTGCATGGAAGTTCAGTTGGACTTGGCAGAGCCCCTTGCGGTCTACTCTTCAGCTCACTTGCAATCTGGCCCATCTGTAATTTGAGATTGCGGATGAACGTAGCTTGACTTTGAAGCACAATTTCATTTTTCTCTATGTATTGCTTCAATAGGCTCTCCAAAGAAGAGGATTGCGGTGGTAGTGAGCTACTTGCTTGATTGCTCGGTTGACCATTGTTGCGTGGGAAGAATCCTGGTGGCCCTTCTTTCTGCGCCACAGGATGAAAATTCTATTGTTGATTCTTCCAAGCAAAATTGGGGTGGTTTCTCCACTCGGGGTTGTAGGTATTCGAAAAAGGGTTATTCTTTTCAAAGTAGACAGATTGTGGATTTTGCGAGCAATCTTCCATCGCATGCCCATCATCACAAGTTGCACACCTTGTGGAGTTTTGACTGAATGCGTTGATTTTCCCATTTTGCGGTGTTGGGCTGCTGATCGCAATTTCCTGCATTAAGTTCATCATTGCGGTCATCTGGTTTTGTAGTGAAGCAATAGCACCATTATTTGCGTCATTGTCTTTGAGTCTCAATCTTTGGTCACTCTCTCTCCAATCTTCATGGTTCTTAGAGATGCGATCCAAGATATTCTTCACCTCGTCATATGTTTTATCAAGTAGACCACCAGCAGCTGCCGCATTGGTAGCGGTCTGTAAAGCGGGATTCAAACCATGATAAAAAATTTCCATCTGGAGGCAGTCTGGCAACCCATTATGTGGATAGTCCCAGACCAACCTCTTAAACCTCACCCAGGCATCGCTGAGCGATTTGTCCATGTCTTGTTCAAAATTTTTGATAAGTTTCCTTCGTCTGGCATTCTCAGTAGGTGGAAAGTATTTCTTCATAAACTTCTCCACGACCTGTTCCTAAGAAGTGATCTCTCCCGGCTCGAGAGAATACGCCCATTTCCTAGCCTGATCACAGAGAGAAAATGGGAACAAAGTTAGTCGAACTTCTTCGGTAGAGATGTTCGGGAACACTAAAGTATTGCATATTTCAATAAAGCTTCGTAGGTGGGCGTGCGGGTCCTCGCCACGCCTTCCTCCGAATTATCCTGCACTCTAGATCATCTACAGCATCACCGGTTTCATTTTGAATCTGCTTCCATCGAGGGCAGGCCTCATGATTCCTGGAGAGAAATCATAGAGGTTTGGCGATGCATAGTCCCTAATGGTTGTATTGCGATTGTTTGCCAACAAGATTGGATTCGCCATGACATTATTATCATTTGGTGCTCTGTTTCCATGCTGCTCTGCAATCTCTTCTTTATCTGATTATGGTTGCTGTTGGCGGTCTCTCAGTCACTGTCTAAATGTCCTCTCAATCTCCAGGTCGTAATTTGCCAAAGATTGAGAGTCTGCAAAGAAATCAGAAAAATTACCGTTAGCAAACTATTTGCCGAAGTCCCCGCCAACGGTGCCAAAAACTTGATGCTTTATTTTATGAAGTGAATTATGGATGATATGCGATGGTGAAATTGCGTTGTGCACTCAAATTTCCTCAGCAGAATCCAAGTGTAAATTCCACTGAGTTTCCTGGTAAGTCCAGGGTTGAACTCAGGGACTTGTGAAAATAGGTTGCATTAGTAATTTTTATGAAGAACTTTGCAGTAACCGGATAAATAAATAAATTGTTGGGGTTGTTGTTTGCGTTAATGAAAAATAAATAAATGCGGCGGAGTTTGAAAAGAGTTGGTAAACGGAAGATGCGATGAGTATGCAGTGAATGGGTTGAGAAGGGTTTCGGCTAACACTTCTTAGAATGATTTCATGCTTTGTGATCATGCAACATGCATACAATAGTAAACCACCTCTCGATGCGAATGCTTCTAATGCTAGAACGCATGTGATATATGCGATAAGTCTATAGAACCTACACATAAGCCTCTATTCTTATTTATGCGATGATAGGATAGCACATACACAAATAAGGCGACCACATAATATCATTCCCATCTCTAGGATGCATGTCAGGCAAGTTGACAAATAGAGCTTATCTCTAAGTCTATATCTCTTGTTGATGTAGTTCTAATATTGCTCTCTCGAGTCCAGATTCTAACCTAGCTCTCTCGAGACATTAAGTTCTTTCTTTAGACTTTCTCTCAAGTAACTCTAAAGGGTATTTTGCACAGCATAAAACAAGACAATCACAAGCAATGAACTTCTTAGGTCATGTTAGCTTAGTTCTTCTCAACCCATTCGACTAGTTTAGCTACTCATGCGTGCTAAGAGAGTGAACAGATGTAGAAATAGAACTTCCATTGTATAAATATAAAGATGAAGTACAAAATAACAATGAAAGTATAGAATAAAGGGCCTGGTAGAAATCTCTTGCTGCCAGGCTTTTACACTGTTTTCTACTCGTGCTCAAAAGATAATCTCGCTCTCGCGAGAGTCGGCCCGCTCTCTGCTTCTTCACCTCAAGGTTCTCTCTCGAGTTGCCCTGAGCGATCTCCGGCATCATCACTCTTCTCTTGCTCTGCCTTACAATGAAAGGAAGACTATGAACAGATTTGTGAACTTGTGGAACAAAAGATAGCTAAACTGGTTAACCCCTTTTCTGAAGAATGCCCTTGGTATTTATAGAGCATCCATGGTGAAAGGCGGCTTCTCTCTCATGATTGTATCGATGTGATGGCTTTAATTCCGGACTGATGTGCCGAATAATGGTCACTGAAAAGCTGAATGTACTTGTGATTGTTATCGGCTGTCAACTTAATTCGGATTCGACTGTCATCAGCTTTCTGTCCCATCGAGATTAATTAGCCTTTCACCCAGATGCGCCCACCATGTTGCATTGACCAAGTTGCGGTGATGCTTCTTGAGCGAATATTTGCGAACACGATCACTGCAAAGCCTTGCGGTAATGCTGCGCTCGACCAATGATTTTCTATGATCGCAATTCTTGCATTGCGTCAACGCATATTCTGCATAAAAACACAAAAATCAACTGTTCCTATGCGATGAACGCATGCGACCACAATATTACGAAATTAATGCTTGATGGATGCAATTTTAACATGTTTTGTCAACGCAATCCAACATTGTTTAAGAACTTAGCACTATGATAACGTTCACCAGTTTGTGTTTCCTTCGGGATTCACCAGATTCTGTTTCCTTCGAGATTCACCAGATATTATGTTTCCTTCGGGATTCACCAGATCTTGTGTTTCCTTCAGGATTCACCAAGGGTTGTGTTTCCTTCGGGATTTACCAGAGCTAGTGGGCATAGTTAACTACCATAGGATAGAAATCAGTTTTTCATGTATGTATGTGTCCCATGAGGACTAGAGTAGTTCATATGTTCCACCAGAGGTAGGCATCTAGAGGACATAGATGCCTAGCCTGACCCTAGTAGTGGGGTTACTTACTGAGTATTTTATACTCACCCTTTCTCATGTTTATGTTGCAGGTAGAGGTAGGGACGCACCAGTGAATGACAAGAGGAATCCCTAACGATCCACTGGGCACCATTTTTAATGCTTCCGCTCATGTTTTAAGAGTTATTTTATGTTTATAACTTTCGGTCTTGACATTTGAAACTTATCGTTTTAGATTTGTTTTCAGACTTATTTATTTCCATTTATGACTTATGGATACCCTATCATTTGATTTCAATATTTGAATTTAATGAAGATCTTTTAAGTTACCTTATTTATTTAGCATTTATTTCACTATAAAAAGGATGTCGTTTTAACTTCCATGCATGCATGTGTTTAGTAACGGCCTAGCTTGAGTCCTAGGAAGTTGGGTCATTATATGAATCCATTGAGCTACCAAGTGAACCTTATGGACTTGTAGCTGGAAGCTTCAACGGTACGCGAATAACTAACTAAACTCTTTAATCATGGGATTCACTATTCGTTAACTGTCGAGCACTCCACTAAAGACCGACAGTTGCACTCTTCTCACTACAAATATATTTTGTGTCCATATCAACCAATCAACAGCGCGATAATCCTTCGTAGATCGCTCATAAGTACAATTGGGCCAATTTACCATTTTGCCTCTATAGTTACATCTAACTCCTTAAGTACCACTGATTCCTCTAATGAACATAAGTTATGGTCCTACTATGACTAAGTCCTCTCTTACAAAGAGAGACTGTGGCCACTATGTTCAAGACCTGAAATCAGCCCTTAAGGGAGTAATCTATCTACTTACCCCAACTTCGGGGAAGGAATCAATTTCGTCTTGTGTAACTGAGTTCCCAGCTCCCCAATCAGACAAATCCCCAGAAAAGTAGGCTTGTTGAGTTGGCAATCTGGCCACTCTAACCCATACTAATCAAAGGACCGCCCTCAAGGGCAGGAGTTCCCAAAACACTCATGATTAAGGTCATGTCACCTATGGTCGTTTAGGTGAGATGTAAGTCTCAAGTATCAACGATGTTATATAAAGAGACGAATCATCTCGTGGTCCGATCTTATACAAACTCTTTGTATAGAACACCTCCGCTCGCATGTCTCCACATGAATAGTCAGGATCAGACCATCTATAGTAGTTCACAACACTTGTAAGCCTCTACAAAGCAAGCCGTACCCATAGTATCACCAGGATAAGGTATCCCTCCTATAGCCTTATACCGCAGACCTTTTTAGGTTATTACTTAAGACATGATCCACTTATATATCTCATATACATGCTTAAGTTACATACAATAACCACGGATCATTGTTTATTGGAAATGAGTAAATGCAAAAAAAAAAAAAAAAAGTAACTCTTATCTCATTCATACACATTAATGTTTACAAACTACGAGATTCCAGGAGAATTAGGACACTAATCCCAACACGTTGGCATCTTTCTTCAACAAAAAGAGGAATTCCCTCATGTTGATCTACTCTTGGGTCACCCCATTCGGCCTCATGCCATCGCACACAACGTAGAATTCCTTTATATGCTTGTGTGGATCTTCTCTTGGTAGACTAGAAAAGGAAGAGAGTAAGTGAATTAATCCAGATTTTAGTTCAAAATTACCCGTTGTTTCTGGATAGGCAATACAAAGAGGTTGTTCAGTAAAACTGGGTGTTATGAGCTCCCTAAGTGTCTTTTTACGTTCAGCCATGATTGATGGTGTGTTTTTAGGACCACCTTTTTCTTCAGGCTCTTCTTCTGGCTGTCTTCAACACATATATTTCTTTCAAGCACAGCTTGCTGTCTCCTTTCTTTTTTTATTCTTCACTCCTCCCGGTAAATTTTTGCAAAATTGAACAATCTAGAGCCCTCGAAAGTGTCGTTCATGCATAAACAAGAGAAAACAAATTAGCAAGAAAGGAACTATAAGCCTAAAAAATTAAGAAATCCATTGGCTCCCCGGCAACAGTTCCAAATTTGGTATTCGCTAGGTCGTATCACACCAAATTAATTTCCCATGCTTTACTCTACTAAATAGGTAGTAAAGGGAAGTACGGAGTCGAACCCACAGAGAGCCAATTTAGATTTCTTAACTTTAAAATTTATAGGATGTAACCGAAGGGGGAGGGGGGTTGTGAAAATGATTAATGTAAATTGTACGAAAATTAAAATGGTGTGGAGTAAATTAAATGCACGACTAATTGAGTGAATTTTTGTGTGAAAGTTATCAATCGATCAAAACCCCTAGCTTGGGTCAGCCTAGTTTATTCCAGTCCCTTTCAGTTCCATCATGGACTTAATCATAAGATTAATGTGAGATTTTCAAATTAAAACTTAGCCTCCTTGCTTAGTGATGACATGCAGAAATGCATGTCATCTTAGGCCTTTTACTTAGACTTATGATGGTCGTTAGGCAGAATATGCGGCAATCATGATAGGAATTCATAAGAAAATTAGCTTGCGTTGATCAGCATGTCGAATCTCAGCCAACCCGTTATTTTGCGTTAATTATGCGTTCAATGTTTTATTTTTGTAGCTAATGCAGGAAATGAATGCAAATGCAGAAACCAGACCACCACATAGATGACCACATGCAGAGAAACACTCCATTGCAAAGGCAAACGTATCGATCAACGCATGGATGTTGCGGTAATCACCCGTATGCCTCCATCGCATGGGAGTTGCACTCGTTAAGTGATTGCGGTCATCATGTAGAGTTGCGGAATAAATGAATGTGACTATTGAATGATTGTGGCTACATGACAATGCATTCTAATGGGATCAACGCAAGGTTGGTGGAATGAACGCATCAACGCATCTACCTCGAGAAAAACCAAAAGATGATGTTGACATTTCACCTACCACGCCATTGGTGGCAGAGGTTCAAAAAGGACTAACGCGCCGAACGTCAGACTCAAAGCAATCCAATTAATGTTGTTGGCGTCTATAAATAGTAGCCGATGAGCTGAAATTCAAGTTACCCGGGGATGATCCTTGTGATCCGGGGATTTTCCCCACGATCCAGACAAACGCGTGAGAAGATGGTTGAGAGTTCTTCACCTTCTTCATCCATTCCGAGTGACGATCGGAGCCTTCGACCAGAGCTAGATCTCGAAAGAGTCAGCTCCTCCGCCCATCCATGGCACCACTGGAAGCCTTGACGCACATCCGTTGGGAGCAATATTTTTTTCCAGCCGGTCATTTCCTTTTCCTTTCTTTTCTCATATTGTATTGTATGACATTTTGGAATTAAGGAATTAATACAATTTGTTTTCAATGTATTTCTCTGTTTCTCTGTTCCTTCGACTCTATCTCCATCTTCTTTGCTTAGCATCTTTACTTTCATTACAACACTTAGTGGGATTGCATGTATATCGATACTTAGTCATGTAGATTAGGGATATGAAGCATGTAGCAACCCACCGAGAGGTGTGCGCTGCGTGAGTGAGTGAGTAATCTTATTTCTTAGTGTAAAGCTGTTACAACGCCTGTCTATAGGCTAACGCATTGCTTGTCTATGAGTAAAGTCAGCAACAATCAACTGCTTGGGAGGGTAAGTGGTTGGACGCATTAAGCAATATATGTATTGTTCACTAGGGATAGTAACAATTTTAGGTCAGCCAAGTTCATGCGATTTTCTTGTATTATGTATGCTTCATTCGTCCATTAGGAATATTTGGGAGGGTAGTCTAAGCACAGGATCTACGCTTGGGAAGGTCAGGTCAAAATCTAGGCTCGGGAGAGTCAAATTAGAACACATAATACAAGAGATAGGAGCTTAGGAATAAGCACTGTTTGTTATTAACCCATCGCATGCATCCTAGAGATAGGATACGATTGTGTGCAGTCACTGCAGCGTTGGCTGCATCTTACATCATCGCATAGGAAAAGAGTAGAGACTTAAAAATAAGCTCTATGGACACTTTTGCATTCAACACATGCGTCCTAGACTTAGGAGCACCGCATTTGCATTGGAAAATGATTTTTCGTGCATGAGTGTAGCATGATCGCATTGGCTTGCATTGACTAAGGTTACCCTTGCGGTCACTCTTAAGGGTTGCAATGAAAACATCTCCGCATTTTATCTATTTTCCCATTCATTTATTTCATGTCAAGTATTGTCGTATCTCTACCTCTCATGCATATTCTTATTGCGTTGTCTGTTAGATAGGAGTAGGAGTAGGATTAACTTAGCAACCCCTCCAACATTCTTTTATTTAACCACCGCATTCATATAGCTACAAGTCCCTATGTTCGACCTCGGATTACCCGAGAAATTTTCGTTCGTGTTATACTTGGTGTGAGCGCAAGAAAACTTGTGGCAGGACGCATGGTCATCGCATACATTCATTAACGCATTATCAGTCTAACGCATGACCATCGACGCATGTCTATCAACGTATATCTTAGGAACATGCATCGCATACCGCATCCGCGGGATTTTGGTTGTCGAGTAAAACTGACCTCCTAATTTCTGCCATCAAGTTTTTGGCACCGTTGCCAGGGACTTGGCAGCTAAATGTTTGTTAAGTTTTGTGTCTCTGCGAGCAAACTTTTTATCTTGGGAGTATTGCAGCTTGTGTGACCAGATTGCAAACAATATTGAAGTGTAGACGATGCGCTGAAAGACAATGTTGACCCTAAGGTAGAAGGGAAATCAGTCGCAAAAAAGTTGAAGGTAATTCTAAGCACATGACGGCCGCACGTGCCCAACAATTGTCGGAAGTTTCAATGGTCAAGGCAACTTGACCCAAGCAGTTGAGAGCCATCTCCTGCATGGAAGACTCCTTGTGGTGACAACACTCTTATTTTTCCAGGGACGTCTTCTGCTCTATCTTTACTTTGCTTTCTTAGTATAGGTTAATTTTATCTTATTTTCATTGTTATTTTGGATATATGGTTGCTTCCTTGGTTGTGGTACGTTTGCTCTTGTAGGTGCAACAATAATTCTCCTCGGTTCGTAGTTCAACGAAAGAATTCCTTTCACCCTTCAACGCATGGATTCAATCACGTGGATTCCAACACATGTGCGCATGCGTTGTTCCGCTTAAGGTCTTTTCTTGTTATCTTGTGTGCCTTATCCTTTTGAAATTCTCTTTTTCCCGATTTCGTTGTTTTGCGATGTTTCTATGATGGTACGTATAAGTTCACCGCATCTTCTAACTAATCAATGTAAGGCATTCTATACTTTTATTAGCTTCTTCAAATTTTGAAAGTCTTAAGTTTTATTTTGTGCAAACCTTTGTTCAAACATTTATTATCGCATTCTTGTAATTTTGTTTTTAGCTTTGTGGTGAGAACGCTGCCAACCTCTAAGTTTGGGGGTGGCGGCAGTCTCGAAGAATTGCGTTCATTATATTGCGATCATTTGAAAAAAAATAGGGTGAGATTTTGAGAATAATAACTCCACTGTCAATGTAATGGGTAAACCCATGTTGATAAGAGTTAAGCTGTGAAAGGCACTTTCTCAAAGTTGGATGTCCGTATGACATACGTGGGGGCAAGCCAAAATGAAGGCAAGTCGCCAGGATTAACGCATAAGCGTAACTTCTTTGTCCGGCACAAGCCAAAACAAACGAGACAAAAGTTGAGTTGAATATGGAATGCAACTGAAGTTAGATGCCTGCATGACACACGTGAGGGTAAGCCAAAACGAAGGGCGTAACCAGGTTCAACACCACATTTGAATAAGTCATCGTAAAGTTTTGAAGTATTTTTTACGAATGCATTCTCAAAAGCTAAACACAAAATTGCGGTTAATGAATAAAAGTTTTTGAGCAAAGGCTTGCCGTATATAAACTTAGATAAGATCTTTTTGAAGAAGCAGCCAAAGTGGAGGAGAGCATTGCGGTGATAGTCAAAGGTGTGTGTAAATTATATTCTGAGAAGCTAGTCATCACAAAGGAAAGCATGAAGGTGAGTTAAAATTTCTTGAGTATAACGCGTGCTTGAGGACAAGCATGATTTTAAGTTTGGGGGTGTGATGACATGCAGAAATGCATGTCATCTTAGGCCTTTTACTTAGAATAAGGTTGTTAGGCAGAATATGCAGCAATCATGATATGAATTCACGAGAAAATGAGCTTGCGTCGATCAGCATGTCGAATCTCAGCCAACCCATTATTTTGCGTTAATTATGCGTTCAATGTTCTATTTTTGTAGCAAATGCAGGAAATGAATGCAAAGGCAGAAACTGGACCACCGCATAGACGACCGCATGCGTAGAAACACTCCATCACAAAGGCAAATGCATCGATCAATGCATAGATGTTGCGGTAATCAGCCGTATGCATCCATCACACGGGAGTTGCTCGTCAAACGATTGCGGTCATCATGTAGAGTTGCGGTATTAAGCGAATGTGGCCATTGAATGATTGCGGCTACACGACGATGCATTCTAATGGGATCAACGCAAGGTTGGTGGAATGAACGCATCAATGCATCTACCTCGAGAAAAACCAAAAGATGATGTTAATATTTCACCTACCACGTCGTTGGTGGTAAAGGTTCAGAAAGAACTAATGTGTCAAACGTCAGACTCAGAGCAGTCAAATTAATGTTGTCAACGACCCAATCTCTATAAATAGAAGCTGATGAGCTGAAATTCAAGTTATCCGGGGATGGTCCTTGTGATCCGGGGATTTTCCCCACGATCTAGGCAAACGCGTGAGAAGATGGCTGAGAGTTCTTCACCTCCTTCATCCAGTCCGAGTGACGACCGGAGCTAGATCTCGAGAGAGTCAGCTCCTCCACCCATCCATGGCACCACTGGCAGCCTTGACGCACATTCGCTGGGAGAAAATCTTTTCTTCCATCCGGTCATTTCCTTTTCCTTTCTTTTCTCATATTGTATTGTATGACATTTTGGAATTAAGGAATTAATACAATTTATTTTCAATGCATTTCTCTGTTCCTTCGACTCCATCTCCATCTTCTTTGCTTAGCATCTTTACTTTCATTGTAACACTTAGTGGGATTGTTTAGGTATCGCATACTTAGTCATGTGGATTAGGGATATGAAGCATGTAGCAACCCACCGAGAGGTGTGCGTTGCGTGAGTGTGTGAGTAATCTTATTTGCTTAGTGTGAAGCTGTTACAACGCCTTTCTATAGGCTAACGCATTGCTTGTCTATGAGTAAAGTCAGCAACAATCAACTCACGGAAGGGTAAGTGGTTGGATGCATTAAGAAATGTATGCATTGTTCACTAGGGATAGTAACAATCTTAGGTCAGCAAAGTTCATGCGATTGTCTTGTATTATGTATGCTTCATTCGTCCATTAGGGATACTCGGGAGGGTAGTCTAAGGATAGGATCTAGGCTTGGGAAGGTCAGGTCAGAATCTAGGCTCGAGAGAGTCAGATTAGAATACATAATACAAGAGATAGGAGCTTAGGAATAAGCACTATTTCCTATTAACCCATCGCATGCATCTTAGAGATAGGATATAATTGTGTGCGGTTACAGCAGTGTTGTGTGCATTTTGCATCATCGCATAGGAAAAGAGTAGAGACTTAGGAATAAGCTCTATGGACACTTTTGCTTTCAACACATGCGTCCTAGACTTAGGAGCACCGCATTTGCATTGGAAAATGATTTGTCGTGCATGAGTGTAGCATGACCGCATTGGCTTGCGTTGACTAAGGTTACCCTTGCGGTCGCTCTTAAGGGTTGTAATGAAAACATCTCCGAATTTTATCTATTTTTCCATTCATTTATTTCATGTCAAGTGTTTTCGTATCTCTACCTCTCATGCATATTCTTATTGCGAAGTAGGATTAACTTAGCAACCCCTTCAACATTCTTTTATTTAACTACCGCATGCACATCACTGCATTCATATAGCTACAAGTCCCTGTGTTCGACCTCGGATTACCCGAGAAACTTGCATTCGCGTATACTTGGCGTGACCGCACGAAAACTTGTGGCAGGACGCATGGTCATCTCATACATTCATTAACGCATTATCAGTCCAACACATGATCATCAGCGTATGACTATCAATGCATATCTTAGGAACATCCATCGCATACCGCGTCCATGGGATTTTTGTTGTCGAGTAAAATTGACCTCCTAATTTTCGCCATCACTTAGAATCCTAACTGGTAGTCCTTAAGATCTAGTTAATTTAAAGAAATAGCAAGAATCCTCTACTAATCAATAAAACAACATGCACTAAGATTAAAGGCAAAGCTAAGCCGAATAATTGATTTCCATCGTCTAGCCAGCTATTCGAGAGAGATTTATCTAGATTAGAAAGTAATGTTTATCAAATGGAATCCCAATTTGACTTCACAAACTTACTTAACCTTTTCTTTTAGGTGATAAACTACCTAACGATTACAAATTAGGGCTAATCAAAGAATCAATCCCAGTAATATAGCTAATTTGTCAGATTATCCCATGCAAGATGGATTGAAGAAAAATTTAAGATGAAATCACATAAAATTCATAACAATCTCAGCAATATTACAGCCCAAGTCTCAAGAATGAAGAAGGAATATTCAAATCATGCTCTAAAACAATCTCAGCAATATTCGGATGAAGATAAAATACAAAACCCAAGCTAAATACTTACCTCTTAGCCACAAATCATGCTCTAAAACAAATAATCAAGCTCTATGATGCTAAAAATGGCAAGAAACTATAGTATTCAATTGAGAGGAGAAGGAAAATGAGCCCAAAAATGGAAAAACGACATGATAACCTATAGCAGGCATCGCAGTGTTGAAACGCTGCATAAGCCAGCACATGCGCCTTTGTCTGGCATTCTTATTGTTGCAACGCTACCCTGTTCCACGCAAAAATATAACGTTTCTGTCTTCCAATGTTGCACGACACTTCTTTTGAGCATTGCAACACTTCGACTAAGGGTGGAATTGTAATTCTTCAACCTTCTTTCCCTTTTGTGCAATTTAGCTCCCAACTTAGCCGTTTTATCATCTTTTCGCCCTAACGCTTCATTCGACCTCTTACACACTCGAGACCTACAAAATCATCAATTAAACACATTAAATATCCTAACGATCGGGAATTAAGGAGAGGGAGATAACACATTTTGAATGCTCTAAGCAAGTCTGGGGTTGAACCATAGGGAAGCGCGGAAGATTAGTTCATCGAAGCTCACTTTTAGTTAAAGTGCTAAAATGGGAGGTGAGAGGGGGGGGGGGAGGATTTGGTGTGGATTGGAATAGGAATTGCATAAAAAGCAATAAAATGCAAGTAAAAGATAGAAATGCAATTAAAGGAAACAACCTTGCTTAAGGGAATTGAAATTATTCAATGTAATTTCAATCGTCGAATTGCTTAAAGTAATTTTAGTTTCTTAACTATGCCCAACCCAATCGATTGAACATCCAACCAACGGTCTAATTAAATACCCAATATGGTTTTCTCTAGGTTGATAGGAACAATACGATTCATTTTAGACAACAAATTGCAAGCCTAACTAACCTATTTCTTCTTATGGACTCACTAACAATTTCATGTCACATATTACTAGATAATCCTAAGCATTCAACCACAAATCCTCAAGTAATTTGTCAGACAACCAAGAAAAAATATAATTAATTAAGCAAAATAAATAGAGGCCAATCCATAGCCAAGATATGAAAATTACAATTAAACAAAAATCCCAAAATTACATTGTTCCAAAATCCCCTAAACTAGAAAATAGCTTAAACTTACCTTCCCATGGAGACAGAGAAGACAAATCCCAGCATCGTTCCATTACAGTAAAAGAAAAAGGAAGAAGATAGATAAAAACACAAGTGGAAGAGGGAGAAGTGGAAGACATTCGACTGGAGATCGAATTGGAGGTGATTCATTTGCCCAAAAATGAAGAGAAAACATTTTATATAGTAGTCGTAGTGTTGCAACACTGCACCTAGCATTGCAACCTAGCGACAGATAACACGCGCGCCTCTGTTCAAGGTTCATAGCATTGCAACACTGCTATATTTTCATGAGAATGTAAGGCTACTACCTTTAAGCGTTGTGCAACGCTCCTTTTGAGCGTCACAATGCTCCGACTAAGGGCATAATGGTCCTTTCACATCCTTTTAAAGTCTAATTGCTCAAATTAGCTCCTAATTGCTCCAAAATAACGCCGAATATCTCACAATGACTGATCCACCATCAAAATGCTTGATACCGATAAAATCATTAAATAAACACATTAAACATAGTAAGGACCTAGAATTAAGAAGAGGAAAATGTTAGATTGTATGTCCTAAAACTCGCATGTTGTAATGTTAAACATTTTCTATTATCAATAAAGATGTTATTGATGTTTATTCAATAAAACTATTGTTGAAGAAGTAAATTACACTTGTAAATACTAAATCCAATAAATTAAAAATCCATGGTTATTATTTGAATACTTGAACTTTATGTGGTGACATAAAGATGAATCAAGTTCGAGTAAATAGCCAAAACATTCTATAGTATATGAATAAGGTTGGGTGCCTTATTCTGGTAACACTATTCGAAGCGGCCCACTTTGAAGTTGTTACAATTTGCTGAAAGTTCTACAAACAAAGTGATCTTGATTCGTTCATGAAGTGACAAGAGGAGCGGGGACGTCCTATACAATGAGTTTGCTTAAGATCGGGATCAAGGAATAAGTCACTCTTACTTTATAATGTTGTTTACTATTTAAGACTGACTATCTCAAATTGATGATCTAGGTAACTCGACCTTAATCTTGAGGTAACTATGAACTCCTGTTTATTCGGGATTATCCTTAGATTTTTATAGGTGATGGTTGGCTTAACAAGGGCAACTCAATAAGTCTCCCATTTCAGGGGTAAGACCGGGTAGATAGCTGGAGACATAGAGTGCAAGACGGATTTCACACCTACTCGATTTAGGGATAGTAGAAAGGTTATTCTCTTAAATACTGAATTCAGGTCTTGAACAAAAGGCCCCACCCTCTCATTGGTCGAAGAGGACTCAATTTAGTGATTGGATTACAAACCAATTGTTCATGAAAGGATCAGTGGACTTAAGAAGCAAGGTGTAATTTCGGGGGTAAAACAACATTTGATCCAGTCGTTATTACGAACAACCTGTGAAGAGTAGACTTACTAATTACGGTTAAATCAAATGGACAGAAATATATCTACAGCGAGGAGAGTGCAACTACTAAACTATAGTATGTGTCTTGGTAGTGAAAGAATATTGATTAATTCGGTTTAAAGAGTTTAGCCAATTAATCTCAAATCGTTGGAGCTCATGATCTGTAGGTCCATAAGGTCCCTCTACTAGCTTATAAAATTACCCTTGGATTAATGAATTGAGTGGTTTTGAAATGTTTAAAATCGAAATTAGGATTTCAATTTGAAGTGTTCAAATTTCCTTAAGGTTTTGAGTTTGAAATGTTCAAATTCAATTTAGGGTTTGGATAATTATATCCGATATAATTAACGTTTAATTTTGTTGAAATTAAACGTAATTAAAGAGTTTGAAATATTTAAATATTGATTTAAATATTAATTACATGAATAGGATTCATATATGAAATAGGTGTTTAATTAGTTTAACATTGATATTAAATTATTAATTAATTATTTATTTAATTATTTAAATAAAAAAATTCAAATTTTCTAACATTCAAATACAAATTTGAATTTTTTTAAACTTTAATTTTGTTGAAAATTCAATAAAAAGAAGAAGATGGAAATTTGAAAATTGGTGATTAGTGGAATAATCAAACTTTTGTTGGATTGATCCACTAATCAACACCTATCCACTAACTTGGTGCTGATTGAGATATCAATCAATATAACCAAGTAGTGCTTACATGTATTAGTTGCTTAAAAAGTTTCAATTTTTGGAATTGAAGAGAGATGAGGCATGTTGAACTTCCAAAATTCTGCAGAAATTTGTTTCTGCTCAACCCTCTCAAAATCCACCTCAATTCTCTTCAATTCTAGAGTTCCATTACTCCAATCCAAGTTAGAGAACAGTAGAGAAGATCTCTTGGTGGCCCACTATTGATTTGAAGTTCAAATTTGTAGAGAGCGGCATGAATTTGGAGGAATTCTTCAAAGGTATAAGTTCATGAAACCCTCTTTTCTGAAATTCTAATTTAGCATGTTTTTATAACTCAAATTAAGTGTAATTAGAGTGCTTATTGATTATGGTCGCTTTTGTTGTATGCTTGAACATTCCAACAGAAAATAGCATATTTTCGGTACTATCAGTAACCCATTATTGATTTAAGGGTTACAATTAGCTTAACTTCCCCATGATTTTACTTTTAAATTCTCAAAATCTATTACCTTACTTTTTCTGTATATGCTCATATACACCCACATTTGGACGAACATTTCAATCATTTTACCTGTAATTATGTATATATACTTACATGATAATGATAGCATGACATAGTTTTGGTGAATGAGTTTGGTCATTAGCAGTTGAAGTATTATTTTTATTAAGTTTGGCCTCAACGATTTATTTATACTTGCTTGATTTTTATTATTTATTATTATTATTATTATTTGGTAAGTATTCCTTATTTATAGGTGGTGTTGGTGAATTTTGGCTAGATAGAATAAAACGTAAAATCAAGATAAGATAAAGTAGAATCAAGATTAAGGTAGAATCAAGATAAAAAAGAGTTAAGATAAGATTTAATCTAAATGGTTTGAGATTAGAATAGTCATACTCCTAATCCTAGTAGGGTCAAATCTCATATCTTAATTCTAGTTGGATTAAGATAACCCCTAGATCAAATCTCCTACAAATAGACCATTAAGGCTTCATATGCGGTGATTTAAAACTTATGATTTCTTCTCTATTATTTAATTCTCTTACTGACTTAGGCATTGGAGCTCTTTTTTCTTTTTTTTGTAGGTCTCTTCCTTATATCACAAATTTAACTGTTGGTATCACATGAGGGTCAAATACGTTCCCCCTGTCCCAAATTTTGCATCAACAGTTTGGTGTCGTCTGTAAGGATGAAAGTGATCTACCAATGCAAAGTTGAGAATCTTTGCAAAATTAAGAATTTGATACTATGATGACTTAGTTTTCACGGTCCACTTAAAGTCTTTTGTGCCCAGCCATACCAACCTAGGAAACCTAGCTTCCCTCCCTTTAAAGTGCATTTATCATATCAGCACCCTGAGTCACTAGAAGGAGGGTGAAAGTCCCACTACTTCATTCATGGCCTATGTTCTGATTTCACGGTCCTCTTAAAGAAGTTTCGATGGTAGAAGCCATAGGTGAATTAGATCCCCGTGTTTTTAGTCCAAAAGGAAACATTTATGAAGATATTGAGGACTAGTTTATAAAAAAAAAATAGAGAACGACAAAACCCTAAAAGGGTTATCTCTTTCCCTCACACTCTCTCTCTTTTTTCACAATGGAGGACGCCAAGCCACAACTACAAGCAACCCAAGGCAACACCATCTTCTCCTCTTCTTTGAGTTTTTCCTTGACACACGTGCAGACCACCCACAATCCTCATCTGTTCCCAGCTCCCTACCCAGATAAATTTCTAAAATGGTAGGCTTATTGAGTCAGCGATGCTGGCTATTCTCGCCCATACAAATCAAATGACTGTCCTTATAGAAAAGAGTTCATAATTCACTCAGAATTGAGGTCGAACTACTAATGGTTATTCTATAAAATGTTAATCTTTTTACAATGGTATTATAAAGAGAGATTATTCATTTTGCCTTCCAATCTTATACAAACTCTTTATATAGGATACTATCATTCGCATGTCTCTACATGAACGATTTGAATCACATCATTCGTAACACTTACAACTCTTGTAACATTTACAAAGTAGGTCATATCCGTAGTATCACCAGGATAAGACACCATAACTTATCTATATACTCCAAACTATTTAGATTATTACTTGAACATGATCCACCTGTATGTTTACCACATACTGTTTAAGTTACATAAAATAACCTCAGATCTTAGTTTATTGGATTGAGTTAATGCAATCTAAATGTCAAATAAAATAACTTCCTTATTTCATTAAATAAATAATTTGTATATACAATTTACAAACTACGAGAACCACGAGATATAGGACACCAACCTCAACATAACCTCAACATAAGAAAGTAGTTATCAACACAAAAGAGGTGGTTGTGGGAAGTGCATTGAGTAGCTAAATGTGGGATGCGCGCAAGGTAACGTATGCGCCCGACACCACAATACATCCAAAATGTACATAAAGTGTGAGACAGTGTACATTCAATGCAACAACAATGAGTTCATGTGTGTGAGGGGTTGAAACAAGGATCAATAAAACGTTGTGGGTTGAGTGGTTGATGGTGAGCGCCACCTCTAGCCAACGCAATCAGGGCCTGCGTCCAGCTGTACGCAACCTACCACAGCAAAGGTTTTTTTTCCTTATTTCCAACCAAACTCTCCCCAAAAATACATGAAACCCTTATTTCTGATCACCTCATCCTTGCACAAAAAGAAAAACTTAAGGATCATAGGAATCTCACCTAATTATGTTGAAGTTACTCCAATCTCCTCAACTCAACGCAAACAACTTCAACTCGCAACCTCCTTTCAAATACAACAACTATTCTAACCTGATCAACAGTTAGTAATGTGCTTAATATCTCCCTTTAGACTACCATAATTCCTTCCTCTACAATTACATAATTTAATGTATCTGAGATATTCACCCACAAAAGATCAGGATTTCCTCTTGAATTCAACCACCTTTCGTGAAAAATCCTTCGACCTTCTTCCTCTTCTTCTCCTTCGTCTTTCTTACACCAGCAACAAGAACGCACAAATGCTTAATTCTTCCTTCTTCTTCCTCAGCTTGAAGTATTTATAAAGAAGAAGAAAGACCACCAGTTTAACTACTATCCCCGAAACCAGAAACTTCCTTCCAACTCTTACTTGGCTTCACTCTAGCTATCCTTTTATTCTTAAATCCAAATTTTGGCTGCCAACGCACTGTACAAGTATCACTTATTTATTAATCAACCTTATCCTTAATTCATTTTAAGGTAACTACCTTTTAAAAATAATAATAATTTATCTACTTTTGTTAAACCACATCTACTATTTCCCTCATTTAACCAAGAATTAAACACTTCCTTTCACATCTTTGAAATTTAATTTCCAAATTAAGTTCAACTTCATTCTCGATTAATTTATCGTGATTTAATCAGCAAAGTAAGAGAGGAAATCCTCACACTTCGTCCCATTACCATCCTCGATCGACGATTGTCCATGGGCAGAAAGTGGGTTCCGTCTTTCTGACATCTCCGATCACTTGTGGTTGAGTCACCATCACCCGCTGTTGGTGGGTATCCGCTACTTGGATCTATCCATCCAAATTCATCATCTAGATTCGTTGCCATTCATCCGAATCTCCATATGCATCGTCAGATCTCCGTTCATGTTGCCCATCGTCTAAATTCCAGTTCACACCATTTAGACCCACCCATTTGCACAAATGCTTCACTCACATCGCTTACCGTTCAAATCCACGTTGTCTATCATCTTTCTCAGATCTGTCGTCATCTGCGATTGCTCATTGTCACCCGTCACACATAAACTCATGCAATATCTTCAGTGAAAGACCCATCCAACAATGATAATGTGTGGCCTAATGACTATTGCGCATGGATAACGATATTGTAAGCTATAAATTCCTCTTCAAATTCGATGTGTGGGCACAAAAGCCAAGGAGAAAATATTCCTCTTTGTACTTATAATCATATTAATGAATAACTGGGGTGGGACATAATGAGAGTGTAAAGTATGTGTCAACCAAGTTGAGATACACTGGTGTACCTATTGACCCACACCATATAATAAAAGAGGGAAAGAGTTGCCACACTTGGACGCAGCATTGCAACGTTGCCTGGGCAGTGGGCACTCCTCCCACAACAGCTTCACGACCTTGCTTGCTTCAATCTCCAAATACAGCCTAATTTGGATTCTAATGACTCCAAACGTATTAACTCTAGAGCACACATTAAAGATTATCAATCAAGAGCCAAAAATTAACTTGGAAATCAAGGAGGAATCTAATGCCAAAGTTGATAAAACCAGCTATATCAATCCAAACATACATTTTTCAGAAATTATCCACCAAAACTCAAATTAACGTTAATTGAATGCTTAAATCATGCTCTGATACCAATTGATGGAATACACAAGCATGAAACGGAAGCAAACAGAATCAATAAGCACTCTAATTACTTTTAATTTGAGTTCTAAAGCATGCATATTCAAGTAGGTTTCAAGTTACATACCTTTTGTGATGAAATCTTCAAATACAAACTATTTTTCTCTCCAATTCAGCTCCAAATCAGTCCATGAACCACCAAGAGGTCTTCTCTACTATTCTTAGCCTTGAATTTGAGTGGTGAAACTCAGATTTGAGTGAATTTGATAAATGAATTTGTGGGTTTGAAGAGGAAGAAGAAGATGATGCTGATTTCCAGCATTCAACTCTCAGTCCCTCAGCCTCATCTCAGCAAATTGGAAGTGTTTTATTACTCAGCTACATGTAGACCATCACTAAAACTTCATTGCCAGAAGCACCTTCAACAATTGAAGTGGAAATTTGGTGTGAATTGCATGTGCAACAACTCATGCTTGGAAGTAAAAAGTGGGAAAAACCCACTCCCAAAAACAATTTACAAAATCAAATTTAATTTCCATTTTCTCTTAATTAATCTTAAGTTAATTAAATTCAAATTGATTAATTCATAGTTAATCAATTTTAATATTTCATTATTCAATTTCTAAAATTGAAAATTAAAATTGGAAATTAATTTTATTTTTAATTAATTAAATATATTTAATTAATTAATTAACTTAATATCAAATATTAAATTAATCACACACTAAATTTTAAACATGAATCTTATTCATGTAGTTGGTATTTAAATCAACATTTAAATATTATACACTCTCCAATTTCGTTTAATTTCAATAAATTAAACTTTAACTATATTGAATATAATTATGCAAACCCTAATTTGAATTTGATCTAATTCAAATTCAAAAACCCTAATTTCAATTTGAACATTTTTCAATTTGAACAATTCAAATTGATCTCATTCCAAATTCACTCAATTTAATAATTCAATGTGTTCATGTTTTACGAGATAGGAGAGGGACCTTATGGATCTACAGATCATGAGCTCCAACGATTAAGATTAATTGGCTAAACTCTTTAAACCGAATTAATCAGTATTTGTTAACTATCTAGTCATACCACTATAGCTTGAAAGTTGCACTCTTCTCACTATAGATATATTTGTATCCACATGATTTAACCATAACAAGTAAGTCGACCCTTCACAGGTTGTTCGTAATACCGACTGGGTCAATATGTTGTTTTACCCTCGATATTATGTCTTGTTCCTTAATTTCCTACTGATTCTCTAATGAACAATTGGTTTATGATCTAATCACTAAACCGGATCCCTCTCAGCCCAGTGAGAGGGTAGGGCTCTTTGTTCAAGACCTGGATTCAGTACTTAAGAGAATAACCTTTCTCCTATCCCTAAATCGGACCGGCGTGAATTCCTTCTTGCATCCTATGTCCCCAGCTATCTACCCAGTTTTACCCTTGAAATTGGAGGCTTATTGAGCCGACACAATTGAGTCAACCCTCACTCATGCAAATCTAAGAATAATTCCAAATAGACAGGAGTTCATAGTTAGCTCAAGATTTAGATCAAGTTACCTAGGTCATCAGCGAAATAGTCAGTCTTAAACAGTAAACAGCATTATAATGTAAGAATGACTTATTTCTTTGTCCGATCTTATGCAAACTCATTGCACAAGACGCCCTCACTCCTCATGTCAATACATGAACGAATCTAGATCACTTTATTTGTAGTATCTTTACAACAACTTTTAATAGCTACAGAGTAGGTCGCATCCAATAGTGTTACCAGAATAAGGTACCCAACCTAATCATATACTATAGACCATTTTGGCTATTTACTCGAACTTGATCCATCTCTATGTCTCTACATAAAGTTCAAGTATTCATATAATAGCCATGGATCTTAGTTTATTGGATTTGGACTTTATGAATGCAATTAATAGATTTAATACCTTTATTGAAGAAATGTTGAATAACATCTTTCATTGATAATATAATATATTTAATTTTACAAAATACGAGTTTTAGAACATAAAACCCAATAGGCTTGGTGTCGAGAGGTGGTCAAGCCAAGAGTTGGCAAGCGCATAAGCTGAAGAAACTATGGGTTAAGGACAAGCTATGCAAGGAAGGCAAGGGAAGTGACGTCTTGAAACATACGTTCATGAAAGGAGGTGTATGGCGAGAGGAGTATGAGGCATGCCAGAAACCTTGCTTGGTGAGTCAGGCATAAGGGCAAGGATCTAGCGCGGAATTATTCGCCAAGCTAGCCTTGTGTTAGGAAGGAATGGAGCAAGGGAATAGCATGAACGAGGTGAGCCATGCGTTGAAAGAGCATGCATGGAGGATCAAGGCATTGGAGATAAGCCTATGCATTGGTGGGAGGCATGTCCATGCGTTGGTAAGGTGGAAAACCAAAAGGGACTTTGACTTAGTTCATTTTGTCTAAAGGTTTGAGGTGGCAAATGGATAGGCTAGCCAAGTTTGAGGAAGTGCCAAGTAAGTGAAGTAGGTATCAAGCTCTCAAAAAAAGGAGCCATGCAATTGGATCTATAAATAGGAGGTTTGAAGATGGTTTCGGTTTGCCTAAATTATTTGAAAAAATGGGAAGATTTTTCAGCTTGGTTTGAGCTTCACCAGTGGAGATGTTGACCGAGGGCTGTCATGGAGGATTTCAGTCGGAAGGATACTGAAAGGTGAAGGAAACTCAAGAAAGGTCTGAGTTTCGGTGAAATTGAGGTGAGATTTTAGGAGGTTTTGAACTTTTAATAGGGAATTAGAAGCTCAAATTCAGAGGTAAGTTTCCTAAGATGTTTTTTAAGAAGTTCATAAAAGAAATTTAATTCAATTTGGGTTGAAAATGATGTTTTGAGAACTGAAAAAGTGATGGAAAATCAGGAAGCTTTGAAAGGGGGCCTGTCGGCTGGAGGTTGAAAAAGGTAGGCAGGGAAGGCTATCTGACGGTGGGCCTTAGCTCAACACGTGCCAGTCAGTTGGGCAGACAATATTGCACGTCTCAAGCAATTTGTGCTCGCCAACCTCGCTCGTTGAGTGTTGACTGCTAGTTGTTGTGTACAGAGTAGAACGCTCAATGCATATAGCCTCAACACATCACCCGCTCAGCGCATGCCCTGTGCATGAGTTGCTGCACATCCACCTGCCTTGTGTGCATGACCCAACGTCCATGCCCGACGCCTGCACCCAACTAAGTTGCGTGCCTAGCACCATGCACCCAGTTTGGTCATACGGCCAACCATGCCTTGCGATGTTGGAGGTTTTCTTGGCTTAAGTGAGAGTCTATTGGAGCTAATTGACCTTGGAGTAGGAAGTTGGTAAACTTAATGGTCAAGGGAGTTAACTTGTTATGAGTGGTTTTTACTTTTAAAATTATTTCAAAGTATATGCTTATGATATTATATGATTATAGTAAGTATGCTTAATAAATGAACTCAAGCATGATTTAGATAAACTTGTTTTATCTAAGGTTTACAAAGGGATTTGATGTTAGGTTTTATCTAAGGTTTACAAAAGAGGTTGGTTTATGATATGCTATGATTTTTAATGTGGTTTATAGCAAGTATGTATGTGAATTCAATGAATGATTTGTTTTATGTCTTAAACACATGATTTAGATAAGCATGATTTATCTATGGTTTACAAAAGGATTTGATGAACAATGTATTAAGATGTTTTATTGTGGATTTTAGGGAAATAAATTTCAAACCACTGGCTTGGTACGCAGGAATGTTAGCATACCTCATGGATGTCTGATGAAAATTGTCAACGCGTTCTGACGGGAATTGTCAGCAGACTCGAGTATGTTTAGCGGGAATTGTTGACATGTGCACATGGGGATAGGATAGAATAGGTACAAGGTTTAGTTTAATTTTCCTAGATATGATTGAAATTTATATGAGTTTAACCTCTTGTTTAATTGAGGGGATTTAGTATGTTATTTTCTTGGATTTACTGGAAATTTTGTGAAAGTTATTCTCTGACTTAACTGAGAAAGTTTATGATCATATTATTTTCTAATGTAATTATGTTTCCAAGGTTTCTTAAGTATGACTTGGTTAAGCATGTTTAAAAGATTTAATTTAAGATCTGGTTAACTAATTGATCTTGTTTTGCATAAATGATTTCCAAAGTAAAATCTATGTTCATATAAAGTATACCACTCATTGAGCTTCCCAGCTCATGCTTTCCAATGTCCCCTCCCCCATATAGTAGGAGAATTCCATGGGTTCGTGGGTGCTTGGTCTGGAAGAGTTAGTCTACCACCGTCTCAGAGCATTTTTATAGACCAAGTTTAAAGAATTGCATTGTTTAAAGTTTGGCATTGTATTCATTAACCTCAGTAGAGGTGGTGTCAGAGTGTTGGATGTAAAATAAACTTGCATTCGAGAATGTTATGACTTGTCTTAATTGTAATCAAGTTGTTGGCTTTATATTTTCAAGTTGTATGCATATGTTATATTATGTTTAAGTTTAGAGCAAAGCAGTTCAGTTGGATGGTAGATGTCATAAGAAAGTTGGCATATGTTGTCCTCACATCTCCTCTTGGGTTTAGAGGGTAATTCAAGAGGGGTGTGACAAGTTGATATCTGGCAAATATTCTATCACCTTCTAGTTATGAAGTTTTGGCTTGGATGTTTTGCATTTGCTGACAAAGATAATGCAACATGAAGATTACCAAAAAAATCGCCATCAAGGAAAAAGAAATTGAAAGGAAAACTCACCGCCTCGAAACTTTACCTAAATAAAGATTGAAGCCATAATAAGAATAGCATAAGATTCAAATGCAAAAGAGAATGATAATTCATTTATGTTGGGAATGACCTAAAACTCATAGATTGTAAACTTCAAACATATTCTATTCACAATAAAGATATTATTGAGATTTATTTCAATAAAGATGTTATTGAAGTTGTTATTGAATTGCATTAATTACTAAATCAAATAAACTAACCCATGACTATAACATGAACACTTAAAACTTTATGTAGAGACATAAAAGATGATCAAGTTTTAGTATATAGCAAAAAAAGTCTATAAGTATATGGATAAGATTGGGTATCTTATCCTGGGGACACTATGGATGTGGCCCAAACGATGTGTTCCCAAAGTCGTTCATGAGGAGACATGAGTGGGGACATCCTATGCAAAAGATGTTTGCATAAGACCGGACCACAAAATAGTCACTTCTTCTTTATAACAACCGTTTACTATTAAAATTGACTATTTCAATTCGATGACTTAAGGTAACTCGATCTTAATCCTAAGCTAACTATGAACTTCTGTTTGTTCGAGATTATCCTTTAATCTGCATAAGTGAGAGTGATTCAACATCACCGCTCAATAAACTTCCCATTTTAGGGGTAAGACCAGATAGATAGTTGGGGACATAATTCTGCAAGACAAAATTTGCTCCTACCCGTTTTAGGGTTAGCAGATAGGTTGTTCCATTAAGTACTGACTCCTGGTCTTGAACAAAGGGGCCCTGCCCTCTCATGGCTGAGAGAGATTTAGTTTATTGGTAGGACCATAAATCAATTGTTCATTAGAGGATTAGTAGAGACTTAAGGAGCAAGATGTATTATAGGGGTAAAACAATAATTTTGACCTAGCTGTAAATACGAACAACCTGTGAAGGATTAACTTACTGATTATGGTTAAATCAAATAGACAGAAATATTTCTACAGCGAGAAGAATGCAACTCCTGAACTATAGTGGTATGTCTCGATAGTTAACGAATATTGATTAATTCGGTTTAAACAGTTTAGGTAATTAATCTCAAATCGTTAGAATTGTCCATTGCATCCTTCTGTCCATTGCAACTTATTATAATTATGAGATTTGGCAAATGGACGTCAAGACGGGTTTTCTGAATGACAATCTTGAAGAGACCATTTATATGGTGCAACCCAAAGGATTCATTGCCCAAGGTCAAGAGCAAAAAATTTGCAAACTGAATCGGTCCATTTATGGGCTGAAATAGGTGTCTCGATCTTGGAATATTTGGTTTGATGCAACGATCAAATCGTATGGCTTTGACCAAAACGTTGATGAACCTTGTGTTTACAAGAAAATAGTCAACGATTCAGTAGCTTTCTTAGTATGTATGTAGATGATATACTACTCATTGGGAATGATGTAGGTCTACTAACTACAGCTAAGAACTGGCTAGCGACCCAATTCCAAATGAAAGATTTGAGAGAGGCTCAGTTTGTTCTGGGTATACAGATCTTTTGAGATCGTAAGAACAAAGTGCTAGCACTATCTCAGGCATCGTATATTGACAAAATCTTGCTCAAGTACTCGATGCAGAACTCCAAAAAGGGCCTACTACCATTCAGGCATGGAGTCACTTTGTCTAAGGACATGTGTCCTAAGACGCCTCAAGAGGTTGAGGACATGAAATGGGTCCCATATGCATCTGTCGTTGGCAGTTTAATGTATGTGATACTCTGCACTAGGCCAGACATCTGCTATGCTGTGGGAATAATCAGTAGGTATCAATCTAACCGAGGTCAGGGTCACTGGACCGCAGTTAAGAACATCCTCAAGTATCTTCGGAGAACAAGGAACTACATGCTCGTGTATGGGTCTAGGGATTTTATCCTCATTAGATACACTAATTCTGAATTTCAGACTGATAAGAACTCTTGAAAGTCCACTTCAGGGTCAGTATTTACTCTTAACGGGGGAGTTGTAGTGTGGCGGAGCACTAAGCAGGGGTGCATCGCCGACTCTACGATGGAGGCCGAGTACATAGCGGCTTGTGAAGCTATTAAAGAGGTCGTCTGGCTCAAAAAGTTCTTGACAAAGCTGAAAGTTGTTCTAGATATGTCTAGGCCCGTCACCCTATATTGTGACAATACTGATGCTGTGGCGAACTCCAAGGAGCCCAAGAGTCATAGGCGCGACAAACACATAGAGCGGACGTATCATCTGATCCGCGAGATAGTGCATCGAGGAGACGTGATCATCATGAAGATCGCCTCAGAGCAAAACGTTGTTGATCCATTTACGAAGGCTCTCACAGCTACAGTGTTTGAGGATCAACTTCAAAGCATGGGTCTACGGGATCACCCGCAGCTGGACTAGGGCAAGTAGGAGATTTTGTTGCACTGGGTTGTTATGCTCTAGTTTATTGTTTTGTACCTATTTGTTTGTACTTCCCATTTTGCTTTAGGACAAGTCGGAGATTGTTAGGGTTTGTGCCTTAAAGTCTCGTGTTCTGTAGTTTGTAAACAACTTTGTAAGAACACTTGTGATGTATAATATATATGATATTTACTTCACTTCTTGACTTTGCACATTTAGATGTTTTTTATTTTACCAAAAACCAATAAATTTAATCTCCCTGGTTGTCTTTATGTAACTTAAGCATGTATGTAGTGACATACAAGTGGATCATGTCTTAAGTGACAACCAAAATAGTCTGTAGTATATGGATATAAGAGGAAAACCTTATCCTCATAACACTACGGATGCGACCCGCTTTGTGGAATTGTTACAAATGTTGTGACTTGTCACAGATGGTCTGATCCTGATCATTCGTGTAGTGGACATGCGGCGGGGGTGTCCTATACAAAGAGTTTGTATAAGACTTAACCTCGAAGTGTTAATGTCTTTTCATATAACTCCGTTCATGACTGAGACTTCACTTCACTAGGATGACCATAGGTAACATGACCCCAATCCTGAGTGAGTTGGGAACTCCTGCCATTGAGGGCAGTCCTTTGATTTGCATGGGTGTGAGTGGCCAGAGCGCTAACTCAAACCTACCACTTCGGGGATTTGTCTGATTTGGGAGCTGGGAACTCAGCTTCACAAGATGGAGTTCACTCTTTCCCCAAAACGGGGGTAAGTAGATAGATTGTTCTCTTAAAGGTTGATCCCGGGCTTAAACGATGTGGTGCCACACACTTTCTCATGGCCCGAGAGATTTTCACACATAGTAGGACTATATTGTATTGTTCATTAGAGGGATCAGTGGTACTTAAGGACGAAGGTGTAATTACAAGGGTAAAACGGTAAATTCGCTTGCTGTAATTATGAGCATCCATGAAGGGTCATTGTACTGATGATTGGTTATATCCAATGGATATAGAAATATATCTATGGCAAGAAGAGTTCAACTATCGATCTTTAGTGGAATGTTTTACAGTTAACGGATGGTGGATACCGTGACTAAAGAGTTTAGTCAGCTACTCATGTACCGTTAGAGCTTCGAGCCCTATGTTCATAAGGTCCCCTTGGTAGCTTGGATACAAATTGAGAGTCAAGTTATGGGTCAGTTTGAAATGTTCAAATTGACAAGAAGGAGTTCGATTATATATGATATAATTGAACTAGTTAATTATATATGATATAATTAATTTTGTGTATGAGATACATTAATTTGGAGGAAATTGGATATAAATAGGATATATATCTAGTGCAGGAAAAATACTATAATTAATATATGATATTAATTTATATGTTATGATTATGATGAGATCACATTGATTGGATAGTTAAAAGGGAAATAGGACGACGTCTCTTCTATTTTAATAACGGATGACTATGTTGAAAGATTACTTTGAGATGCATAAATAGGTCACAGTGTGTTAAGCATGAGATGTGCAGACATTTTGATAAATAGTGTGTCATCGCTTAGAAAATCAGTACCTGCACGATCGCTTACCTATACTATATTGTTAAGCAATCGCTTACCAATTACACCCTCGCGTTCTATTTACTGAACGATCGTTTACCTTTTCCTAAGCGATCGTTTAGCTGTTGATATTTACTAAACGATTGTATAGAGGATCGCTTAGTTTTTCCTACACGATCGCTTAGACAATCACTTACCCTTTTTCCTACACGATCGTATACTTCACTTAAACAACCAAGCATCTTGTCTATGCGATAGACGAGCTCATCTCCCACTTGCTTGATCGTTGTATATGATCTCTCTTCCTCTTTCCCTCTACCAAATCCGAACAAAGCCCACACTTTGGATTCTCATTCCAAGAATACTGAGGGTTCTGAGTGGTGGTGTTATATCTGTTTCCTTCTGTTCGTGTGGTGACTGTTCGAGGTAGGCGATTGGGTTTTTAGATTTGCTGTGAAGAAGAAGTCTTCAACTGGTATGATCTCTCGATCTCTTTAGCATTATGAATGCATTTTAGTATGTTTGAATTTATATGTGGAAATTTTGTCACAATGAATTGGAAAGATCCTCTTTTGCTCATAGGTACTCTTGAATAGAGTTCCTTCAATTAGTATTAGAGCACTCAGTTTCTGATATTCCAATTCATTGCTGCAAAAGAATTGCATTCACATTCACGGTGGGTGCAACATGTCTACTCTCTGTTTTAATTGTTAATTCATTTATGGATGTGTGGATTAATGGACTTTTTGGGATGTAACCTCGGTTTGTTGAATTCTCAAGTTAATTGTAAAGGCTTCTACATTTTTTGGCATAATTAATTTCTTTTGAGTCTCTAAAATCAAAGTTAGTTTGAGTCTTGAGTCGTTCATGATGAAGTTTGGAGCAAGGTTAGTTGTTCTTTGTGGAAGAAGACGATCAAGTGTTGGTCGTGTCGTGTAGACGATGAGGTAGACGATCATTGTGTATCAGATGCTCGGTTGTCGTTTAATGCACGCGCATTCTAGACGATCGTATAGCTCAGCAAGCCTCATCATTTAGTTACTGACTATACGATCGTGGAGTAATTGCATGGTAAATCGTTTACCTTTCGTGTGCTAAGCTATCGTCTAGACGATCAGGCTTCGTGGCCTCATTGTTGTCTATGCGATCGTTTAGCTTTTACGTTATCATCTAGTGTGCACTACACGATCGTTTACCTGGAGGCATTTACTAAACGATGGGAGCTTCGCCCGATGGTTCAAGACCTGGTTTGCTTGTGAACTGGTTTGCTCAGCAGAATTATGTAAATAGATTGTTTTCTCATTCCGGTTTTGTTTTGGTTCATCCCGGTCCATTAATCCATGGTTTTTATACATGTGGTTTTTTATGTCATATGGTATGCACATATAGATAAATCTCACCTTAGGTCATGCATATTCTCTTTATTATAAGTGTTATGATTTAGTGAAGCATGATTTAATTTACATAAGTGCATGCTCATGCATCATATAATATAAGGGTTATATTTATGTATGCATTATTTATTTAACGTAATATTTATAAGCGTTATAAATACTTCGTTATGTGGCATGTTTGTTTTAATTGTTTATTTTATAAATGGTTATAAAAATGAAATTAGAACTAAATTAATTAGTAAAAGATTAATATATAACAAATCTATCTATAATAGACCTTTTGTCTAAGATGGGTTCTATCTATGCTGGGATATTTAAGGTGATGGCAACGGAACACTCCTACCTGGGAACCTACCTGGAAAGGTGATTTAGATAGATTTGATGTATGCATGCAAGTTAAGGCTAGTCCATTAAAGAGTTTAATGTGACTACTTGGACTTGTTTTTTCTTTTTTTTTTCTTTTTTTTTAATTTCAAAGACAAAAGTTTTTTTTAGCAAACTTCATAAATGACTTAGATTATAATCAGTAGCCGGATTGTCTATGTTAATAAACCCCTAGGTAGAACATACAGTGGGAGGTATTTCGGGCATTTGATGCTTCATTTACACCTCTCGCGTTTCTCCCTCATAGTCTACACTGTGAGATCTATCCTCGGCCTCGTGACACCCTGGGAGTGTCCCCCTAAAGAATGGTGTTTGGATAGATCAATATCAAAGTGGATGGAGAGAATGTTCATAGTAAGTGGGAGCGGGAAGTGCGACAACATATCCCATGGTCTCTCTTGTTAGATTGAATAAAGTTTCTGCGCATTGCCTCGTGGTACCCCGGGTGTGTCTCCCTATAGGATGGTTGTTTTGCGCGTTTCTTTATTTGATCTCCTATAAGATGATAAGGTTACTTAGTCTCTTGTCCTAATCTACTTTTTCTTTATGGTGGGCGCATTAGGTCGAGACTCTAGGGTCGAAAACGAAGGGTTACACTTACGCGAGATTGTTAAGGGTTAACAATTCTAGACCAAACAAATGGTTGATATTAGGTTTTGTTCCAAGATTTAGTTCTGCCTTGTAACGACCCAACCCCCTAGGACTCAAGTTAGGCTGTTACTAAACACATACATGTATGGAACTTAAAACGACATCCTTTTATAGTGAAATAAATGCTAAATAAATAAGTTGAACTCAAAAGACCTTCATTAAATTTAGATATTAAAAACAGACGATAGGGTACCCATAAATCATAAATGATAATAAATAGGTCTGAAAACAAATCTTAATAATAAGTTTCAAACATCAAATTGAAAGTTGAAAAACATGAAAATAAATCTAAATATCATGAGCGGAAGCATAAAACTGGTCCCCGGTGGCTCGTTCAAGGATTCCTCTTATCATTCGCCAGTGCGTTTTTGCCCTTACCTGAAATATAAACATGAAAAATTGTGAGTATAAAATACTCAGTAAGTAACCCACTACTGGGGTCGGGCTAGGCATTTATGTCCTCTAGATGTCTACCTTTGATGGAACATAAAAATTGCTCGTCCCCATAGGACACATACATACATGCAAAACTGGTTTATATCCTACTGTAGTTAAGTGTACCCACTACCTCTGGTGAATCCCGAAGGAAACACAATCTGGTGAATCTTGAAGGAAACACAATACCTAGTGGGCATCCGACTAATCAGTAAAGACACCATCACAGTTTCAACATCACAATTATTACAATATGGTTTTATAACATACATATACACCTCAACATCATGGCTATACAGCATGCATATATGCCTCTATATCCTCATATCAAATACACCATCAGTGAATCAAGTATCACCTCTTTCTAGTATGCAAGTCTTTACGTGCACAAGTAAGTCTTTCAGATTCTCATACAAGAACATATATCGGTCATACTATACTATCCATCTATCATGTTATCGTTCTGTCATAATATTCATCTATCATGCTGGCATATATCTAGTGTCTGGCCCGTGGGCAGTTCCAGTAGTAAGATTACTTACCTTGATGTTAGGTTGAACCAAAAAGCAATTGAATCTTTGTGAAATTCTTGAATCCTTAATCGAGCCAAATATTTTAGCCACTAACCCCTTTCTAATCTCCACAATATTTGAATTAAATCCTAGTACATAAACCAAAATAAAATTTAACTTTTAGGTTTACACCTAAGCGTTTAATCACGCCAAAACCAACAACAAAACTTAATAACTTAATTCGTATAAATTACATTCGAACTGAACAAGTCACAAAGCCCCAAATCTTACAAAAATTCTTGCCGAAATCACCTTAACTCTGCTTGATAGCACGCTAACGACCTTTTAAACTCCTTCAAACTTTAAAATTCAACCTCCAAAATCCCGATTGAAATGATAATTAAGCATGTTATTTATTGGGTATTCAAGATCGTCAACAAAACCATGAAAATCATTTAGATCTTATCCCAAAACTATGAACCTCACGACGGTGTTCGACAGAGGACAAGAACTGGAAGAGAGGGAGACCAACGACAAGCAAAACCGGCGACGTGAAGGTCGGAGCGGCGCAGTTGCAACTTGACGGAGGAAAGGATGTGGACGTCGGCAGTGCAACAGCCGAAGTTCGTCTAAACTAGAGAGAAACTGAGAAAGTGGGGGTTTGAAAATTCCATATTTCTTTTCTTTGTAATACATAGAAACTAATTTAACCATTCCCATATAAATTTGGCCTTCACTAGTTATCACTATAAAAACAGATTACTTACCATTACTAGATTCCATATATTCCAAAACCATTTTTTCATTGCAATTAAAGTAATGGCTAAACTTGGTGTTATTTTAATGAATGCTATTGTTTTGTATTGTACATATATATATATAATATTATTTCCTTTGCTTTTCTTAAATTCCAAAACCCATATATATTCGTTCCTTTTCTTTTCTTAAATTCCAAAACCCTTATATATATATATATATATATATATATATATATATATATACTCTACTTAATAAATATGTCATATCAAACTCAAATCTTTCACCTCTTCTCACATTAATTAAATAAACCTAAAAATAAATTCACCAACTTTAAATCACTTCTTTCCAAAAATTCTAAATCCAAAATTAAATTCTAACTTTCCAAATTAACTTGAATCCAAATTTACAAATCTTTTTAAGTACTTGATTTAATTACTTCCAAATAAACCAATTATCTTTTCTTAATTCTTTACTTAAATTTTGGATCCAAGTTCCAAAATTAAAGAGGGTAAAATCTTAAAACCACAAATTTCTCTTTTCCCTTTCAAATTTCACAAAAACTCAAAATTTCTTATACAAATAATTCAGTTATCCCTTCCAATTAATTTATAACTCATACTCAAAGAATCCACATTAATCAATAAAACATCTTCAAATGTAACAATTTGTTTCCAAGTTTCAAAGATTAGGAAACCAAAACCCAGCAATTTGAGATAATTAACTTAAATTTTCCAAAAATAAATCGGGATGTTACATGCTGTAACGCAAATTTTTATATCTTAAACAATGCACTGAAAAAAATATGGATATGCATACAAATTTAATGAATGTTTTTATCTTAGGCATACGCATAGCGATATATGATGATATGTGATACTACTTCTAGATATGCGTTATTAATGAATATTCTTGTAGTATGTTGTGCGTTGTCACAAGTTTTCTTGAGTTGAAACCAAGTATAATTTCACAGCAAGTTTCTCAGTGTGATCCGAGGTCGAACACAGGGACTGTTTTAGGTTATTGCATTATGCTTGTGATACATGCGACCAGGGGTTTTTTCAATTTATAAAAGAATTTGTGTACAAGAAATTAAACGTGCAATAAAGTAAAGTAAAGCAGTAAAAATGCGATAATAACATAAATTGCGTTAAAGTAAATCTAAGCTAAGATGATACAAGATACAGGTTTCATGATACAAGATACTGAGGTCAAGGCTGGCTGTGAAGATTATGCAAAGATCGTTTAATGCAGTGATAAGTCTTATGTACGAAGCAGAAACAGAAAAGATAATTAATACAAACATCACAAGTTTCTTAATTGTGTTAAAGATATAAGTACGGTTCCACTTTTCCCTTGGCGTACACCTCTCGGTGATCGGCTACGTTCCCACATCTCTGTGGTGAAACAGGGACAAACGTAATGAACACAAGGTTTCTTCCACCTCTGGAAGTACTACTCGCTTTAGTTAACGCATTCTTCTAACCTTCTCTCGACAGATCAGAATGACATCTTCACTTCTGCTCTCGCAGGTGAAGATGCCCTCTAGCATGCTTTAGCTAAACGCATTTATCTCTTTATCACAGATTAAGTTACTCGTTTAATTAACTACCAAGGTATTAAGAAAACTTCATGGAGAAATCGATAAACGGAGAAGCGGAAATAGACAGAGAAGTGGAAATGGAAACAATCGAGACATTCAATAAAACTATTTAACGTCTGATACATGATTTTTGAATGAAGAGATTAAGAAGATGAAATACACTTGACGAAAATAGAGTTAGAAACAAATACAAATGAGTGCCAACATCTTAACACTGATCTGAATGGAGATTTGCTTGTCGGTATGGATGGATCGTGCGGAAAGATGAGCTTCCCTCTCAGGCTTGCTCAACCGATAGCAGGGATCTAAACACAGAGCTTCACGGCAGGGATCTGGTAGAATCCCACTGAGACTCACCTCTCGGCCTTGCCTCTTCTCTTCCCGGACTTCTTCCGTTCAGTACTCAACTCAGCTTTTCTCTCAATAATTCAGCAGTAATTAGCCCTCGTATCAATTATACCTGTCTCAAGTATTTCTTCTCTGAATTCTATGGGGGTATTTATAGGTGAAAAGCTTTGACTCTTGGCTTGTGGACCCCACTTCTTGTTATGGAAATTCCGAAGATGGAGGAATAAATATTCTTTCTGTTATGCAATCAGACCGTCAAATCTACACAACGGTTAGTTGTACACAAGTCGCAATCATCCGCCTTTGCGTTGCTCAACTGTATCTTTCGATCGGTTGTTCGCATGCGGTGCTGTATTTATTACCACATGCGGTTGAAATTCAGCTCGGGATTGACTGTCGCATTGCGTCGTCATTGCATTAATCGTCTCTTCATTGTTGATTGACGGGCACAATGTAACGGAGATGCATTGTTCAGTTTCTCGTTGAATCTTGATCGCAAGCGGTGACTTGGTTTCCTGCAAAACAAAGTAAAAATATCCTCTTCTACCATCTTGACGATGTTAGTGGGTGTAATTGCATTAATTCATAATTATTGTATTTCTGAGCTAATTTTCATACAATCAATGCATATTCCTTCTCTTTTGGCCGTAATATCTACATAAGGCAGCATAAATAACTTGTATTTCTACCAGTTATCGCATCCCCAAATTTAGATCTATGCTTGTCCTCAAGCATATCTTCTACTAAGACAATAATGCTAAATTCCTCTTCTATATTTTTGCGTCGATTGGCTGCTTCAAATGTTACACTGAGGCACATTTCTTAACAATGCAATTTCCTTCTATCCTTGCTAATTCTGAACAAAGCCCTACTTTATTCTTCTATATAACAAAATTCTGCTCAAAGATGCCTTTCTAGTTTTTTTAAAAATATAATGTTTATCTCTTCTTTATCAAAACAACTTGATATATCTATATGCGATGATCAAACTTTGCGTTATTTAATAGAGACTGTTGGTCATGGTTACACTCTTCGTTTTGGTTTGTTCCCACGGGTGTCATGCGAACATCCAACTACGGTTGTGTGCCAATTTCAACTTTAACTCATGATATTCAGAGGAGTTGTCTCTTATATTCTTTTATTTTCTCTTTTATTGCGTTGTCCTTGGAAACCCGCCTTCGTTTTGACTTGCTCCTACGGGTGTCATACGAACATCCAACTACGAGCAGGCTCCTTTCACAACTAAACTCTTATCAGGTTGGGAACATTTTTTTGGTTTTCCCTTGCGCCGACATTGGACTTTGGCATAAAAAATATATTTTTTTTTCTTTTTTTTTCAAATGAAAAATGAATGCATTTTCTTAATCATCGCATATTCTTGATCTTATCTGCTCAGACCTTCCCCACCCCCAAATTTAAAGATAAGAAAGGTCCTCATTGTGTTGTTTGGATAGACTAGACAAACACTTAGAATAAAAATTTCAAAAACAAGGTTTGAGCAGAACTTTGAAAGATAAAAGGTAAAGTACGGCTAAACTAAGGATTAACTAAGTGTTGGTCAGAATTTTCAAAGTATGGGAAATGTTTCTATGTATAAACATGTATTACATCATGGCAGCACAATGAATAACACAAAAGTAAAAGATCAGAACATCACAAATATTGACAAAGGATGATAAAGAGAAAGGTACAAGCAAAAAGAAGTGAATATGTACTCATTTGTATTGAATATTAACAAAGTATACAACTAATTAAAAATTAACGCAATACAAAAATTTCTGCCTATACAAAGAATTAAAGAATATCGTTGTTATCTTTTTGAATTTGATTTAGATGGGTGCATGCTAAAAATTAACACCGCGCTTCTAATAAAGAAATTACATTTTTGCTGAGGACGGGCAACAACGCATGCACCCCCGCAACACACCCCTTAACTAACACATTTGTGGAGGATATCTCAACATAGTGCATTTAGCTAAGGACGGGCAAAGGACACATACGCGCGTAACACACCCCTCAACGCAATGTATTTGGCTGTAATGGATGCAAGATGTCTCTTGCTAACTCACAATGCACCCATCATCTCATTACATACTAAATTTTCTTTTTAATTCATCAAAACACAAGTCGAAAAGGCATTGCGATGTCTAATGTTTCATCCAATCATTCACAGAAATTAAAGAACAACGCTACTAATTATACAAATTAAAGAGGATTACAGAATGCATAAATAAAATAGGAAATAACGAGATTTAGCAAGCAGTAAAAGAAAATTGTAGAGAAAGCACGTAAACATAGATAGGGATGCTGATTGAAAGAAGTTCTCAGAATTACCGCAATCTCATCCCCTGCAAGCAGTTAATCCTGCTTGCCCACCCAATGTCCTCAAGGACATTACTCATCTCCTTGCCTCATCCCGCAGTGTATACGGGAAGAAAGCTTATCTACTTCTTTCGGGAATCACACCAGTTATGGGGAATGCATTGCACCTTTCATCCTCTGAAACCATAGATCTTGAAGTTCCAGTGCTTAATCTGGTCCTGATGTGCTCCTGCACGAAAAATACACCTGATCTCTGGGTCAGCTTAGAATTTATGGATCGCTCCAGTACCCATAAGCCGTCAGACTACTCTTCGCAATAAACAGCCAGTACAAAGAGATCTATCCTGCAAATATCACAAACATATTCAAACAGTAACTATTAACCAATCCCCGGCAACGGCGCCATAAACTTGTAACGCAAATTTTTATATCTTGAACAATGCACTGAAACGAATATGGATATGGATACAAATTTGATGAATGTTTCTATTTTAAGCATACGCATAGCGATATATGATGATATGTGATACTACTTCTAGATATACGTTATTAATGAATGTTCTTGTAGTATGTTGTGCGTTGTCACAAGTTTCCTTGCATTGAAACCAAGTATAATTTCACAACAAGTTTCTCGGTGTGATCTGAGGTCGAACACAGGGACTGTTTTAGGTTATTGCGTTATGCTTGTGATACATGCGACCAGGGGTTTTTTCAATTTATAAAAGAATTCGTGTACAAGAAATTAAACATGCGATAAAGTAAAGTAAAGCGGTAAAAATGCGATAATAACATAAATTGCATTAAAGTAAATCTAAGCTAAGATAATACAAGATATAGATTTCATGATACAAGATACTGAGGTCAAGGCTGGTTGTGAAGATTATACAAAGGTCGTTTAATGCGGTGACAAATCTTATGTACGAAGCAGAAATAGAAAAGATAATTAATACAAACATCGCAAGTTTCTTAATTACGTTAAAGATACAAGTACGGTTCCACTTTTCCCTTGGAATACACCTCTCGGTGATCGGCCACGTTCCCACATCTCTGTGGTGAAACAGGGACGAACGTAATGAACACAAGGTTGCTTCCATCTCTGGAAGTACTACTCGCTTTAGTTAACGCATTCTTCAAACCTTCTCTCGACAGATCAGAATGACATTTTCACTTCTGCTCTCGTAGGTGAAGATGTCGTCTAGCATGCTTTAGCTAAACGCATTTATCTCTTTATCACAGATTAAGTTACTCGTTTAATTAAATACCAAGGTATTAAGAAAACTTCATGGAGAAATCGATAAACAGAGAAGTGGAAATAGATAGAGAAGTGGAAATGGAAACGATCGAGACATTCAATAAAACTATTTAACGTCTGATACATGATTTGTGAATGAAGAGATTAAGAAGATGAAATACACTTGATGAAAATAGAGTTAAAAACAAATACAAATGAGCGCCAAGGTTTTAGCGCCGATCTGGATGGAGATTTGCTTGCCGGTGTGGATGGATCGTGCGGAAGAATGAGCTTCCCTCTCAGGCTTGCTCAATCGGTAGCAGGGATCTAAGCACAGAGCTTCACAATGGGGATCTGACAGAATCGCACTGAGACTCACCTCTCGCCTTTGTCTCTTCTCTTCCCAGACTTCTTCCGTTCAGTACTTAGCTCAACCTTTCTCTCAATAATTCAGCAGCAATTAGCTCTCGTATCAATTATACCCGTCTTAAGTATATCTTCTCTGAATTCTATAGGGGTATTTATAGGTGAAAAGCTTTGACTCTTGGCTTGTGGACCCCACTTCTTGTTATGGAAATTCCAAAGATGGAGGAATAAATATTCTTTCTGTTATGCAATCAAATCGTCAAATCTGCACAACGATTAGTTGTACACGTGTCGCAATCCTTCGCCTTTCGATTCCTCAACTACATCTTTCGATCGGTTGCTCGCATGCGGTGTTGTATTTATTACCGCATGCGGTTGAAATTCAGCTCGGGATCGACTGTCGCATTGCGCCATCATTGCATTAATCGTCTCTTCATTGTTGATTGACGGGCGCAATGTAACAGAGATGCGTTGTTCAATTTCTCGTTGAATCTTGATCGCAAGCGGTGACTTGGTTTCCTGCAAAATAGAGTAAAAATATCCTCTTTCTACCATCTTGATGATGTTAGTGGGTGTAATTGCGTTAATTCATAATGATTGTATTTCTGAGTTAATTTTCATACAATCAACGCATATTCCTTCTCTTTTGGCCGCAATATCTACATAAGGCAGCATAAATAACTTGTATTTCTACAAGTTATCACATGCCTAATGGTTGAGAATGCCTCATCCCAGTGAAGGGACATCTGATCACCCCATCGGTGACGTTTGTCTTGCCTCGCTGGGGCATCATTGCAAAATAGAAGTCTTATCACTTAGGGTACTTGGAATCTGTTTTTCTAAACTAATTGGTTAAAAAATGTGGTTTTTTGCAAAGTCTTATAAGAGGTTATTCGTTTTTTTAAGCAACGGTTTTAAATGGCTAAAGCCACTATCAGTTTACTTAGCGCCGAAAAACTGAATGGCCAAAACTATTCAAGTTGGAAAAATATGCTCACAAAGATACTCATCATCGAGGTTTGTCCTTACGGAGGAATGTCCTCCTATTCCACCTCAGGATGCTACTCAAAATGTTCGGACGACGTACGATCATTGGACACGGACAAACGAGAAGGCCCGAGCTTATATCTTAGCCAATCTTAGTGACGTGTTGGCCAAGAAACACGAGTCCATGGTCTCAACACGTGAGATCATAGAGTCCCTATGGAGAATGTTCGGACAACCGTCTGAACAGCTCAAGCATGAGGCTCCGAAACACATCTTCAACTCCAAAATGGAGGAAGGCACCTCTGTTCGTGAACACATGCTGAATATGATGGTCCACTTTAACGTGGCAGAGATTGAATGGGTCTAAACAATGAGGGCAGTCAGGTTAGCATTATCCTGCATTCATTGCCAGAGAGCTTCCTCGACTTTGTTAGCAATACGATTCTTTACAAAGTGGACTGCTCCCTTACTACTCTCCTCAACGAGTTGTAGACTTACCAATCCTTGTTGAAAAGTAAGGAGAAAAATGGAGGTGAGGAAAATGTTGTCTCGTCCTCTAAAAGGTTCTATCGAGGTTCGACCTCAGGAACAAAGTCTGCACCTTCAATTTCTAACTCTGGAAAAGGGAAGAAGAAGAAGGGTGGTAAAGGGAAAGGGAATGCACCTGCTAACCCGCCACCTGTCACCCAAAAGAAGCGTCCACCACTGATTGAAAAAGGAAAATGTTTCCACTGTAACCAAGATGGACACTGAAAGAGGAATTGTCCTCGTTATCTGAAGGAAAAAAAAGTAGCCAAGGCAGACAAAGGTAAATATGATTTACTTGTATTAGAAATTGTAGGATTGTATCAACAACAACGGAAGGCTCAAGGATCATCTAAGCACTCAAATTCATTAATTTTGGCAAAATATAAAGCATGCTTTTGCAGAAAAAAAATGGGTTTCACGACATACCTCTTGTAGAACTTCTTTAAAGCTCCTTCACCAACTGCTATCTTTTTCAAATCTTATTGTAGACCACCTCAAGATCTTCCCACTATTCTCTTGGTACTCTAATTGAGTTGTGGGACTCAAAACAAGCTTCAATCAAGGGATGAAGGAGAAAAGCTCACTGCATCAACCTTTTTGAAGAACCCTTTCTTCAACCCGAATTTTCTCTGAAATTCCCTATAGATTACATGCCCAATTTTCACTCGAATCTCTTCATTATATTGTAGATCAACATGCAAAGAGAAGAGTTGCATGAGTTGCAGCTCATGCTTGGAGAAGATAAGGTAAAGATATTGCCATTTGAGTGAGCTACTTGATGCTGGATAATGGAAAAACCTCTTTTTCCATTTAAGTGCTTTATTTTCTTTTTCCTTTTTCAATTTTATCTCAAAAAATCAATATTTGATTTTATTAAATCTATTTTGATTTTAAAATGAAAAAATTTAATTAATTTCATAAATTAGTTATTAAATAAAACTTAATTAATTTAATATCAAGTATTAAATTAATTTTAAAACATATCCATCTTTATATATTTAAATCATATTTAAATATATAAATTCTCCTATTCCGTTTAATTCTAAATTAAACATATAATTATATCTCATATAATTACTAATTTCCTTAATTCTAATTTGAACGTTTCAAATTAATTTATCACGTTATTCTATAGCTAGTCCGTTACGAGCTAGTAGGGGGACCTCGCGGACCTACAGATCATAGACTCCAAGATCTGAGATTAATTGGCTAAACTCATTAGACCGAATTAATCTCCATTTGTTAACTAATGGGTCACTCTAATAAAGCCCATAGTTGTACTCCCCTCACTGTAGATATATTATGTTCACATGATTTAACCATAATCAGCAAGTCGACCCTTCACAGATTGTTCGTAATAATGGCTGGGTCAAATATCTGTTTTACCCCCGAGATTACGTCTTATTCCTCAATTCCCTACTAATCCTCTAATGAACAACTAGTTTGTGATCCAATCACTAAACCAAACTCTCTCAGCCAAGTGAGAGGGTGGGGCCCCTTGTTCAAGACCTGGATTCAGTACTTGAGAGAACAATCTTTCTTCTATCCCTTAATCGGGTAGGCGTGAACTCCGTCTTGCACCCTATGTCCCCAACTATCTATCCGATCTTACCCCTGAAATGGGAGTTTTATTGAGCCGACACTGTTAAGCCAACCCTCAACTGTGCAAATCTAAAGGCAATTCCGAATAAACAGGAGTTCATAGTTAGCCCATGATTAAGATCGAGTTACCTAGGTCATCTAGGTGAAATAGTCTGTCTTATACAGTAAACAACATTATAAAGTAAGAGTGACTTATTTCTTGGTACTGATCTTATGCAAACTCATTGCATAGGACGCCCCTATTCCTCATGTCATAACATGTACGAATTAGGATCACATCGTATGTAGCACTTTACAACTCTTTGTAACAACTACAAAGTAGGCCACATCCAATGGTGTTACCAGAATAAGGTACCTAACCTCATTCATGTACCATAGATCATTTTGACTATTTACTCGAACCTGATCCACCCTTATGTCTCCACATAAATTTCAAGTACTCATACAATAGTCATGGGTCTTAGTTTATTGGATTTAAACTTTCATAAAATTTATAGATCAATAACAAGTATATTGATAATAGAAAATGTTTATCATTTTACAAACTGCGAGTTTTTGGGACATAAAACCCAACAGAAACTTGTTTAGTAGAGAATGATGATTCTTCATGGATAGTAGATTCGGGTGCCACTAATCATGTATGTTCTTCTTTTCAGGGGATTAGATCCTGGCGACTGCTGGAGGCTGTTGAGATGACGTTGTGAGTAGGCACCGGGCACGTCGTCTCAGCTGTGGCAATGGGAGGCATCCAATTAACTTTACAGAATAGGTTTCTTATATTAAAAGATGTCTTTATAGTTCCTGAACTAAAAAGGAACCTTATTTCTATAAACTGTCTTTTACAATACAATTACACTCTTTCTATTAAATTGAAAAAAGCGTTTATTCATAAGGATGGTGTTGAAATTTGTACAACTAAACTGGAAAATAACTTGTATGCACTAAGATCGTTAGCCTTAAGTTCTCTCCATAACATAGAGATGTTTAAATTTGTCGTAACTCAATCTAAACGCCAATGAGTTTCTCCAAAAGAAAATGCCCAACTTTGGCACCTTTGATTAGGGCACATCAATCTCAATAGGATTGAGAGATTGATGAAGAATGGCCTTCTAAGCGAGTTAGAGGAAAATTCTTTACCAGTGTGCAAATCTTGCCTTGAAGGTAAAATGACTAAAAGACCTTTTACTGGAAAAGGTTATCGAGCCAAAGAGCCTCTTGAATTAGTACATTCTGACCTTTGTGGTACTATGAATGTGTGAGTTCGAGGAGGCTATGAGTACTTTATCAGTTTTACTGATGATTACTCGAGATATGGGTATGTCTATCTGATGCAACGAAAGTCAGAATCTTTTGAAAAGTTTAAATTATTTAAGGCTGAAGTTTAGATTGCTTTTGATAGACGAATAAAAATACTTCGATCAGATCGAGGTGGAGAGTTTTTGGATTCTGAGTTCCAGGACTATTTATTAGAACATGGAATCATTTCCCAACTCTCGGCACCGGGTACACCTCAGCAAAATAGTGTAGCAGAGAGGAGAAACAGGACTTGTTGGACATGGTTCGTTCGATGATGAGTTACGTTTCCTTATCGAACTCGTTTTGGGGTTTCACAGTGGAGACTGCGGTATACATTCTCAACTGTGTTCATTCTAAGAGTGTTACAAGAACACCTCTAGATTTGTGGAACAGGCGTAAAGCTAGTTTACGTCACTTCTGCGTATGGGGTTGCCCAGCACATGTGCTTGAGGCAAATCCCAAGAAGTTGGAATCACGATCAAGGTTGTGCCTCTTTGTAGGCTACCCCAAAGGTACACAAGGAGGTTACTATTATGATCCATCCGAAAACAAGGTGTTTGTTTCCACAAACACTACTTTCCTAGAGGAGGATCATATCAGGAAGCATAGTCCACGTAGTAAAGTCGTGTTAAGTGAGTTTTCCAAAGAAACTACTGAAACTTTAACAAGAGTTATTGAAGGACATGCTTCATCAACCAGAGTTATTAATGATAGTTCATCAGACAGGTCGGTTCCACCTCAAGAGTTGAGGGAACCTCGACGTAGTGGGAGGGTTACGAACCCGCCTGATCGCTATCTGGGTTTCACGAAAATCCTAGCTATGGTGACAGATGGCGACGTTGAGGATCTGTTGTCCTATAAAAAAGCAATGGAGGATGTTGATCGGGATGAATGGGTAAAAGCCACGAATCTCGAGATGAAGTCGATGTACTTCAACTCATTATGGGATATTGTAGATCAGCCTGATGGCGTAAGACCTATAGGTTGTAAATGGATCTACAAGTGCAAACGGGGTGCTGATGGGAAGGTGCAAACCTTCAAGGCTTGACTTGTGGCAAAGGGTTATACCCAGGTGGAGGGAGTTGACTATGAGGAGACTTTCTCACCTATTGCCACGTTAAAGTCGATTCACATCCTCCTGTCCATTGCAGCTTATTATAATTATGAGATTTGAAAAATGGACGTCAAGACGACTTTTCTGAATGGAAATCTTGAGAAGACCATTTACATGGTGCAACCCGAAGGATTCATTGCCTAAGATCAAGAGCAAAAAGTTTGCAAACTGAATCCGTCCATTTAAGGGCTGAAGCAGACGTCTTGATCATGGAATATTCGGTTTGATGCTGCGATCATATCGTATGGCTTTAACCAAAACGTTGATGAACCTTGTGTTTACAAGAAAATAGTCAACGGTTCAGTAGCTTTCTTAGTATTGTATGTAGACGATATACTACTCATTGGGAATGATATAAGTCTACTGACTGCAACTAAGAACTGGCTAGCGACCCAATTCCAAATGAAAGATTTGGGAGAGGCTCAGTTTGTTCTGGGTATACAGACCTTTCGGGATTGTAAGAACAAAGTGCTAGCGCTGTCTCAGGCATCGTATATTGACAAAATCTTGCTCAAGTACTCAATGCAGAACTCCAAAAGGGGCCTACTACCATTCAGGCATGGAGTCACTTTGTCTAAGGTCATGTGTCCTAAGACGCCTCAAAAGGTTGAGGACATGAGATGGGTCCCATATGCATCTTTCATTGGCAGTTTAATGTATGTGATGCTCTACACTAGGCCAGACATCTACTATGCTGTGGGAATAATCAGTAGGTATCAATCTAACCCAGGCCAGGGTCACTGAACCGCAGTTAAGAACATCCTCAAGTATCTTCGGAGAACGAAGGACTACATGCTCGTGTATGGGTCTAGGGATTTGATCCTTATTGGATACACGAATTCTGAATTTCAGACTGATAAGGACAAGTCCACTTCAGGGTCAGTATTTACTCTTAACGGAGGAGTTGTAGTGTGGCGGAGCACTAAGCAGGGGTGCATTGCCGACTCCACGATAGAGGCCGAGTACGTAGCGGCTTGTGAAGCTGCTAAAGAGGTCGTCTGGCTCAGAAAGTTCTTGACAGAGCTGAAAGTTGTTCTAGATATGTCTAGGTCCATCACCCTCTATTGTGACAATAGTTGTGCTGTGGCGAACTCCAAGGAGCCCAGGAGTTATAGACGCGGCAAACACATAGAGCGGAAGTATCATCTGATCCGCGAGATAGTGCATCGAGGAGACGTGATCGTCACGAAGTTCACCTCAGAGCAAAACGTTACTGATCCGTTTATGAAGGCTCTCATGGCTACAGTGTTTGAGGGTCACCTTCAGAGCATGGGTCTACGGGACTGCCCATAGCTGGACTAGGACAAGTGGGAGATTTTGTTGCACTGGGTTGTTATGCTCTAGTTTATTGTTTTGTATCTGTTTGTTTGTACTCTCCACTTCGCTTTAGGACAAATGGGAGATTATTGTGGTTTGTGCCCTAAAGTCTCGTGTCCTGTAGTTTGTAAACAACTTTATAAGAACACTTATAATGTATAATATATATGATATTTACTTCACTTCTTGACTTTGCACATTTAGATGTTTTTTATGTTACCAAAAACCAATAAACATAATATCCCTGGTTGTCTTTATGTAACTTAAGCATGTATGTAGTGACATACAAGTGGATCATGTCTTAAGTGACAACCAAAATAATCTGTAGTATATGGATATAGGAGAGAAACCTTATCCTGGTAACACTATAGACGCGATCCGCTTTGTGGAATTGTTACAAATGTTGTGACTTGTCACAGATGGTCCGATCTTGATTATTCGTGTAGTGGACATTCGAGCAGGGGCGTTCTATACAAAGAGTTTGTATAAGACCTGACCTTAAAGTGTTAATTTCTTGTCATATAACTCTGTTCATGACTAAGACTTCACTTCACTAGGATAACCATAGGTAACATGACCTCAATCTTAAGTGAGTTGGGAACTCCTGCCATTGAGGGCGGTCCTTTGATTTGCATGGGTGCGAGTGGCCAGAGTGCCAACTTAAACCTACCACTTTAGAGATTCGTCTGATTTGGGAGCTGAGAACTCAACTTCACAAGATGGAGTTCACTTCTTCCCCAAAACAGAGGTAAGTAGATAGATTGCTCTCTTAAGGGCTGATCCCGGGGTTTGAACGATATGGCGCCACACACCTTCTCATGGTCCGAGAGGTGTTCACGCATAGTAGGACTATGTTCTATTGTTCATTAGAGGGATCAGTGGTACTTAAGGAGGAAGATGTAATTATAGGGGCAAAACAGTAAATTGGCATGTTGTAATTACGAGCATCTGTGAAGGGTCATTGTACTGATGATTGGTTATATCCAATGGACATAGAAATATATCTATGGCAAGAAGAGTTCAACTATCGGTCTTTAGTGGAATGTTTGACAGTTAACGGATGGTGGATATCGTGACTAAAGAGTTTAGTCAGCTACTCATGTACCATTAGAGCTTCGAGCCTTATGTCCATAAGGTCACTTTGGTAGCTTGGATACAAATTGAGAGTCAAGTTATGGGTCAGTTTGAAATGTTCAAATTGACAAGAGGGAGTTCGATTATATATGATATAATTGAACTAGATAATTATATATGATATAATTAATTTTGTGTATGAGATACATTAATTTGGAGAAAATTGGATATAAATATGATTTATATCTAGTGGAGGAAAAATACTATAATTAATATATGATATTAATTTATATGTTATGAATATAATGAGATCACATTCATTGGACGATTAAAAGGGAAATGGGACAGCGTCTCTTCTGTTTTAATAATGAATGAGTGTGTTGAAATATCACTTTGAGATGCATAAATAGCTCACGGTGTGTTAAGCATGAGATGCGCAGACATTGTGTTAAAGAATGTGTCATCACTTCGAAAATCAGTGCCTATACGATAGTGCTTGCACGATCGCTTACCTATACGATATTGCTAAGCGATCGCTTAGCGATTACACCCTCGCACGCTATTTACTGAACGATCGTTTACCTTTTCTTAAGCGATCGTTTAGCTGACGATATTTACTAAATGGTCATATAGACGATCGCCTAGTTTTTCCTACACGATCTTTAGACGAACGCTTACCCTTTTTCCTACATGATCGTTTAGAAGATCGCTTACTTTTTCCTACACGATCGTATACTTCACCTGAACGATCAAACATCTCTTCTATGCAATAGACGAGCTCATCTCCCACTTGCTTGATCGTTGTGTATGATCTCTCTTCCTCTTTTTCTCTACCAAATCCGAACAAAGCCCACCCTTTGGATTCTCACTCCAAGAATACTGAGGGCTCTGAGTGATGGTGTCATCTCCGTTTCCATCTGTTCGTGTGGTGACTGTTCGAGGTAGACGATTGGATTTTTAGATTTGCTGTGAAGAAGAAGTCTTCAACTAGTATGATCTCTCGATCTCTTTAGCATTATGAATGCATTTTAGTATGTTTTGAATGTATATGTGGTAATTCTGTCACAATGAATTGAAAAGATCCTCTTCTGCTCATAGGTACTCTTGAATAAGAGTTCCTTCAATAGAATCAAGATTAAGGTAAAATCAAACTAAAAAAAGAGATAAGATAAGATTTAAACTAACTAATTTGGAATTAGGAAAAGCCATACTCCTAATCCTAGAGAGCTAAATCTCATGTAGGATTAAGATAGCCCCTAGGTCAATTATTAAGACTTTTGAACTTTTTTATTATTATTTAATTCTCTTATTGACTTAGGCATCAAAGCCATTTTTCTTTGTTTTGCAGGTTCTCTCTTCCCTGAATTATAAATTCATTGTTGGTGTCAGTTAGGTGCATTTCCCCTATCCTAAAATTTGCATCGATAATAGGCATTAGGTATATTGGAAAAGAATAGCATAATTTTAGTCAGGTATTTGTCTTTAAAAGAGGTTAAAATATACTACATTTTTCCATGTTCTTACTTCCCAAATTTTCACAATCCATCAGGATATTTTTCATGTATTTTGATACAACTACGTTAGAAAAATATTTTGATTATTTTACCTTTAGTTATGTATGTATACATGCAGGATATTGATAGTCAGTATAGGTTTTGAGTACTTGAGTTTAATTCCAAAAATTAATTTAAGAAATATGTATGCACATTTTAGGCCCCATTTAGTAATCATTTAAGTCCCGTTTGGTAACCGTTTGGTTTTTTATTTTTTATTTTTTAAATTAAATCTATAGACACTACTTCCATCTCCAAATTTCCTCCTTTGCTTATACCAATGGTTTGAAAAACCAAGCCAAATTTTTAAAACTAAAAAAAAAAGTAACTTTTAAAAACTTGTTTTTATTTTTGGAATTTGACTAAAAATTTAACCATTGTACTTAAGAAATATGCGAGAAGGAAATTAGCTTAATTTTCAAAAACCAAAAACCAAAAACGAAATTATTACCTAATGGGCCTTAATTTTGGGTTTTTATTTTTGAAAATTAAGTCTATATACACTACTTCCACCAGCAAATTTCGTTCTTTGATATCTACTTTTTACCAATGGTTTAAAAAATTAAGCCAAATTTTGAAAACTAAAAAAATAGCTTTTAAAAACTTGTTTTTGTGATTTAACTATTGTACTTAAGAAATATGCAAATCATTGTAAAAAATTGGGAGGAAATAAGCTTAAATTTCAACAACCAAAAATAAAATGATTACGAAACGGGACCTTAACTATTCGAACCGTCGTAAAAAATTAGCAATTGTGATATATTTGTCTTATGTATGATCTCTACCGTTCAAGTACTTTTGTTGGGCCAAAATACAACTACTAAATTTTATTAAAATATACCTTTAGTCATTTTTGCAAAAGAACATTTATTTTAGTCTTTTTTTTTCAAGCACTACTATTTAGAAATTGCTATTCTTCTTCACTCTTTTTAATTATGTGTCACTTTTTTTCCTTCAAAATAAACATAGTTCAACAGAAATCAAAGATACACTCATAAATGTTTGTGTGTGCGTCATCATTTCTCTTTTGTTATTAACGTATTAGGAGGAACGCAAAGGCCCATTTGCTCCATTTGGACCAAAGAGATTCAAAAGTTTAAAAAAGAAAGGAAAATAAAAGAGAAGGAAGAAAAGGCCCATTCAGAAAACAACACTGGAAAATGGAAAAGAAAAGTAGAAACTAGAAAGACAGACAGAGGCTAGCTATAGATACGATGTCGTTTTATACAGAACGTCCCCTTCACCATTGCTCCTTCTTCCCCCACTCTCTCTCCGCCACTTGTACTCCGCCATAGCTCTCACACCTCGACACGTTTCTCTTTTATACCATTCCTCTCTCCTTCTTTCTCTCTCAAACAACCTTCCCTTCATTCAACTCTTTGTCAATCCTTCTCTCTCTCTCTCTCTCTCTCTTAGGGTTTCTGCTCTGCTACTCATGATCTTTGCTGGACTTCGCTTGCTGCTTTGAAAATCACAGGTCTTCTTCTTGTTTTTCTTCTTTAATTACCGTTTTGTATGATGGGTATTGATTTGTGTTAACTCTCTTCCCCTTTTGGTTTGATTCTGCTTTTATGGGGTTCTGTTTGCTCTCTGCTGCATGAGATCAAACCGATGGAAAAATTGCATGAGGGAAATTTATTTGTTTGTTGTTTGTTTATGTTTTAGCTCTCTGTTTCATTCTTATTTACGAAGATGATATCGACTATGGAAGATAATGATTCGAATACCCTTTGATTTCTGTTGATTTTCTGCTTTTTCCCTCCATTGGATGATTTTGAAATTGAAATCCATGGCTAAGCGATTGATTCAATAGAATACCTGTATCTGATTAGGGGTTCTGTTGAAGATCCAGGACTGATCGAGAGTCCATAGCAATCAACTGAGTTTGAAGTTTGGACAGGTTTTGTGTGGATAATTACTTTCTCTTTAACTCCTGATGAATTTTCTTAGCTTGAACCCCTTTCTTTGATGAGTTTGTTAGATTGTATTTTCTTGCTTGGAATCACTTCTCGATTCTTTTTAAGTACTTAATTGGTTGATGCAGCTTTTAGTAGCTTTGCTAATAGTGCAATGCAAGTCTTTGGGAATAGAATCCTCCTTATTCTCTTAGATGATCAAAGCTATGAAGGTTCTTTAAGCATAATACAAATGTTGAACTGCTTACTTTTAATGGGGCTTTTTGGCAATATTCCCTTTTTTTCTTGGAAGGAACAGAAATTTACTTTTCTTCTTTCTTTTTTTTTTTTTTTCCTTCTCTCCAAGATTTTATTTTTTTCATTTTATAAAAAAAAACAATGATAAGCATCTTATTGTGACGTCTGTTTCTGAGAAATGGAAAATTGTAAAAATGAAAGTCAAGTTTTTGTTCTTTAAATTTGTGTGCAATAAGAAACCTGTATTATTTTCCCCGGAATAAACTGATTCTGCTGAAACGCATGGGAATGTTCTTTGCAACTGAGTTGGTCTTCATTCTGTTGATAGAATTTTCTATTGTGATCAGCAGTGTAGAAAATACACCAAGTATTGTGAGCCATGGACCAATCAGAGCGTTCTCAGCATCACCAACAATCACAGCAGCCTGCAGGCAGTGTCGGTGCAGGCCAATTACCATATTCTAATCCTTACCAAACAGCTCCGATGGTAGCTTCCGGGACTCCTGCTATTACGATTCCCCCAACTCAGCCACCATCCAGTTTCTCCAATTCACCACACCAGCTGGCCTACCAGCAGGCCCAGCACTTCCACCACCAGCAACAGCAGCAGCAGCAACAACAGCTCCAAATGTTTTGGGCAAACCAAATGCAAGAGATTGAACAAACAACTGACTTTAAGAACCACAGTCTCCCCCTTGCTCGAATCAAGAAAATAATGAAAGCGGATGAAGACGTCCGAATGATTTCCGCTGAAGCACCAGTTATATTTGCAAAGGCATGTGAAATGTTCATCTTGGAGTTGACTCTGCGATCCTGGATTCATACAGAAGAGAACAAAAGAAGAACTTTACAGAAGAACGATATTGCAGCTGCAATTTCAAGGACTGATGTCTTCGATTTCTTGGTTGATATTATTCCTAGAGATGAACTGAAAGAAGAAGGTCTCGGAATCACAAAAGCTTCTATTCCGGTCGTTGGTTCCCCAGCTGATCTTCCTTATTACTATGTTCCATCGCAGCATCCGGTGGGTGCTACAGGGATGATCATGGGTAAGCAATTAGATCAAGTGAACATGTATGGTGGCACTGCCCAACAGCCTCGACCATCGATGCCTTTCATGCCGTGGCCACATACTCAACCTCAGCAGCAGCAACAAACTCAGCAGCAAAGTGATGCATAGGTAAAAGTAGTAGGTGTTTTCAAGACCGTCATGATTGATAGAGGCGATACTGAGTGACTTTGAATGTGTCTACTGTCTAGTTTAGTTCATAAAAGAAAAGCTCTTGTAGAGAACTTGTCAGTGATGACAAGTTGCAGTTGAGTTTGTATGATGAGAGGGTGTGGTTTATCTCTAATTATCTATTACTGTAATGTACAACAGTGTATGTGGAAGAGGATCCAACTTTGCCAAAAAGAACTCTAATTTCAATTTTGCTGAGCCTGTGTTTTTTAGCTGAACATTTCTTTAATTGTAATTTTAGCTTCGAGCTGAAAGGATGTAGATTTTAGCAATCACTATTGGCATGGATAGCTCAAAATATATGTCTCAAATAAAATTCGACCTCACACATAAAATCAAATATTTTTTCCCGAAATTATCAAAATTATCTCAATTCTTTCTACTATCTCGTTGTTTCAAATTGTAGACTTGATGAGGAAAAAAGATGGAAGAAGCGAAGAAGGAATGGGATCTCGTGGGAGAGTCAAGTCCTTGTAGTCGCTTTAGGGTTGAATGGGTAATTTTACACATAGTTGATATTAACAAAAGGGTCATTCATACAAATTTTTTGCTAAAAAAGCTTCTTTGAAGAAAAAAGTAGGCAACGCTCACTCAATGTTTTCTTTGTTTGCATTTTAGTTAAATTTAAAATAAAGAGAAATGGTTTTAGAAATGGTTCTTAAATTAAGAAATGCAAACTAAGACTTTATTTGATAATCATTTTATTTTTTATTTTTTATTTTTGAAAATTAAGTCTATGGACACAACTTCTGTTTTCTAAGTTCTTCCTTTGTTATCTACTTTTTATCAATAGTTTAAATAGTCAAGCCAAATTTTGCGAACTAAAAAAAGTAGCTTTCAAAACGTTGTTTTTATTTTTGGAATTGACTAAGAGTTCAACCATTGTATTTAAGAAATATGAACATAATTGTAAGAAATGTGGATGAAAGACTAATTTTTTAAAACAAAAACAAAAAAATGGTTACCAAAAAAGGCCTAAACTATGCAAAATGTTGATGAACGTAGGATAGATTTCATGAAATGTCTGTGAGGGACTATTGGATTGCAGATATTATTTTATGGATATGGATATTATATGTCTTAAATTTAAATGTTCGAGTTAAATATAATTAATGTCTGTGTTTGGATTGACATGAAATTAATGTCTAAAAGTTAAATGAATGTGCTTGATTTACTAATTTTGTACATAGAAATTAAAACTAAATAATTATTTTATAAAATGTAAAGACCAATTAATGTAGTCATAATTAAAATTAATTATTTGATATATTATTGTATTGATTAATTATTTAATCACTTAAAATATCAAGAAATGTATATTTTTAATTAAAAATTATTTAAATTATTTTATTTAATTAACAAAAGTAATTAAATAAATATGAATTAATTAGAATATTAATAATCAATAATTAAATCTTAGGGTTGTTTTTAATTATAGAAAAATGATAAAAAAAAAAATATTTATAAATATAACAAAATATCACTATCTATCGTTGATAGACATTAATAAACATCTATCAGTGATAAATGATAGTAATTTATCATCGTATCTATCAATGTCTATCAATGATAGACTGTGATATTTTACTATATTTGAATATATTTTCAGCAATTTGACATTTTAAAAAAAAAAATTCTAAATTTTATATTAATAATTAAGTTAATGTAAAATATCAATGATAAATTTATTGTATTAGTTGAAATTTATTAAATCTAAATAATATATTTATATTTAGTAACTAATTAGAATTAATAGTAATGATTAATTAATATTAATTTATTCATTAATCAGATTCTATTCTTTTGTCAGTTATACAAATCTCACAAGTATGAAAAGTATTAAAAAAAATCTATGTCATATGAATTTTAAAGTTTCTTGGATAATAATAACTTAAATTTTAAAAAGTAAAATTTGGTTAACTAAACAAAGATATAAAATGTCTGTCTGAAATCTCATGATAATACTATGAAACAAATATGCTCTAAAGGTTTAAAAGGTTTGAATTTTAAATTTGTTTTGAAATAATTGTTGTGTCAACTTTGTTCGATGTTAACATTTTTGTTTGTATGAGGATGAAAAAAGGTGAGGTATAACGTGTAAAATAGTGGTATGTGTGACTTTTGATGGTATGTTTCAACTGTGTCCCTACAATTAGGTGGTTAAGTTTTAATTATGTTCCACATTTCGAAAGTTGACAATTAATTTATACTATATATATATATAAAGGGGAATCTTTACCTACCTTTTTTTTTCCCTTATATGTCTTTTTTGCAAATTCTTATTTTTTCTGTTGAGTGTAGGTGTTCTTTCAAAAGGTAATATATGTGACCTTCCTAATTTTTCATCCACAAAATAAATTTAATATATTTCAAGATCAAAATTTTAGATTGAATAGATACTGTTGAGACAGATAGAATGTGACTCTTTGAGATGAGATGCAACTCTTCCATGGTTCTAGTCAAAAAACACGTGCAATGTCACGTGAAATCTTGCAATTTTAATTAATTTTTTAGGAAGTAATAAATAAATATTATACTATTTGGCTTAGGACGTGGACAAGGATCACACTAGCGATGAAACTTGGATTTACCTGGATGGATCGAAATTTGGTTCTCTCGTCCATCATGAAAAAATGGAGAAGAAGACGAAGAAGGAAGAGAAAACGAAGACAATTCACTCTGTGAGAGAGCTAGAGAGAAAAGAAAATAATTTTATCTTAGTATTTTCATATATCAAAGCATGAGACTAAGGTTGAACGATTCTTAAAGTAAGGGACTAAAATAATATTTTAACCCTTTTATTTTAATATTTTCACATATCTATCATTGAAGTCACTATCGCATACGCAAAAAAAAAAATGTATTGTTTCACCATAAAATCACTTTCATTAGATTAAATTCTATGATTTTTTTTGTAATTTTCTCTAAACTTGGATTGCATGAAATTATTTTAATAAGAAAGTAAACACTAATATGATCTTTTTTTTTTACATATGCATCTCACACATATAATGCAAGAGTTAATACCAGTTCGATGTGTAACAACATCCACCTAAAGAAATGCATTCAAGTGTCATCAATTGCATCTATTGGGCTTAACATAAAAATTATATAGAAGAAGTTTATTATTCAAGTCACTATTAGAATGCGGGATCAAGAGTTTATTATTCCAGTAGTGTATGAGTGGAAACCTCGTAGGTGTTCTTGTTGTGGTTCCTTTGGGCATACTGAGGCGGTGTGTGAGCAACAAGGTGTGGAGAAGGGTCAGGAGTTGTGTATTGTGGCAGTCAATGAAGGGTGTTTGGAGGAGAATGAGGGAATTGAAAGTGTGAGGAATGAGCAGGAATTGGGTATGGGTGCAAGGGGAGCTAGCCTAGTGGATAAGATTAAGGGCACGGAGAGGGTTGAAAAATTTACTATGGTTAGTCAACGTAGGTGTGATAGAGGAGGTATAGGGCATAGGGGTGGTAGTGGGTCACCGGGCATAGCGCCCTTGAAGAGCAGAGTAGTTTATGGGTCCCCTGGAATTACGGGGTTTGTAAACCATGTTGATGATCGTAATCAGTTTAATGTTTTATGTGATAAGGGGGGAGACTCGTTGGCATTGGCACTAGTGTAGGCAGATACTAATCCGTTGCTTGTTATGGACGGGATGTTCGGGAGTTTGGGCAAAGGCCCAGTAGGAAGTGGTAGGTGTGTTCTCTTGCAAGATTCATGATTTGGTGTTCCTGGAATGTTACGGGGTTGAATGACCCTGTCAAGTATAAGGTGGTGGCACACTTTCTGGCTTCCTCCTCTGTTACTTTATGTTGTTTTCTTGAGACGAGGGTTCGTCATGAGAATTTTGGTATGGTGATGGGTAGGTTTGGTGATGCCTGGAGTTATGTGTGTAGCTATAGTGTACAGGGAGTTGGGAGGATTTGGGTGATATGGCGGAAGAGTGTCTATGATTTTTCCATTGATATCGGTGGGGATCAATTCATTTCTGGAACCTTAGTGGATATTGTATCTAGTGCGAGGGTACATATTGGTGTTGTGTATGCCTCTAATCACGTGAGCGAGAGGAGGAACTTGTGGTCTCAGTTGATTGATGTGTGTGAATCGTGGAAGCTTCCTAAAGTTGTTTTGGGGAATTTTAATGCTATTCGTAGTAATTCGGAGGATTTTGGGGGTTGCTCTAGCTTGAGGGAGATGGAGGAGTTTGATGAGGTGTTATTGGAGGCGGATCTGGTTGAATTGGGTGTGACAGGTAACTGGTTTACCTAGACTAGTAAACTTCAGGGAAATGGTATCTTGCGACGCTTGGATCGATGCTTGTCCAATAAGGCGTGGAAGGTAGCTTTTCCGTATTCGGAGGTTAGGGTTGGTCAGTGGGGGATTTCTGATCATAGCCCTCTTTTGGTTTCTACAGGGGAGACGAGGAGTAAGGCGCCTCCTACGTTTCATTATTTTTCTCATTACGTGGAGGTAGAGGGTTTTCTTGATACTATCAGGTCAGTGTGGAGAAGGTCTGAGGATGTGTCTCCTATGGTTAGTTTTGTGCGAAATTTAAAGGCAGTGAAGCGGGTTTTTCGTACATCGCTTGGTAGGCGTATCTCTGTGTTAGTTGATGAGGTGCGAGCGGCTAGGCATGTTATAGAGGTTGCTCAGGTTGCGGCAGAAAGGAATCCTGATTCAGAGTCGGTGTGTGTAGAGGCGGCTCGGGCCACTGAGGTGTTTTGGTCAGTGGCGAGATTGGAGGAAGCGTTGCTCCGACAGAAGACTAGGGTCAAGTGGCTAGAGTTAGGTGATATGAACACAACTTTTTTTCATCGTTGTTTTTGTTCTCGTCATAGCTACAGTGGTTTATTTACGGTCATGGATGATAGGGGGACTCGCCAGACAGTGCATGACAGGGTGGCAGGGGTGGCGGTAGAATTCTTTCGGGGTTGCTTAGGTGCTCAGCATGTGGGGTATAGGGATCTTACTGCCCGAATTTGGGATATTGTGCAGTTCAGTTGGCCCGAGGAGGGAGTGGAGGCACTTGGTCGGCCAGTGAGTCGAGAGGAGATTCAGAAGGCCTTATTCTTGATGAAGTCTGGGAAGGCCCCTAGGCTTGATGGGTTTTCGATGGATTTTTACAGAGCTGCTTGGAGTGTGGTTGGGGATGATTTAAGTGTGGTTGGGGATGATTTCTGTGACACTATGCTGAATTTTTTTTAGTCATGTTACCTGCCTGGTGGAGTTAATTCTACTGCTATTACTCTCATCCCTAAGAGGCGGGGAGCTGAACGTATGGAGGAGTTTCGTCCTATTTCATGTTGTAATATTGTGTATAAGTGTATCTCGAGGATCTTAGCTAAGAGATTGCGGTTGTGGTTGCCTGATTTCATCAATGGTAATTAGTCTGCGTTTGTTCCGGGTAGATCAATTTTTTATAATATTTTATTGTGTCAGGAGCTCATGGGGAGCTATAAGGAGGGTAGAGGGAAACTGCGTTGTGTGTTAAAGGTAGACCTTCAGAAGGCTTACGATTCGGTGAACTTGGATTTTCCGTTTGGGGTGTTGTTGGCTATAGGTACGCCCCTTCAGTTTGTAAGTTGGGTGAGGGCTTGTGTTACTTCGCCTAAGTTCTCTGTGATGATTAATGGTTCCCTTGAAGGATTTTTTCCTGGTAGGAAGGAGTTGAGGTAGGGGGATCCGTTGTCTTCTTTTTTGTTTGTGATGGTGATGGAGGTCTTGTCTAGGTTGTTGAATAAACCTCCTATGTAGTTTAGGTTCCATAATCGGTGTGAGCGCTTGGGCCTAACTCATTTGGTTTTTGCAGACGATTTGATGATTTTCTGTGCAGCTGAGAGAGATTCTTTGGAGTTTGTAAGGCAGGTATTGATAGAGTTTACAGAGTTGTCTTGGTTAGTTGCAAATGTTAGAAAGAGTTCCATGTTTGTTGCGGGTGTAGAGTCTGGGGAGGCAGAGGAACTAGTTGCATATATGGGTGTCTCTCTTGGTTAGTTGCCTGTTAGGTATCTAGGTTTACCTTTATTGGCGGGTCGGTTGAGGACTCTAGATTGTGCGCCTTTGATACAGAGGATTACAACTCGTATTAGAAGCTAGGCAGCAAGGTCCCTCTCCTTTACTGGGAGGTTGTAGCTTGTTAGGTCTGTTTTAGAGTCCTTTCAGGTTTTTTGGTGTAGCATTTTCATGTTGCCTGCTTGTGTAACTCATGAGGTTGATCATCTGTTACGTAGTTATTTATGGAAGGGTAGTGTGGTGAGTCGGGGTGGTGCACGGGTGGCGTGGGATGAGGTGTGTTTGCCGTTGGGAGAGGGGGGTTGGGTGTGAAGCATGTGGTCTCTTGGAACCAGACTGCTATTATGAAGCTGCTCTGGCTTCTCTTGATTAAATCGAGGTCACTATGGGTGGCGTGGGTGGAGGAGTATGTTTTGCATGGGCAGTCATTGTGGGCTGTTCGGAGTGAGGCTGGGAGGTCTTGGTGCTTGAGGGCTATTGTAATGGTTAAAAATGCGATGATAGATAATACAAGTTCATGTCCCCGACAACGGTGCCATAAACTTGTAACGATATAAAAATGGGATTATCTTTATGCATGGCCTATGGACAATGATGAATATGAATGGATGATATAAAACGATAAAATTTATTCTTCATTATCTAACTCTAACGCATGGATTTTGAATGAAAGTATGATGGTGTGCTATGCACTCAAGTGCTTTGCGATAAAGATATTTTGCGATACTACGTTGTAGGTGTATGCGTTGATGATAATATGCTTGTAATATGCAATGATGTAGTGCATGTTACAAGTTTCCTTGCGCTGAAACCAAGTATAATTCCAACGTAAATTTCTCAGAATGACCTGAGGTCGAACACGAGGATTGTTGTCGTTTAGATGTGATACTAATGTTGTAAATGTGACCGGTTATCATAAAGAATAAAGAATTTGGTTTGTGTGCAGAAAATATAAATTGCGATGGAAGTAAAGTTGCGTTGTAAATAAAATGCGTTGATAAAATAAATGTCTAAACTACTATGATACAGGTTGAGGACTGGCTATGAAGTTGTACAAACGAATCTAATGAATGCGATGGCAAGTCTTGTGGATGAATCAGAAAGAGAATGAGTAGAGGGAAAGAACATCACAAGTTTGTCAATCTCGTTAAAGATGCAACTAAGGTTCCGCTTCCTCTTGGCGTACACCTCTCAATGATTGGCCACATTCCCATACGTCTATGGTGAAACAGAGATGAACGTGATGAATACAAGGTTGTTTCCATCTCTGAAAATAAGTCACTTTAGCTAACGCATTCTTCCAACCTTCTCTCGATAGGCGGAATAACATCTTCACTTCTGCTCTCACAGGTGAAGATGCCGTCGAGCATGCTTTAGCTAAACTTAGCCGATTACCTTAACAAAAATTAACTCACTCGCTTAATTCTTCCTCTTTACCCAAGGGATTAAGAACACATGATGGAGAAAATGGATGATAAATGTATGGAAAGGAACAGAGAGATGGTAATAATGATGATGATAATCATATTTAAATCTAAAGATCAGCGTTTGATACATGATTTGTGAATGAAATATTAAGGAAGATGAACATAGTAGATGAATGAAAGAATAGAAACAAATATGGAAAGAGTGTCAACGTCTTGACACAGATCCCGATCGGAGACGTTGTGCTTGTCGGCATGTGGATGAGATGGAGTGGAAAGCTTCCCTCTTAGGCTTGCTTTCCAGGTAGAAGTAACCTCTTGCACAGAGCTTCAGCTTCGGGAATAGGAAGAATTTCTTTCTTGGAGACTCACCTTTCAGCCTTGTCTCATCGTTCTCCCGGATTTTCTCTGTAAAGTCTCTTCAGACCAGCCTGCTTTGTAATGAATTTTTAGGAAGCTATTTATAGACAAGACCTTGGCTTTTTGTACTGGTGGTCCCACTGTGTAATTCTGATAATTCCTGCTATGGCGTAGTGGAAATGTCCGCTCTGCTCCCTGATCAATCTGTCAGAATCATACAATAAAAAGTTGTACACTTGTCATAATCGCCCGCGAATGGTTGCTCTTCACATCTTCGATCAATCGCTGCATGCGGTGTAGTTGTTTTGATTACGGCATGTGATGGAAATGCGTTGATCTCTATAACCCATGATCGATCGTCGCATGCGCCGTCATTGCATTGATCATTTCTTCGTTCTTGATCGATTAGCGCATGCGATGTAAATGTGTTGTACATTTTGTCCTTGAGTCATTAACGCATGCGGTGACCTATTTCCTGCAAAATAGAGACTTAAACATTCTATTTCGCCATCGCAATGGGGTTAGTAAGTGTGTTCACGACATTTTATAATTTTTGAATTTCTTAGCCAATTCTTATACTATCAACACAACTTTCCCTTCTTTTTGCCGCATTATCTAAATAAAACAGCATAAATAACTTGTATTTCTACAAGTTATCAGCTATCTTGCGAAGTAGAGATAGATTCAAGCCTCTGGTTCGTATAATGATTGGCGATAGATAGTCTTGTTTTGTTTGATGGGATCCTTGGCTGCCGGGGGGCGCGATTTTGGATTCATACAGGTCTATGGTGGTTCATGATGCAAGGAGTAGTTTGGAAGTGCGGTTGTCGGAGTGCTTAGATGGTGAGGGAGGTTGGAGGTGGCCTACAGTGTCTTGAGAGCTGCTTGAGATCTGGGATATTATCCAGGCAGTGGGGCCTAAGGTGAGGGGAGAGGATTATTGGGTTTAGGTGTCAGATGCTAATGGTCGGTTTTCTATCGCTAGTGCTTGGGAGAGTATACGTTCTCGTCGTCCTGGGGTGTCTTAGGTTGGTATTTTGTTGGTAGGGGGTGGTATTCCGCGTCACTCTTTCTGTGCATGGTTAGCAGTGAGGGATAGGTTGGGTACATAGGATTGGTTGAGGAATTGGGGTATATTGTCGGGGGGGGGGGGGGGGGGGTTGTGCCTTCTGTGTGGGGGAGGTGTGGAGTCGTGGGATCATTCATTTTTTGAGTGTGGGTTTGGGAGAGAGGTGTGGTCTAGTGTGTTGCGTCAGTTGGGTTCGACGCATCGGGTGGCTGGTTGGGATGTAAAGTTGAGTTGGTTATGTCGAGTGGGGTCAAGTAAGAGGATATGTAGTAAGTTGTTCCATGTTTTCTGGTGTGCGTCCATATACTACATCTGGCGGGAGTGTAATCGGCGGCTGTATGGAGGTCCATCGAGGTCAGTGTCTACTCTGGTTCACCTTATAGTCTCTACGGTTCGTGCTCGTGCGACTTTCTGGCAGGTTGACCTTCTTGGTCTTATCTAGTGTGTACAGATATTTTTTCTTTTGAACTTCACGTTGTTCTCTGTTTTGCTGTAGCCCTTAGTTTGAGGGGTTTTGGGTTCTTTTCTCTGTCTTTCTTCCTGATGGTTTGCGAGTTTGCGTCTATGTGTTGGTTTTGTTCTGGTCTTATCCTATTGGCTTTGTTTTGTTTTCTTGCCCTGTTTTTGCTTGTGCTTGGTTTCTTTGATGCCTTGATCCCGGGCTGTGGGATCCTCATTGTTGTTGTATAATAATATCACCTATTCTAAATATATATATATATATATATATAGAAGAGTCACATTCCATCTCAAATAATCTCTTCTGGTCAACATCAATTGCACCCATTCAACCCAAAACTTTAATTTTGAAATATATTAAATTTATTTTGTAAAAAAGTTAAAGAATTGAAAAATTCATCTCCATTGTCTTTCAAACAAATACCTACACTCGAAAAGTTGCATCCACAAGACAAAAGACAGTATATGAATTCACAAAAAAAAAAAGGACAAAAGGCATATGTAAGGATTTTTCCTTATATCCCCTTTCTTATATAGTATAGATTTTTCTGTTTAACCCAAAGATGTATTTGGTCGAAAGAAAGTCGTTACACATTGAACTGTTGCATCAAGTCTTGCATTATGTATGAGATGCATGTGTAAAAAAAAAACAAATAATACTTTGTTGGGAATGACTAGTCAATTAGTCATACTGGAATGACTTGTAATAAAATTAGTCAAATATTTCTAAATGTATTTTCATATTTAATTTAAATTTGAAAATTATTTTCTGTATTTAATTTAGATATGAATCGTTTTCCTATTTAATTTATATATGAAACGTTTTTTCTATTTAGTTTAGATATGAAACGTTTTTGTATTTAACTAAGGTCTGAAATGTTTTCTAATTTAATTAAGATCTGAAATGTTTTCTACATTTAATTTAGAAAAACATTTTTGTTGGATTCTTATAAAAAGAAAAATAGTTGTTTTAGTCCACAAGAGTGAAAATTGAGTTTGTCATGATATTTCTCTCAATTAAAAATGATTTAATTCTAAGCAAAGTTGCCACTCGATTTCAATCCTTCTTCAATGAGTGCACGTCTAAGAAATATGTTGTGTTAATCTTAGGGAGCAACCAGCTTCTGGCGATTTAGCACCGAGGTTGCGCTGATTTTTCTTTCAAAGCAGGTGGATCTTCCACCGCACAATAATGGTTGAGATCCAAAATTGACGACGACTAGCAATTTGAAAGCAAAATTTAAAGAAAACTGATCGATTGCACGCCCATCTTCAATCTCCCTCTCTAGATTGAATCAAGAACACCAGAACTGTCAACGGATCTCACACCATTCTCATCTTTGCAACTGCTCCAATCCAGATTTGGTCGCCGGAAAAGCACTTAATCAGATTCGAAAAGGTTCATCTCATGGTCGGATCTTAGAAGCAAGTTCGAATTGGAATCCACATTTGCGATCATCTCAGCCAATATGGAACTTGAAGAATCCTGACTAAAGTTCGCTGTAGATGACAGTGGAGGTAATAATGCATGACATTCTTGTTTGAGGAGAAAGTCATCACTTTGGATGTTGGTGAGGAACTTTGAATATGAAATTATGGATCAGCTTGGATTCAATGAATGAAGAGGTACAAAATTAAAAGGGTAATTTCTCTTTTTAACATATAAGCACAAATGAATTGTTAACTTGCTTTGTTCTTTATGAATGAATTGTGTTCGGAAGAAATTTTGAGCGATATTATACTTTGATTCTTATTTTGAGATTAACAAGGAATGATCTAAAAATACGAGAGACTTTCATTCCAAATTAACAAGGAAAATCAAGGAAAAATAGAAAGTATTAATTTTGGTAAACTAATTAAGGAAATAGGTGCACTTATTATTGTTAATTTTAAATAATAATAATTTGTTGACAAAATCATTCAGGTAGAGACATGATTTGAGGAACTTGGAGAGACAACACAATATATATAGTTTCCACTTTGTGATGAACAAATTAGTAATTAATTTATGTTGATTATGTTCTTGTGATAGAATTTTTGGAATATGTGGATCTTGTAGCATGATATTGAATTTTGTGGTTAACCATCACTGTCAATTTGATGATGATGCTAGTGATCTTTTTCTTGATTTCATTAAGTTTCACATATGTTCAAGACATTTCAATTGGTTAAAAATTGGGTTAAACGTGATAGAGACTTCTTGAACTCTATTTAGGCAATCTTGAACTCTATTTAGGCAATCTTGACATACAACTACAATAATCAAAGATTTTTCTTTTTTTATGTGACTAATTATCTTCAAGCCTCCTGAAATATCCAAACCAAAATGCTCAAAGGAGAGCTCATGTATACAAGGAAAGAATTATAATAATCTTTCTAATAATTAATTCAACATTGATTTTCAGAAAATGTCAATGATACGTTAGTTGGAAAATGTATTGAGGATTATTTTCTCAAAAAAGAAGGAAATATAAAGTAGAGAAATATGTTCATGGTGAGAGCTAATGTGTAAGGAAATTTGTGAGGTTTTGCTATGTGTAATATCCAAACAAGGAAAATAACATTTTCAATACTAGATATTATAGCGGTTGAAAATTTGACAAGAAATTATGCATCATTTCATTGTTTGAGGTGTTGACTATTGATCTGTTGGACTGCAATCTCTTTGTTGAGCTATTGGGTTGAGTTTGCTCTTAATTGATGAGGTTGATGTGACATGTGCTAACATAGTTGGCTCACATGGTTTGTCAGATTGTTCCAAAATTTTAATTTTTACATATGGTATGAAAATTTATCAATTTTATTTTATTGTTGTTTTATAGCATGATATTCAATATAACCTGATTAGTACATATTTGAATATTTCATGAGTAGTAAACTATATTATCTTAAATGAGATGTTATTATGATCTACTTGAGCATGTCTATTAGCATGTTAGCATGAATGGAAATAATATTCCATATGTGTTATATTTGACAAAATTTATACATGATTAGATTATCATGTTTGGCCATTAATTTTTATGACATTGAAAAGTATTATTATACTTTTAAATTGAGTGTGACCCTATAACATTCTTTTGACTATCACCTAGCTTGTTTCTAGTATGAAACTATGTAAATTCTATCATTTTTTGTGGAAGCTTGTAAAATTGATGGTAATTTGAGATATTGTCTAAGCTATAAAAATATGTGGATATTTTATAAGGACTTTTCATGGATATATAAGTTAGAACAACTATCTCCTTTGGTATGAGATTTTTTGGGGTCAAACCTAAAAGCAAGGCCATGAGGGCTTATGTCTAAAATGAATACAATATTATACTATTGTGAAGATATTGGAAGAGTTGTTATCTCTAATAAGTAGTATCAAAGTCGTCCCCTAGCATAGCCACGTTGACATAAATCCTCAGGTGTCGAACAAAGATGTAGTGAAGCTTCAAAAGTAGTAATGGTGTGATCTATGATTGAACTCTATTGGATAGGAGGTATGCTCTAGTAAAAATGAGTTTGCCTAGATAAGAGTTAAATAGATGGATGGCTACTTGAGGGGAGGTTCAGTTGGTCCTTTGTTTGAGGGGAGGATCGTTGGGAATGCGGCCCCACATTGGTTAGATAAGGAGATGCTCATGGATACATATCTATATAATTTCAATTTATTGAAAGTATAAAGTCTTTGTTTTATTGAGCCTATCTAGGATCATGGAAAGAGAAAATGAAAATTAAACTTCATTGATTTAGTAGAACTTCTTAAAGGAAACAAAGTCTTAATAGCATTAGTATAATACATCAAATGGATGTAAAGAACTCATTTCTCTATGGTGACCTAGCTTCTAAATAATTGTGTAATTAAAACTTTAATGGTACAGTAGTAAATATCCATTGATACATGTGTTTGCTCAAAGCTGTTTGAGCTAATTGTACAATTATATGTTTGTACGTTGATAATATGCTAATTTTTGGAACAAACATAGATGTAATCAATAATACCAAGTTGTTATCGTTGTCACATTTTGAAATGAAATAGATAAAGGAGTGCTAACGTAATACTTAGTATTAAGCTTTAAAAAACTGAGAATGGATTTTATTTAGGTCAATCACACTACATTGAAAAACTGTTAAAGAAATTTGATAGTCATGATCATGTTCCTGTAAGAACACCGTATGATACTAGTATGAGCCTTAAGAAAAATAAAGGAGATAACGTTTCTTAATCTGAAAATGCAAAGATTATAGGAAGTGTTATGTTTTTTATGAACTATACTAGATCTATTATTGCATATGTTATGAGAAGATTGAGTAGATATACACATAATCATGATAAAGATCATTTGATTGCTCTTCGTCATTTATAAAAGTATCTTAATGGTACAGTGGATTATTGTTTGCATTTTAATAATTTTTTCCATATTAGAAGGGTAGTGTATGCAAACTGTGTAACATAGAATGACGAAGTAAGCTTTACTAGTGGATGTATTCTTATTGGGTAGAGGGGTTATTTCATGGAAGTCTGCAAAACAGACTTGTATAGCTAGGTTCACCATGGAGTTTGAATTTATTGCTCTAGAATTAGCAGAACAATAATCTAAGTGGCTTAGAAGTCTATTCATCAATATGAGTGGCTTAGAAGTCTATTAGGAGATATACCATTGTAGGTGGCCATTAGTACCAGTCTCTTTACACTGTGATTCACAGGCTGCCATAGGAATTGTCAAGAATCATGTGTATGATAGCAAGAGGAAGCATATATGCCCCAGGCATGGAGCTAATTACTGAAATGAGGATTATTTCATTGTAAGGTTTAAGAGGAATTTTGCAGATCCTCTCACTAAAAGCAATTCAAGAATTTTCAACAAGTATGGGACTCAAACCATTATAGTGGTCCATAGTGCTTTATCTGGGTGGTCTATTGTGATAGACTTGATGGTCCATAGTCCTTTATTTGGGTGGTCTATTGTGATAGACTTGATGGTCCATAGCCCTTCATTTGGGTGGTCCTAGTACGGACTTTATGGACAAAACTAAAACCTTTAAAAATACCATAGCTCTTCTTTTGGGTGGTCCTGGTATGCACTTGATGGATAATTGTAAAATCTTCATAGCTCAGTTTTTGAGTGGCTTGTCTTTGACAAACTTGATGAAGTTGGTCCTGGTATGGACTAGATGTGAAGTCTTCATAGCTCCGTTTTGAGTGGTCTATTACAATAGACTTGATGATGTAATTAACGTGATTGTGAAAGTGTGGCCGCCTTTTATGGAAAAGTTTAAGGGTCTTTTTCTAAAACTTTCACATTGACCCGAGGTTCTATGTGCATGGCCTTAAATAGCACGCTTTTATCGCGAAATTGATAGAAATTTAAGGAATAAAACATATTGTGGGGGTCTCAACCATAGTTATTGAAAGTTTAAAAGATAACTCACTCTATCTAATCAAGTTTTGCCCTACTTCACTATGCATCAATTCAAATCAAAAGATATTGATGTTTAAGTTTATTCTTCTATATTTGCTAAGATAAATTATTTATTGTTTTTTTAATTGCCCGTCATTCGTGGGGGATTGTTGGGAATGACTAGTCAATTAGTCATTTATTGGAATGACTTGTAATAAAATTAGTCAAAGATTCCTAAATATATTTTCATATTTAAATTAAAAATTGAAAACGATTTTCTATATTTAATTTATATATGAAACGTTTTCCTATTTAATTTAGATATGAAACGTTTTTCTATTTAATTTAGATATGAAACGTTTTTGTATTTAATTAAGATCTGAAACGTTTTCTACATTTAATTTAGAAAAATGTTTTTGTTGGATTCTTATAAAAAGAAAACTTGTTGTTTTTTATTATTATTATTATTATTATTATTATTATTATCTTTTATAACTAGAAAAAGGGGGAAACGGTCTGTTCGTCCGCGCATTTCATCCACCCATCCCGTTCCATTTCGTCCGCCCATCTGTAACGTCTGTGCTTGTTCTGTGGCGGAGCACTCTTCTTGCTCCCTACCGTTCAACGCGAAGGCCTATAAAAGGCGAGGCCTTCAATAGTTCTTAATACACATAATTCATTTCTTAATTCTCCACTTCATTTTTCTCTCCTCCTCCATCTTAGCTTTCCGAGCAGTGAGTTTAGAAAGAGTGTACGTTCCGGTCAGTAACGGTGCATTTTCGATCAGTTGTCATTTGGTTGTTTTATCCTGGGGACGACGTGGCAATTTTCAGACCTGCTTGCACACTTAGGCAAAGCCGCAGAATGTCTTAAATAGAGTGAGCTCCGCGACTCAGTCTATAACAAGTTTCTGTTTTGCAGGTTTTGCTCTTCGCTTGACTGTCGTGCCTTAACGATTTACAGTTCGTCGTTCTAAGGCCCTGCCGTTTCCAAAAATTTTAAGACGTTTCCACATCATTAATGGCCCTTAGTAGCAACAATGAGATATCTGACCTCAACCATCCATTATGGTTCAAATGAGCGAACTTCAAGCGGTGGAAGCAAAAGATGTTATTCTTCCTCACTGTCAAGAAAGTTGTCAAAGCTTGTACCAGCACTAAGTCGATCATCCCTTTAGAAGAACCAACTGAACAACAGATAAAAGAAGCTGCTGACTGGGAGGAGAAAGACTTTCTATGTAAGAAATTCATTTTAAATGGTTTGACTGATGATCTGTATGACTACTACAGTACAATGAAGACATTGAAAGAGGTCTGGGATGCCCTACAAAAGAAGTATGACACCAAGGAGGTCGAGTCGAAGAAATATGCGGTTAGCCATTATCTCAAGTTCCAGATGACGGATGACAAATCTGTGGAGGCCCAATCCCATGAACTCCAGAAGATAGCCCATGAGATAATTACTAATGGTATGCTTCTAGATGAACAATTCCAAGTTGTTATTATTGATAAACTGTCCCCTTTGTGGAAGGACTTTAAGAACACTTTGAGGCATAAGACCAAGGAGTTCTCCTTAGAGAGTCTTATAATCTGGCTAAGGATTGAGAAGGAAGCCCGGAAGCAGGACCAGAGGGAGGAGGTGAACATAGTACCTAGGAAACCCGCCTCTGCTGTGGTAAAACATTTCCTCTTTGTCCTTTTAGGTTTTTGGTCAAGTTTTACCACGGCAGAGGCGGGTTTCCTAGGTACTGCATTCACCTCCTCCCTCTGGTCCTAATTCCGGGCTTCCTCCTCGATCCTTAGCTAGGTTATAAGACTCTCCAAGGTCCTTGGTCTTATGCCTCAAAGTGTTCTTAAAGTCCTTCCACAAAGGGGGCAGTTTATCAATAATAACAGCAACTTGGAATTGTTCGTCTAAAGACATACCTTCAGTAATTATCTCGTGGGCTATCTTCTGGAGTTCATGGGATTAGGCCTCCACGGATTTGTCAACTATCATCTGGAACTTGAGATAATGGCTAACCACATATTTCTTCGACCCGGCCTCCTCGGTGTCATACTTCTTTTATAGGGCATCCCAGACCTCTTTTGCTGTCTTTATTGTACTGTAGTAGTCATACAGATCATCAGTCAAACTATTTAAAATGAAATTCTTACATAGAAAGTCTTTTTCCTTCCAGTCAGCAGCTTCTTTTATCTGTTGTTCAGTTGGTTCTTCTAAAGGGACGATCAGCTTAGTGCTGGTACAAGCTTCGACAACTTTCTTGACGGTGAGGAAGAACAATATCTTTTGCTTCCACCGCTTGAAGTTCGCTCCTTCGAACCGAAATGGACGGTTGAGGTTAGATATCTCTTGCTACTGAGGGCCATTAATGACGTGGAATCGTCTTAAAATTGTTGGAAACGGCAGGGCCCTCAGAACGACAAACTGTAAACCGTCAAGACACGACGGTCAAGCGAAGAGCAAAACATGCAAAACAGAAACTTGTTATAGGCTGAGTCGCGGAGCTCGCTCTCTTTAAGTCATTCTGCAACTCCGCCCAAGTGTGCAAGCAGGTCTGAAAATTGCCACATCGTCCCTAGGATAAAACAACCAAATGAAAACCGATCGAAAATGCACCGTTACCGACCGGAATGTACACCCTTTCTAAACTCACTGCTGGAAAAGCTAAGATGGAGGAGGAGAGGAAAATGAAGTGGGGAATTAATAAATGAATTATGTGCATTACGAACTGCTGAAGGCCTTGCCTTTTATAGGCCTTCAGCGTTGAACAGTAGGGAGCGAGAAGAGCGCTCTGCCACAGAACGTGTGCGACATTACGGATGGGCGGACGAAACGGAACGAGATGGGAGAATGAAACGCGCGGACAAACGAATCGAAATTTGAGTTTGACATGATATTTCTCTCTATGAAAAATGATTTAATTATGAGCACAATTTTCACTCGATTCCAATCCTTCTTCGATGAGTGAAACTTAAAGGAACTCATTTTACAGAGAACCTTTGAGCATAAGTGGATCGTCCAAATCCCATTTTGATTGAACGCATACATTTACAGTAAAACAGATAGATTATGCATCAAAAGATAAATTACAACATGCTTTTAAAATAAGAAACAAGGTTTAGAGATTATACCTTTGAAGAACTTTTCTTGAAATAAATCCCTCATACTTTCTTGTTCACAAACACGTCGAGCAAGTCACGAACAACGGCAAACAACAACGCAACTCGAACCAAAAGGTAGAGGACACCGCCACTTAGTTACCTTGGTATTCTTGGTGTGAGAACCAAGGAGTGGTGGGTTTTAGCTATTTTGGTTAGGAGGGTGTTTTGAAGTTGGAGGAAGAAGACGATCGAAGGAAGGCAAAGCTATCTCACATAGCAAGACTTTAATTGTGTAGTAAACTAAGTCTATCGCATAGGCTCTCAAGCAAATCATGTAGAAATCAATCCTAAATACTCACTCTCGGAATAATAAAAATCATATTTTCATTTATCCTATTTTTTCCATAAAACCAATTAACTTCTCACTAAGGGTGGTTAGAGAGAAAAAGGATTTAATTATCAAATAATTAATAATTATAAATAAAATATGATAACCAACTAATCATATTATATTGATAACATATAGTTTTAATATTGCATCATATACAATATATAAACCATAATTCTTTTTATCTATTTTATGGCATTTAATATAAATCATATTTATATTAAATTTAACAACTATGAATCTTATTCATAGAAAATATATTTGAATCATATTCAAATATTTGTTCCTCCAATTAAACTATATCATATATCATATATATTGTGTCAATTATATCATATATAACTGAATTAATTTAATTATATCATATATAATTAAATTCCCTCTTATTAATTTGAACATTTCATATTAACCCAAAAACTAATTCTCAACTAAATTCATTGAGCTACCAAGGGGACCTTATGGACCTGTAGCTTGAAGCTCCAATAGTACGTGAATAACTAATTAAACTCTTTAATCAGATTATCCATCATCCGTTAACTGTCGGGCACTCCACTAAAGACCGACAGCTGCACTCTTCGCACTATAGATATATTTTTGTGTCCATTGGATATAACCAATCAACAGTACGATGACCCTTCACAAATCGATAGTAAGTATAGATGGGCCAAATTATCGTTTTGCCCTTGTATTTACATCTAACTCCTTAAGTACCACTGATCCCTCTAATGAACAATAGATCATAGTCCCACTATGACTAAACCCCTCTCGGGCCAGGAGAGGGTGTGGTGCCATATTGTTCAAAACCTGGAATCAACCCTTAATGGAGCAATTTATCTACTTGCCCCTTCTTCAGGGAAGGAGTGAATTCCATATTGTGTAGCTGAGTTTCCAACTCCCCAATCAGACGAATCCCCAAAATGGTAGGCTTGTTGAGTCGACGATCTGACCACTCTCACTCATGCAAATCAAAGGACCGCCTTCATAGGCAGTAGTTCACAACTCACTCAGGATTAAGGTCATGTTATCTATGGTCATCCTAGTAAAATGAAAGTCTTTAATATGAATGGCATTATATGACGAGACTAAACATTTCGTGGTCTGATCTTATACAAACTCATTTGTATAGAATATCCCCACTCACATGTCTAATACATGAATGATCATGATCAAATCATTTGTAGCACTTTACAACATTTGTAACACCTACAAAGCAGGCCATACTCGTACAGGATAAGGCACCCAACCTTATCCATATACTATAGACCATTTAGGTTATCACTTAAACATGATCCATCTGTATGTCTCCACATACATGTTTAAGTTACAACGATAATCGTGGATGTTAGTTTATTGGTTTATGGTTAATTAAACTAAAATACCATATATTTCATAGACAAGTGAATAAAATATCAAATATTATAAAGCACATAAATGTTTGTTCGTACAAGGTTTACAAACTATAGAAACCTATGAGATTTAGAGTATCAACCCCAACAATCTCCCATTTGTCCTAAAGCTAGCGGGTTGTATAAGATAATCAAATTACAAGTACATAAAATAATAAACTAGGACACAATACGCCCAGTACAAGATTTCCCACTTGCCCTAGTCCAGCCGTGGTTTGTGTTTTGTAAACGGATCAACAACATTGTGCTCCGAAGCTATCTTCGTGACAATCACTTCCCTCCAATGCATAATCTCTCGGATGAGATGGTATTTCCACTCAATGTGCTTGTCGTGCTTATGACTCCGAGGCTCACAGGAATTCGCCACATCACCATTATTATAACAACAAAGTGTGATATTCGTTGACACGTCAAGAACAACATCCAGATTAGTCAGGACTTTCTTGATCCTAACAGCCTCCTTAGCAACTTCACAAGCCACTACATACTCGGCCTCCATGGTGGAGTCCGCAATGCACCCCTGCTTGGTGCTTCGCCATACTACAGCCCCTCCGTTAAGAGTGAACATTGATGCTGAAGTGGATTTGTGAGAATCCCTATCAGTTTGAAAATCAAAGTCCATGTATCCTATAAGGATCAAATCCTTAGAACCATACACAAGTATGTAGTCCACGTTCTCCGTAGATACTTAAGGATGTTCTTGACGGTTGTCCAGTGGTCATATCCTGTATTAGACTAATATCTATTAACTATCTCCACTACATAACAGATGTCAGGTCTAGTACATAACATTGCATACATCAAACTGCCTACGAAAGATGTATAGAGGACTCATCAAACTGCCTACGGAAGATGTATAGGGGACTTGTCTCATTTCCTCAACCTCTTGAGGTGTCGGGACACTATTTTTTAGAAAATGTAACTCCATGCCTGAAAGGAAATAGGCCCCTCTTGGAGTTTTGCATCGAATATTTGATCAACATCTTGTCAATATACGATGCCTGAGATAATGCTAGCATTTTGTTCTTACAATCCTGAAAGATCTGAATACCAAGAAAAAACTGAGCCTTTCCCAAATCTTTCATTTGGAATTGGGTCACTAGCCAGTTCTTAACTGTAGCCAGTACGCCTACATCATTCCCAATGAGTAGGATATCATCTACGTACGACACTAGGAAAACTACTGAACTGTTGATGATCTTCTTGTATACACAAGACTCATCAACGTTCTGATCAAAGCCATAAGATTTTATTGCAGTATCAAACCTTATATTCCAAGATCGAGATGCCTATTTCAGTCCATAAATGGACCGATTCAGCTTGTAAACCTTTTGCTCTTGACCTTGGACTATGAATCCCCGAGCTACACCATATAAATGGTCTCCTTAAGATTTCCATTTAGAATAAAAGTCTTGACATCCATTTTCCATATCTCAAAGTCATAATATGAGGCAATGGATAAGAGGATCCTGATAAGCTTCAGTATGGCAACATGCGAGAAAGTCTCCTCATAGTCGACTCCCTCTACCTGGGTATAACCCTTTGCCACCAGTCTAGCCTTGAAGTTTTCACCTTCCCATCAGTATCCTATTTTCTCTTGTAGATCCACGTACAATCTATAGGTTTAACCCCCATCAAGTTGATCTACAAGATCCCAAACTAAATTGAAGTACATAGACTCCATTTCGAGATCCATGGCTTTGATCCATTCATCTCTGTCAACATCCTCCATTTCCTTCTTATAAGACAAAGGATCATCAACCTCACCATTAGCTACCATAGGAAGGATTTCAGTTAAACCCATATAGCGAATAGGTGGGTTTGCAACCCTCCCACTACGTTGAGGTTCCCTCAACACTTGAGGTGGATTTGACCTACTAGATGAACCTACTTCAACAACTATTGTTGAGGTAATAGGCTCTTCAACAACTCTTGTTGAACATTCAGTAGTTTCTTTGGAAATCTCATTCAACACGATTTTGCTTCTAGGTCTGTGTTCCCTTATATGATCCTCCTCAAGAAAAGTAGCATTTATTGTTGGGGTTGATGCCCTAAAATCTTGTGTCCTATAGTTTGTAAACAGTTTGTACGAACGCTTGTGTTGTATAATATATGATATTTACTTCACATCTGATTTTGCTTAGTTATTTGTTTTATTTGCTTTACCACAAACCAATAAACATAAAATCCCTAGTCATCTGTTTGTAACTTAAGCATGTATGTGGTGTACAAGTGGATCATGTCTTAAATGATAACCAAAATGGTCTGTAGTATATGGATATAGAAGGAAAACCTTATCCTGGTAACGCTACGGATACGGCCCGCTTTGTGGAATGGTCACAAGTATTGTGACTTGTCAATGATGGTCTGATCCTGATCATTTGTGTAGGGGACATGCGAGCGAGGGCATCCTATACAAAGAGTTTGTATAAGACCTAACCACGAAGTGTTAACATCTCGTTATATAACATCATTCATGACAGAGACTTCACTTCACTAGGATGACCATAGGTAACATGACCTCAATCTGAGTGAGTTGGGAACTCCTGCCATTGAGGGCGGTCCTTTAATTTGTATGGGTACAAATGGCAAGGTTGCTGATTCAAACCTACTATTTTGGGGATTCGTCTGTGATAACGGGCAGAAATGCACATTATTACATTGCTAAGTTATTAAACAATGAGGGTTTTCGTTGACAAAATATGTTAAATTACATCCAAAAAGCATTAAGTTTATAACATTGCGGTCACATGCATTCATCGCATAAGAACAGTTGATTTCTGTATTCTTATGCAGAATATGCATTGACACAAGGCAGAAAGAGCGATCACAGGAAATTATTGGTCGAGCGCAGCATTACCGCAAGGCTTTGCGGTGATTGTGTTCACAAATATTTGCTCAAGAAGGATTGCCGCATAAGAGACGGCACAACTTGGTGGGCGCATCTCGGTGAAAGGCATAATTAATCACGATGGGAAAAAAAACTGATGATGGTCAAATCTGAATTAAGTTGGCAGCCGCTAACGATAACAAGTACATTCAGCTTTTCGGTGACCAATATTCGGTGCATTAGTCAGAGAATTAAAGCCATCCCATCTGTGCAATCATAAGAGAGAAGTCACCCTTCACCCCGAAGCTTTATAAATACCAAAGGCATCCTTCAAAAAAGGGGTTCGGATCAATTAGCTCAGCACGTCTTTGTCCATAGTTTTCCTTTTTATTTTAAGGAAGAGCAAGAGAAGAGGAGAGATCCCAAAAGATCGCTCAAGTCAACTCGAAAGAGAACCAAAGGTGTAGAAAGCAGAGAGCGGGCCGACTCTTGCGAGAGCGAGATTATCTTTTGAACAAGAGTAGAAAGACAGTGTAAAAGCTTGGGAAGCAAGAGATTGCTACCAGGCTCTTTATTCTCTTCTTGCATTGTTATCTTGTACTTCATCTTTATATTTATACAATGGAAGTTCTTATTCTACACCTGTTTACTCTCTTAGCACGCATGAGTAGTTAAACTTGTCGAATGGGTTGAGAAGAACTAAGCTAACATGACCTAGGATGTTCATTGCTTACGATTATCTTGTGTTATGCTATGCCACACATCTTTTCTTGGTCCGAGAGGTGTTCACACATAGTTGGACTATGTTGTATTGTTCATTAGAGGAATCAGTGGTACTTAAGGAGTGGGATGTAACTACAGGGACAAAACAGTAAATTGGCCCAACTGTACTTACGAGCATCTGTGAAGGGTCATTGTACTCATGATTGCTTATATCTGATTGGCATAGAAATATATCTATGATAAGAAGAGTTTAGCTACTGATCTTTAGTGGAATGCCTGGCAGTTAACGAATGGTGGATCTCGTGACTAAAGAGTTTAGTCAGCTATTCACGTATCGTTGGAGCTTCGAGCCACAGGTCTATAAGGTCCCCTAGGTAGCTTGGATAGAGTCGAGAATCAGTTTTTGGGTCAGTTTGAAATGTTCAAATTGACAAGAGCGAATTCGATTATATATGATATAATTGAATTGGTTAATTATATATGATATAATTGACTAAATGTATGAGATACATTATTTTGGAAGAAATTAGATATAAATATGATTTATATCAAGTGGAGGAGAAATTACTATAGTAGATATATGATATCAAACTATAGGTTTAAATATAATGTGACTATATTCATTTATTTATTAATTGGTTAATTATGTGATAATTGGCCAAAAACATCTTCTCAATCATGCGTTAGTGGGAAAAACTTATTCGGTTATTGTAACTGAAGAATAAAATGAAAATTGCTTTTCATTTTGAAAAAAGTTCGAAAAAATCGCAAAAGGTGCGAAAACGTTTTGATCGCTTAGCTGAGAGCCTGTACGATAGCGCCCTGCGTCTAAATGATCACACGCAGTCTCTAAACGATCGCTCAAATTTTCTAAACGCTTAGTGTGCCGAGTTTTCTAAACGATCACTTACTAAATACTAGACAATCGCTTAGTAAAACGTAAACGATCGTATAGCTTTCTCTAAACGATAAGCACTCCATTATACGATAGCCTTCTCTTCCACTTGCTTATCGTTCTACATGATCAACTCGTTCCTCCTTCCTCTACCAAATTTAACAAAGACCACTCTTTGGATTCTCATTCCAAGAATACCAAGGGCTCTAAGTGGTGGTGTCTTCCCCGCTCGTGCTTGTTCATGTTGCTGCCGATCGTGCTACCGTAACCGACTATTTTGTTGGGCGATAAAGAACGTAGAGGCTTGCTTCCACTGGGTTGAGTTCGAAGTGAAGAGAGTCTTCAACTGGTGTGTATACTCAATCTCTAGTATTTTATTTCTCAAAGCATGCCATTAATAATGTAAATTGCATAACTGTTTGTTAGAATGTGTGTGTGGTAATTTCAGTCACAATGAAATATGAAGATCCCAATGCGCTCATGGATACTCTTCGTTAAGAGTTCCTTCAATTGGTATCAAAGCCAGGTTCTGATATTCCAATTTCATTGTTGCAACGAATTGCATATATATTCTTGGTGGGTGCATGTCTGCTTTGTTTAATTGTTAAATTGTTGTGAATGTGCGAATTAATGGAGTTTTCTGGGATGTTAGCCTCGGTTTGATTTAACTATTTTGCATTTTCGGTTGATTGTAAAGGCCCCTACGTTTTTGGACATTATTAATTGTTATCGAGCCTGTAATTCAATGTAAGTTTGAGTCTTGAGTCGTTCTTGAAGAAGATCGGAGCAAAGGTTGTTGTTCTTAAAGGAAGAAGATGATCAAGGGTTGATCGGGTCGTGTAGACGATGGGGTAAGTGACTGCTGAGTATCGGATGCTCAGGTATCGTTTAACGCGCACGCGCACTAGACGATCGTCTAGCTCAGCAAGCTTCATCACTTAGTAACTGACTAAACGATCGCTTAGCAACGCATGGTAAATCATTTACCTTTCACCGAGTTAAGCGATCGCCTAAACGATCAGGCTTCACAGCCTCGTTGTCGTCTAAGCGATCATTTAGCGATTGTGCTTATCGTCTAGTGTGTGCTGAGCGATCATTTCCCTTCGGCATTTAGAAAACGATGGAGTTCTCCTGGCGGTTCGAGACCCAGTTCACCTGAGAACCGGTTCGCTCGATGGAAAATGTAATAAGATAGAGTTATTTCATTCTAGTTTTTTGTAAAGGTTCATCCTGGTCCATTAGTCCTTGGTTTATTACATGCGATGTATGGTTTTTATATGTCATATGGTATACACTATAGTAAATCCCACATTAGGTTATGCATTGGTCATGCACATCTCTTTATTGTAATTGTTATAATTTAGAGAAGCATGATTTCATTATGTAAGAGCATGCTCATGCATCATATAATATAAGAGTTATATTTATGCATGCATAAAAAGCATTGATATGCATCATCTTTATATTATAATTGTTATAGTATAAGGGTGAATGTAAAGCATGTTTGCTTGGTTATTACTCGTATATAAAAGTTATGTATAGTAATGACCAGACATTGCATGAAGCATGACACATAGGTTACTTTATAAGCGTTATAAACACCTAGTTGTGCACGATGTATTTTAGTTGTTTCTTTTTAAAGGTTAAAGAGAAATTAGAACTAAAAGCGATAAGAAAGACATGCACACTCATTTAGGTTTAATTCATGTTTTAAACTGTTTAAAACATGGATCATATAGACCTAAGATCACGATTCTAATATGATTAGCAACCCTAAGGCTTTAATCTTTTAATCAGTTTAATAGGATTAAATTGACTTATAAAAGGTTAAAGTGTAGCAAATCTATCTATAAGGGACCTTTTGTCTAAGGCGGGTTTTGTCTAGGCTGGGGTATTTAAGTTGATGGAAACGTAACACCCCTACCTGGGAACTTACCTAGAAAGGTGAATTAGATAGATTTGATGCATGCATGCAAGTTAAGGATAGTCCATTAAAGTGTTTAAATTTGACTACTTGAACTTGTTCATATTTCATAGACAAAAGTTGTTTATGAGCGGACTTTAAAAAGATGACTTAGACTTAAATCAGTAGCCGGATTGTCTAGGTTAATGAACCCCTAGGTAGAACATTTCGTGGGAGGTACTTAGGGCATAAGATACTTCACTTAAACCTTTCACGTTTCTCCTATATAGTCCACATTGTGAGATCTACCCTCGGCCTCGAAGCTCCTTTGTCGTGTCCTCCTAATGGATGGTGTTTGGGTAGGTCAATATCAAGGTGGATGGAGAGAATGTTCATAATAAATGGGAGCAGGAAATGCGACAGCATATCCCTCGGTCTCCCTCGTTGGATTGAATAAAGTTATTGTGCATTGCCTTGAGGCACCCTGGGAGTGTACCCCTATAGGATGGCAGTTTTGCGCGTTTCTTTTTTGATCTCCTATAAGAGGATAAGGTTACTTAGTCTCTTGTTCTAATCTGCTTCTTTCCTAAGGTGGGCTCATTAGGGTGGCACTCTAGTACCAAAAGTGAGGGGTCACTTATGCGAAATTGTTAAAGGTTAACAGTTCTGGACCAAATAAATGGTGGCTGTTAGGTTCAGTTCCAAGAGTTGGTTCTGCCTAATGGTTGAGAATGTCTCATCCAAGCGAAGGGGCATCTGATCACTGACAACAGGAAGAATGCGACAGTAAAAATATACAAAATCATGTCCAAAAGCGTTAAACTGAGAATATTGCGATCACGTGCGCCCATTGCATAAAAGCAGCTAATTTATTTATTTTGTGCAGGAAAAATGCGTTGGCGTAAGTAAAATTGTGATCTAAGGAATTCGGCATTCGCGCGTATTGCAAGATTGCGATTGCAAAGTCATGCGATCGTATGCGCTTGCAAGAAGTTACTCAAGAAGGTGGTCGCGTAAAGATGGCACATCAAGGTGAAAGCATAATAAATCATGATGGGACGGAAAGCGGATGACGGTCGAATCCGAATTTAGTTGACAAGCCATTAACGACACACTATAGGAAGTACACTCAACTTTTCGGTGACCATTAATTGGCACATCAGAGCAGGAGATTTAATGACCACCCATTATTGCAATCATTAGAAAGAAAAGCTTCTTGACCTTGAGCTCTATAAATATCGGAGGCCACCATTGTAAAAGGGGTTAACAAGTTAGACCATATACAAAGTAGATAGCCATTAGTCTGTTCATAGTTAATCTTATACTTAGAAGACGGAGACGAGTGAAGAGAAGAAGATGCCGAGAAATCATTCCTGCACAGCTTGAAAGACTGTCAGAAAGCGCATCAAGAGGAGAGAGGGTCAACACTTGCGAAAGCAAGGATATTCTTCTAGGCAGAGTTGGAGTGAAAAGATAGTGTAAAAGGCCACCGGAAGCAAGACATTGCTACCGGGCTTCTTATCTCTATATTCTATTGTTATTCTATATTCTGCATTTAATTCATAAACAGTGGAAATCGCATTTCAACTTATGTTCAATCTCTCTTTATGTCGCATAAGTAGCTAAATCTCCGAATGGGTTGAAAAGAACTTAGCTAGCATGACCTAAGATTTTCACTTTATGCAATCATCTTGTCTTATATATGCGTCATTCACCCTTTAGAGATACTTGAGAGAGTAGTCTAAAGAAAGAATCTAGACTTGTGAGAGTCAGATTAGAATCTAGGCTTGAGAGAGTCAAATTAGAACCGCATAAGCAAGAGATAGAAACTTAGACATAAGTTCTGTTTTCTATTATGCATCGCATACACCCTAGAAATAAGATATGATAGTATGCAGTCACTTTGTGTATGTGTGCATCATTCATCATCGCATAGACAAGAATAGAGGCTTAGACATAAGACCTATCGACATTATCGTATACATCGCATGCATTCTAGAAATAGGAACTACGGCATTTGCATTGAGAGATGACATGTTGTGTGTGTGTAGCATGATCGCATAACATGAATGTCATCTTAGGAAGTGTTAGCTAAATCCCTTCTCAACCCGTTCATTGCATACTCATTGTAAACCTTGATTTCACCAACTCCTTACTTGAATCCGCGGCATAGGAAATATACTTAAACAAAACACCATCCAACTTATTTGTTTTTTCCACCACAAAGGAATCAAATTTACTTTCGCATAGTAACTCAGTAGTCCCTGCGTTCGACCCTGGACTTACCAAGAAACCAAGTGAGATTTGTACTTAGATTTTACTAGGAAAATTTGCATGTGCAATGCATAACTCATCACCACAAATATACACCATAATCGCATCACATTTACAACATATCAATCACCCCACCGATGACGTTTGTCCTGCCACACTGAAGCATCATTGCAAAATAGAAGTTTTTCACTTAGGGTACTGGAAACTGTTTTGCAAAATTAACTGGTTCAATGAGGTTTAGCAAAATCTAATAAAGTTTTGTTCGTATTTTCAGCAACAAGTTTTCAAAATGGCCACAACCACGTTAGCTTTGCTTAGTGTCGAAAAATTAACTGGCGATAAATTTTCGACATGGAAACACATGATCACGACGATTCTTATCATCGAGGATCTCATGTTTGCGTTTACGGAGGTCTGTCCTCCTATCCTAGCTCCCATTGCCGCTCAAAATCTTTAGGAGGCATACGAGCGATGGACACGGGCAAATGAGAATGCCCGAGCCTATATCTTGGCAAGTCTTTCTGAAGTCTTGGCCAAGAAACATGAGCCTATGGTCTTAGCGCGTGAGATCATGGAGTCCCTGCGGGGATGTTTGGACAACCATCTGAATAGCTTATGCTTGAGGCTCTTAAGCATATATTCAACTCCAAAATGGAAGAAGGCACTTCTGTTCGTGAACATGTGCTTAACATGATGGTCCACTTCAATGTGGCGGAGTTGAATGGGTCTACCATCGATGAGGGTAGCCAGGTTAGCATAATCCTGCATTCTTTGTCGGAGAGCTTCCTGCACTTTGTTAGTAATGTGATTCTTAATAAAGTGAAATATAACTTTACAACTCTCCTCAATGAGTTGCAGACCTACCAATCTTTACTAAAAAGTAAGAAGAGGAAGAAGGGTGAGGGAAATGTTGCTTCATCTTCTAGGACGCCATAGAGGTTCGACCTCAGGAACGAAGTATGCACCTTCTACTTCTAACTCTACAAAGCATAAGAAGAAGAAGGGTGGTAAGGGAAAAGGGAAGACGTCTGCTAACCCCCCGCCTGTCACCCCAAGAAGGTATCCACCACTGGTTGTAAAGGAACTGTCCTCACTGGCTGAAGGAAAGGAAGGTCGCCAAGGCTAAGGCTAAAACATATAAAGGTAAATATGATTTACTTGTACTTGATACTTGTTTAGTGGAGAATGATGATTCTGCCTGAATAATTGATTCGGGTGCCACTAATCACATTTTTTCTTCTTTTCAAGGATTTAGATCCCGACGATAACTGAAGGCTGGTGAGATGATGATGCGAGTAGACACCAGGCACATTATCTCAGCTGTGGCAGTGGAAAGGCTCCAGTTAGCTTTACAGAATAGGTTTCTAGTTTTGAATGATATATATATTGTTCCTCAACTTACGAGGTACCTCATTTCTGTAAAATGTGAATCTTGCCTTGAGGGTAAGATGACTAAATGACCTTTTACTGGAAAAGGTTATCGAGCCAAATAGCCTCTTGAGTTAGTACATTCTGACCTTTGTGGTCCTATGAATGTACGAGCCAAGGTGGTTATGAGTATTTTATCAGTTTTACTAATGATTACTCTAGGTATGGGTATGTTTATCTTATGGAACAGAAGTCTGAATCCTTTGAAAAGTTCAAAGGGTTCAAGGTTGAAGTTGAAAATGCATTAGATAGACTGATTAAAACACTTCGATTGGATCGAGGTGGAGAGTTTTTGGACTCAGGATTCTAGGAATATTTGATAGAAAATGGAATCATTTCCCAATTCTCAACGCCAGGTACACCTAAGCAAAATGGTGTAGCGGAGAGAAGAAATAGAACTTTGTTGGACATGGTTCGTTTGATGATGAGTTACATTTCCTTATCGAACTCGTTTTGGGGTTTCGCAGTGGAGACTGCAGTATACATACTCAACTGTGTTCCCTCCAAGAGTGTTGTGAGAACACCTCTGGAGATGTGCAACGGGCGTAAAGCTAGTTTACTTCGTATTTAGGGTTGCCCTGCACATGTTCTTGAGGCTAATCCCAAAAAGTTGGAACTACAATCGAGGTTATGCCTCTTTTTAGGCTACCCCAAAGGTACACAAAGGGGTTATTTTTATGATCCATCAGAAAATAGGGTGTTTGTTTCCACAAACGCTACTTTTATAGAGAAGGATCATAAAAGGGAGCATAGTCCACAAAGTAAAGTCGTGTTGTGTGAGCTTTCCAATAAAACTACTGAAACTTCAACAAGAGTTGTTGAAGCGCCTGCTACATCAGTAAGAGTTGTTGATGGAAGTTCATCTAGTAGGTCGGTTCCACCTCAAGAGTTCAGGGAACCTCGACGTAGTGGGAGGTTTGCGAACCCACCATTCACTATCTGGGTTTCACAGAAATCATTGCTGTGGTAGCAGATGGCGACGTTGAGGATCCGTTGTCTTATCAAAAGGCAATGGAGGCTGTTGACCGGGATGAATGGGTCAAGGCCATGGATCTCGAGATGGAGTTGATGTACTTCAACTCAGTTTGGGATCTTGTAGATCAACCTGGTGGAGTAAGACCTATAGGTTGTAAATGGATCTACAAGTGCAAACGGGGTGCTAATGGGAAGGTACATACCTTCAAGGCTCGACTTATGGCAAAGGGTTATACCCAGATAGAGGGAGTCGATTATGAGGAGACTTTCTCGCCTATTGCCATGCTAAAGTTGATCCGCATCCTCCTGTCCATTGCAGCTTATTATAATTATGAGATCTGGCAAATGGACGTCAAGACGGCCTTTCTGAATGGCAATCTTAAGGAGACCATTTACATGGTGCAACCCGAGAGATTCATAGCCCAAGGTCAAAAGCAAAAGGTTTGCAAGCTGAATCGGTCCATTTATAGGCTAAAATAGGCGTCTCGATCTTGGAACATACGGTTTGATATTGCAATCAAGTTGTACGGCTTTGACCAGAACGTTGATGAACCTTGTGTCTATAAGAAGATCATCAACGCTTCAGTAGTCTTCTTAGTGTTGTACGTAGACGATATACTACTCATTAGGAATGATGTAGGTCTACTGACTGCAGTTAAGAACTGGCTAGCAACCGAATTCCAAATGAAAGATTTAGGAGAGGCTTAGTTTTTTCTGGCTATACAGATCTTTCGGGATCGTAAAACCAAAGTGCTAGCACTATCTCAGGCATCGTACATTGACAAGATGTTACTCAAGTACTCAATGCAAGCCTCCAAGTAGGGCCTACTACCATTTAGGCATGGAGTCACTTTTTCTAAGGACATGTGTCCTAAGACGCCTAAAGAGGTTGAGGAGATGAGACGGGTCCCATATGCGTCTGTCGTTGGCAGTTTGATGTACGCAATGCTCTGTACTCATCCAGACATCTGCTACGCTGTGGGCATAGTCAGTAGGTATCAGTCTAACCCAGGCCAGGGTCGCTGGACTGCAGTGAAGATCATCCTCAAGTATCTTCAGAGAACAAGGGACTACATGCTCATGTATGGATCTAGGGATTTGATCCTAACTGAATACAAGGATTTTGACTTTCAAACTGATAAGGACTCTTGCAAGTCCACGTCAGGGTCAGTCTTTACTCGTAATGGAAGAGTTGTAGTGTGGCGAAGCACTAAGTAGAGGGGCATCGCCGACTCCACTATGGAGGCGAAGTACGTAGCGACTTGCGAAGCTACTAAGGAGGCCGTCTGGCTCAGGAATTTCTTGATAAAAATGGAAGTTGTTCCAGATATATCTAGACCCATTACCCTATATTGTGATAATAGTGGGGCAGTGGCCAACTCCAAGGAGCCGAGGAGTCACAAGCGTGGTAAATGATAACGGGCAGAAATGCACATTATCATAATGCTAAGTTCTTAAACAATGTTGGATTGCTTTGATGAAATATGTTAAATTGCATCCATTAAGCATAAATTCTATAAAATTACGGTCGCATGCGTCCAACGCAGTAGAACAGTTGATCTTTATATTTTTTGTGCAGAATATGCATTAACGCAATGCGAAGATTACGATCAGAAGAATTCATTGGTCGAGTGCAACTCAACCGCAAGGCTTTGCGTTGATTGTGCTCACAAACATTTCCCTGAGAAGGATTGCCACAACTTGGTCAGCGCAACATGGTGAGCGCATCCGAGTGAAAGGATAATTAAGAGTGATGGGCAGAAAGCTGATGACAGTCGAATCCAAATTAAGTTGACAGCCGATAACGATCACAAAGTACGTTCAGCTTTATCGGTGACAATTATCCGGTACATCAGTCAAGAATTAAAGTTGTCCCATCTGTACAATTGGGAGAGAGAAGCTACCTTTCACCATGGATTCTCTATAAATACCAAGGGCGTTCTTCAGAGATGGGAGGATCGATTGACAAGTTAACCAGTTGTTTTTGTTTATAATTTCCTTTCCATCTTAAGGCGAAACAAGAGAAGAGTGGTGGCGCTGGAGATCGCCCAGGGCAACTCGACAGAGAACCTTCGAGCATAAGAGAAGAGAGCGGGCCGACTCTCACAAGAGCGAGATTATCTTTAGAGCACGAGTAGAAACAGTGTAAACGCCTGGCAGCAAGAAATTGCTACCAGGCTCTTTATTAAACTTGCATTGTTATTTTGTACTTCATCTTCATATCTATTCAATGGAAGTTCTAATTCTACATCTGCTCACTCTCTTAATACGCATGAATAGCTAAGCTAGTCGAATGGGTTGAGAAGAACTAAGCTAACATGACCTAGGAAGTCCATTGCTTGTGATTGTCTTATTTAATACTGTGCAAAATACCCTTTAGAGTTACTCGAGAGAGAGCCTAAAGAAAGAACCTAATGTCTCGAGAGAGCTAGGTTAGAATCTGGACTCGAAAGAGCAAGATTAGGCTTGCATAAACAAGAGAGAGGGACTTAGAGATAAGCTCTGTTTATCAACTTGCATCCATGCATCCTAGAAATGGGAATGATATTATGTGGTCGCATATTTGTGTAGTTGTCATGTTGTCATCGCATAAATAGAAATAGAGGTTAATGTGTGAACCCTGTAGACTTATCACATATATATAGCATGTGTTCAAGCCTTAGAAGCCGTGGTATTTGCACCGAAAGGTGGTTTACTGTTGTATGCATGTTGCATGATCGCAAGCACGAACGCGTTCTAGGGAGTGTTAGTTGAAACCCTTCCCAACCCGTTCACCGCATATTCATCGCATTTTTCGTTTACCAACTCTTTTCAAACTCCGCCGCATTTTTTATTTATCTTTAATCAACGCAATCAAAAAACCAAACACTTTATTTATTTACCCGGTTACCGAAAAGTTTTCATCAAATTTACCAAAGCAATCTATTTTCACAAGTCCCTGTGTTCGACCCTGGACTTACCAGGAAACCCAGAGGAATTTACACTTGAATTCCGCTAGGGAAACTTGAGTGCACAACGCATATCATCCACATTTCCACTTCATAAAATAATGCATCAAGTTTTGGCACCGTTGCCGGGGACTTCGGCAAAATAGTTTGTTAACGGAAATTTTTGTGATTTCTTTGCAGAACTCTCAATCTCTAGCGAACTACGACCGGGATATTGAGAGAATGTTTCGAAGGAGACTATGAGACCGCCAACAGCAACCACAATCAGACAAAGAAGAGATGGTGGAGCAGCCTGGAAATGGAGCACCAAATCATAACAATGTCATGGAAAATCCGATTCTGTTGGCAAATGATCGCAATAGACCCATTAGGGACAATGCATCGCCAAACCTCTATGATTTCTCTCCGGAAATCATGAGGCCTGCCCTCGATGGAAGCAGATTCGAAATGAAGCTGGTGATGCTACAGATGATCCAGACTACTTAGAATTATGAAGAGTGTTAGGCAGAATATGCGTCAATCATGATAAGAATTCACGAGAATATGAGTTTGCGTCGATCAGCATGATGAATCTCAGCTAACCCATTATTTTGCATTACTTATGCATTTCATGTTCTATTTTTATAGCTAATGCAAGAAATGAACCCAAACGTGGAAACCGGACCACCGCATAGACGATCGCATGCAGAGAAACACTCCATCGCAAAGGTAAACACATCGATCAATGCAAGGATGTTGCGGTAATCAGTCGTATGCATCCATCGCATGGGAGTTGCGCTCGTCAAGCAATTGCGGTCATTGTGTAGAGTTGCGGCATTAACCGAATGCGCTCATTGAATGATTACAGCTACGCGACAATGCATTCTAATGGGATCAACGCAAGGTAGGTGGAATGGACGCATCAACGCATCGACCTCGAGAAAAATCAAAAGATGATGTTGACATTTCACCTACCACGCCGTTAGTGGCAGAGGTTCAAAAAGGACTAACGCGTCGAACGTCAAACTCAGAGTAGTCCAATTAATGTTGTCGGTGACCCAAGCTCTATAAATAGAAGCCGATGAGTTGAAATTCAAATTATCCGAAGATTATCCCTCTATACGGGGATTTTCCCCGCGATCTAGACAAAGGCGTGAGAAGACGCTTGAGAGTTCTTCACCTTCTTCATCCATTCTGAGTGACGACCGGAGCCTTCAACTGAAGCTAGAGCTCGAGAGAGTCAGTTTCTCCACCCATCCATGGCACCACTGGCAGCCTTGACACATATCCGCTGGAAGCAAAGCTTTGCTTCCAGCCGATCATTTCCTTTCCCTTTCTTTCTTATATTGTATTGTATGACATTTTGGAATTAAAGAATTAATACAATGTGTTTTCAATGCATTTCTCTGTCTTCTTCAACTCCATCTCCATCTTCTTTGCTTAGCATACTTTCATTGCAACACTTAGTGGGATTGCTTGGGTATTGCATACTTAGTCATGTGAATTAGGGATATGAAGCATGTAGCAACCCACCGAGAGGTGTGCATTGCGCGAGTGTGTGAGTAATCTTATTTGCTTAGTGTGAAGCTGCTGCAACGCCTATCTATAGGCTAACACATTGCTTGTCTAAGAGTAAAGTCAGCAACAATCAACTGCTCGGGAGGGTAAGTGGTTAGACGCATTAAGAAAGGCATGCATTATTCATTAGAGATACGAGTAATCTTGCGCCAACCAAGTTCATGTGTTTGTCTTCTTTTATGTTGTGCCCAACACCCCTTTAGAGCTACTCGAGCGAGAGTCTAAAGAAAAAACCTAATGACTCGAGATAGCTAGGTTAGAATCTAGACTCGAGAGAGCAAGATTAGATCGGTATAAGCAAGAGATGGGGACTTAGAGATAATCTCTGTTTATCAACATGCATCACATGCACCCTAGAGATAGGTATGATGATATGTGGTCACCTTGTTTGTGTATCATCGCATAGACAAGAATTAGAGGCTTATGTGTAGGCACTATAGGCACCTTTGCACGTACATCGCATGTGTTCTAGCATTAGAAGCCGTAGCATTCGCACAGAGAGGTGGTTTACTATTGTATGTGTGTTGCATGATCGCATGGCTTGTGTTGACTAAGGTTATCCTTGTAGTCACTCTTAAGGGTTGCAATTAAATCATCTCCGCATTTTATCTAATTTCCCACACAATTATTTCATGTCAAGGTTTGTCGTATCTCTACCTTTCATACATATTCTCATTGCGTTGTCTGTTAGATAGGAGTAGGAGTAGGATTAACTTAGCAACATCCCTTCCATTCTTTTATTCAAACCGCCGCATGCACATCACCGCATACATATAGATACAAGTCCCTGTGTTCAACCTCAGATTACTCGAGAAACTTGCATTCACGTTATACTTGGCGTGAGTGCAAGAAAACTTGTGGCAGGACGCATGGTCATCGCATACATTTGTTAATGCATCATCAGTCCAACGCATGACCATGCATGAGTATCAACGTATATCTTAGGAATATACATAGCATATCGCATCCAAGGGAATTTAGTTGTTGAATAATTTGACTTCTAATTTCCCGTCACCAAGTTTTTGGCGCCATTGCCGGGGACTTGGCAACTAAATGTTTGTTAAGTTTTGTGCCTCTGCAAGCAAACTTTTTATCATGGGAGTATTGCAGCTTGTGCGACCAGGTTGCAAACAATATTGAAGTGTAGGCGATGCGCTGAAATTCTCTTTTTCCCGATTGCGTTGTTTTGCGATGTTTCTATGATGGTACGTATAGTTCACCGCATGTTCTAACCAATCAACGCAAGGCATTCTTTACTTTTGTTATCTTCTTCAAATTTTGAAAGTCTTAAGTTTTATTTTTTTCAAACCTTTGTTCAAATATTTATTATCGCATTCTTGTAATTCTGTTTTTAGCTTTGCGGTGAGAACACTGCCAACCTCTAAGTTTGGGGGTTGCAGCGGTCTCGAAGAATTGCGTTCATTGCATTGCGATCATTTGAAAAGAAAAAAAAAAGTGAAGTGAGCTTTTAAGAATAACAACTACACTGTCAACACAATGGGGAAACCTCTGTTAATAAGAGTTAAGCTATGAAAGGCACTTGCTCGAAGTTGGATGTCTGCATGACACACGTGGGGGCAAGCCAAAACGAAGGCAAGTCGCCAAGATCAGCGCATTAGCACAACTCCTCTGTCCGGCCCAAGCCAAAACAAACGAGACAAGAGTTGAGTTGAATAAGGAATGCAACCAAAATTGGATGCTCGCATGACACACGTGGGGGTAAGTCAAAACGAAGAGCGTAACCAGGTTCAACGCTGCATTTGAATAAGCCATCGCAAAATTTAGAAGTATTTTTGAATGAACGCATTCTCAAAAGCTAAACACAAAATTTCGATGAATGAATAAAAGTTTTTTAACAAAGGCTTGCCTGATTTAACTTAGAAAATATCTTTTCGAAGAAGCAGCCAAAGTAGAGGAGAGCATTGTGGTGATGGTCAGAGGTGTGTGTAAATTATATTCTGAGAAGCTGGTCATCGCAAAGGAAAGCATGAAGGTGAGTTAGAATTTCTTGAGTATAACGCATGCTTGAGGACAAGCATGATTTTAAGTTTGGGGGTGTGATTACATGTAGAAATGCATGTCATCTTAGGCCTTTTACTTAGAATTATGAAGAGTGTTAGGCAGAATATGTGTCAATCATGATAGGAATTCATGAGAATATGAGTTTGCGTCGATCAGCATGATGAATCTCAACTAACCCGTTATTTTGCGTTAATTATGCATTCAATGTTCTATTTTTGTAGCTAATGCAGAAAATGAACGCAAACACGGAAACCGGACCACCGCATAAACGACCGCATGCAGAGAAACAATCCATCACAAAGGCAAACGCATCAATCAATGCATGAATATTGCGGTAATCAGCCGTATGCGTCCATCGCATGGGAGTTGCGCTCGTCAGGAAATTGCGACCATTGTGTAGAGTTGCAGCATTAAGCGAATACGCTCATTGAATGATTACGACTACGTGACAACACATTCTAATGGGATCAACGCAAGGTAGGTGGAATGGATGCATCAACACATCGACCTCGAGAAAAACCAAAAGATGATGTTGAATTTCACCTACCACGCCGTTAGTGGCAGAGGTTCAAAAAGGATTAACGCGCCGAACATCAGACTCAGAGCAGTCCAATTAATGTTGTCGGCGACCCAAGCTCTATAAATAGAAGCCGATGAGCTGAAATTCAAATCATCTGGAGATTTTTCCTCCATATAGGGATTTTCCCCGCGATCCAGACAAAGGCGTGAGAAGACGCTTGAGAGATCTTCACCTCCTTCATCCATTCTGAGTGACGACTGAAACCTTCGACTGGAGCTAAAGCTCGAGAGAGTCTCCTCCACCCATCTATGGCACCACCGGCAGCCTTAACGCACATCCGTTGGAAGCAAAGCTTTGCTTCCAGCCGGTCATTTCCTTTCCCTTTCTTTCTTATATTGTATTGTATGACATTTTGGAATTAAGGAATTAATACAATGTATTTTCGATGCATTTCTCTATCTCCTTCAACTTCATCTCCATCTTCTTTGCTTAGCATACTTTCATTGCAACACTTAGTGGGATTGCTTGGGTATTGCATACTTTGTCATGTGAATTAGGGATATGAAGCATGTAGAAACCCACCGAGAGGTGTGTGTTGTGCGAGTGTGCGAGTAATCTTATTTGCTTAGTGTGAAGCTGCTGCAACGTCTGTCTATAGGCTAACGCATTGTTTGTCTAAGAGTAAAGTCAGCAACAATCAACTACCCGGAAGGGTAAGTGATTAGACGCATTAAGCAAGGCATGCATTGTTCACTAGAGATACAAGTAATCTTGCATCAACCAAGTTCATGTGTTTGTCTTGTTTTATGTTGTGCCCAACACCTCTTTAGAGCTACTCGAGAGAGAGTCTAAAGAAAAAACCTAATGACTCGAGAGAGCTAGGTTAGAATCTAGACTCGAAAGAGCAAGATTAGATCGGCATAAGCAAGAGATGGGGACTTAGAGATAAGCTCTGTTTGTCAACATGCATCGCATGCACCCTAGAGATAGGTATGATGATATGTGGTCACCTTGTTTGTGTATCATCACATAGACAAAAATTAGAGGCTTATGTGTAGGCCCTATAGGCACCTTTGCACGTACATCGCATGCGTTTTAGCATTAGAAGCCGTAGCATTCGCACCGAGAGGTGGTTTACTATAGTATGTGTGTTGCATGATAGCATGGCTTGCGTTGACTAAGGTTGTCCTTGCAGTAACTCTTAAGGGTTGCAATGAAATCATCTCCACGTTTTATCTATTTTCCCACACATTTATTTCATGTCAAGGTTTGTCGTACCTCTACCTTTCATGCATATTCTCATTCCGTTGTCTGTTAAATAGGAGTAGGAGTAGGATTAACTTAGCAACATCCCTTCCATAGGATTAACTTAGCAACATCCCTTCCATTCTTTTATTCAAACCGCCGCATGCACATCACCAAATACATATAGCTAAAAGTTCTTGTGTTCGACCTCGGATTACTCGAGAAACTTGCGTTCGCGTTATACTCGGCGTAAGCGCAAGAAAACTTGTGACAGGATGCATGGTCATCACATACATTCGTTAACGAATCATCTATCCAACGCATGACCATCAACGCATGACTATCAATGCATATCTTAGGAACATGCATCGCATACCGCGTCCAAGGGAATTTAGTTGTTGAATAATTTGACTTCTAATTTCCCATCACCAGTATGCTAAGTAATATTGCCTAACCATATACCTTAAATGCATGCTAAACCTAGGTTCAAGGACGAATTGGTTAGTTAATTGGGTACCTAATTGATTAACACAAAATGGAACCTTAGAATTTAATGCAAATGTTTTGATTCTGAACTCAATAGGACTAAAGCATTTAGATTAATTAGGGTTTAACTTTAATTGATAATTAGGGTACTTGGTTTACCCAACGAGTTGGTAATCCTTTACATCAATGGGTTGATTGGGCTAATGTTTGAAGCCTTTTCTGGTGTCGTCAAATTCCCAAAAAGGGCCCCGAAATATAAGAAGATTTATAATACACCAAACTACTCTATTAGTATGGGGTCGAACCACAGAGAGGCAAGGAATTAAATCCCTCTTAAGCTAAATTCGACTATGAAAGCAATAAAAAGTGGATTTTATTTTTGGACAAATTAAGAACATGTAAGAAATTAAAATGCATGGGGTAAATATAATTTAGGAATGGAGCTGATGACGGGCAGAAATGCATGTCATCTTAGGTCTTTTATTTAGAATTATGAGGATTGTTAAGTGAAATATGCTGCAAATATGTTAGGAATTCATGAGAAAATGGGTTTGCGTCGTTCAGCATTAAGAATCTCAGCTAACCCACTATTATGCGTTATTTTGCATTCAATTGTCTACCTTTGTAGCTAACGCAGGAAGCGGACGCATATGCGAAAGCTAGGCTATTGCAAAGACGACCGCATGCGGAGAATTTCTCCATTGCAAAGGCGAACGCATACGTTCGACGCATGGATGTTGCGGCCATCAACCGCATGCGTCCTTGCATAGAAGTTACGGTCGCCAAGCGAATGCATTCATCGCATAGAAGTTGCGGTCATCAAGTGAATGTGGTCATCGCAAGGAGATTACGGCTAAAGACAATAACCATAATAGAGGGATGAATGCAAAGTTGGTGGAATGGAAACATGAACGCATATCTCGGGAGAATCAAAAGAAGATGTTAACATTTCACCTACCACGCTAATAGAGATTTAGAAAAGGACCATCACGCTGCGAATGTCAAAATTAGAGCAGGTCCATTAATGTTGTCGGCGATCCAGCTCTATAAATAGAAGCCATTGAGCAGAATTTCAATTTATCCGAGTTTCTACCCTTGGGTGGATCCTTGTGATCCAAACGAAAGCGTGAGAGATAGCTTGAGAGTTTTTTATCTCCTTCATCCATTCTGAGTGACGACCGGAGACTTCACCGGAGTTAAGAGCTCGAGAAAGTCAGCTCCACCACCCATCCATGGCACCACCAGCAGCCTTGACACACATCTGCTGGAAGCAAGACATTGCTTCCAGCTAGCCTTTCCATTTCTCTTATTTTCTTATATTGTATTGTATTACATTTTGGCTTAAGGAATTAATATATTTTGTGATCAATACATTTCTATATTTCCTTCAATTCCATCTCCATCTACATTTACTTAACATCTTTTCATTGCATCACTTAGTGAGATTGTTAGAGTATCACATACTTAATCATGCAGCATAGGAATATGAAGCATGTAGCAAACCACCGGGAGGTGTGCGTTGCGTGAGTGTTGTGAGAAAACCTTATTTGCTTAGTGTGAAGCTGTAGCAATGCCTGTCTATAGACGGACGCAATGCTTGTCTATGAGAGAAGTCAGCAACAACAAACTGCCCGGGAGGATAAGTGGTTGGTCACATTAAGCAATGTAAGCCAGTATTCACTAGAGATAGGAATAATCTTACGTCAACCAGGTTTATGTGATTACCTTGTCTTATGAGCGCATCATTCATCATTTAGGCATACTTGGGAAAGTAGTCTAAAACCCAAATCTAAGACTCGAGAGAGCGGATTGGATCGCATAAGCAAGAATGGGGAACTTAGAGATAAGCTCCATTTGCTATTACACAGCGTATGCACCCTACAGAGAGGATATTGCATGCATCCAGAAGTAGGATACGGTGGTATGTGGTCATCTTGTTTATGTGTGGGAGCATATGAGCAGGAATAGAGACTTAGAAATAAGGCCTCTCGACACTATCGCATATACATCGCATGCATCCTAGAATTAGGCACAAATGTGTGTAGCATGATCGCATAGCTTGCGTCGGCTAGGGTTACCCTTGCGGTCAAGCTTAGGGTTGCGATGAAGACATCTTCACCATTTTATCTATTTTTCCATGCATTTACTACACGTCAAAAATTGTCGTGTCTCTACCTCTCAGTCATATTCTCATTGGTTTGTCTATTAGTTAGGTGTAGAAGTAGTTTATAGCTAACAAACCCCATCATTCTTTTATTCATCCGCCGCAAACACCACCGCATATATTTAGCTACAAGTCCCTGAGTTCGACATCGGATCACCCGAGAAACTTGCGTTCGCGTTATACTTGGCGCGAGCACAAGAAAACTTGTGACAGGAACGCATGGTCATCACATACATTCGTAATCGCATATTGCATAGTCCAACGCATGACCATCAACGTATAAGAACCAACGCATAACCAAAGACATGTATCGTATATTGCGTTCCCCTAATTTTAGTCATCAGGAGCCCATCTAATTTCTAGAGCAAGAGGGAGAATTCTATACAATTTCTATCATGAACCTCCATAATTAAACAAATGTTTGATTCTATGCTTGCCCAACTACCATATTGATGCAATTTAATTAGTCTCTACAAAGGCCGACAACTAATTATAGGCTTTCTCGTTACCCTTGATCCATATGTCATATGCATCCCGAACATTTTGGTTTGCATTTAAGGTAGGAATAGGACACTCCTCTATTAAAACGAACCTTAGGTCATCTATCACCAGTATTGTATTTAAGTTTAATTTCCACGAAGCATAGTTATCTCCGGTAAGTTTATCAAAAGCCAATAGTTGTACTAAAGAACTCGTCATTCTGAAAATGTAAACAAATTTTATTAATGAATTGCTTTTAAACCCAATCATATTTTAGCAAAGTAATAATGCACCCAAAATTCATTATTTTTGCAACGATACTAATAAGTGCTACCGAGGGGCAATCAAATACTCCTTCACTAAACCAAGATATTCTTGACTAAATACTATCTCCAGAATAACTCAAATTTCGATAGTCATTTAGCTACCGTTTTTTGTCAGAACTTACTAACACTTTAGTAATTCCTTAAGTGTAACACTCCATTTTCATACCTCAGAGGTCGGCCCCAGCGAGGCTACCGAATTGGAAAGTCAAGGTTGGAAAACGACCTAAGAAATCCTATCCATTTCTGAAGTTTGAGTTGTTTCGAATCCTATGGTATAACTCTCTGAGGGGATAGCCATCATTAAATGACTAACAATGCCGACTTAAAGACGACAAGCAGGTACAACATAGGAATCTCACGGTCCAAACAAATGAAAGAGACCGCAGGACATGTTGACGCATATCATTCACCCACTTACTGTAAACTACTTCCCCATTCAACTTGATCTTGACCCATACAAACACTTTCCAAATAGAGGTCACTCCTAGGGTGACACGAAGTGTCATATGAATCTCACGGTGCGAGCTTTCTAGGGACATGAGAGTTGAAATCAATATATCGTATATTTGATTTTACATTAAACAACTTCCTCTCATTCACCTTGATCTTGACTCATGCAAACACTTTCCGAAAGGAGATCACTCCCAGGGTGACACGAACTGTCGCATGAATCTCACGGTGTGAAACTCTAGGACGTGAGAATGAAAATTAAAATATCACTTTTGATTTTACTATAAACAACTTCCCCTATTCACTATGATCTCGGTTTATGTAAATACTTTTTGAATGGAGGTCACTACCAGGGTGACATGAAGCGAAACATGAATCTTGATTGTGAACTCTTAGCGACGTGAGAGCTAAAAATAATATATTGTATATGTTATTAATCTCTCACTGAAGCATTCTTAAATTCCACTGAAGTGTTTTAATAACATATCATATATGCTATTAAACTCTCACTAAAGTGTCCTAATATTTTTTTTTGGGTATATATTTACTTAGGAACATTCCGGCTAATTAAACTACCTGAGTTTATGTGTTTATCCAAGTATAACGTTTATATTTGGATTTAACCTACGATGTCTAAGTGATAACCAGATTTAAAATCTCACACCGCTCACGTATTGCTCATAAAACCGATTAACAACGCTCAATTATTCGGCCATAATCCCCAGGTAGGAGGTGCTCGGTAGACCGTCAACTTAAATACCCTCAGCCTTAGATAGGATTATATATCGGTTGAGTTTGTAACCATATTTTAAAAGATGTCGACCTATTTTAACTATTAAAATAGGTGATTAACCTACGTGAGCATGCAGCTTATCTTTGTTATGGATTTTAAATGTCTAACCTAATTTTATAACAACTTACAAAATTTAGACATGCTAAGCATCCATAAATACATCAAAGGCATTCAACATTTAATATAACATGTATATTAAAACATTTGAAACCCTAAACATGCATACTATATATTATCACACTTTATAACATACTTTCAATGCATGTAACATGCATCCTATGGTGGGATTTTAAATCTACATGGCATACTTTATGCACATACAAGATTTATTTAATTATAACATACATCACATGCATAAATAACTAAACACAAACCGATATGGTTTTAGTTTTAGCATTTTCAAGCAAGCAAAGGCCTAATTATTACAAAAAAAAAAAAAAAAAAAAAAATTAAACTCCAAAACACTTCTGGTTTGCTCGAACCCCTTGAACTAACCCGAACCTCTCAAATCAGCCCTTCAATGCTCAAAACTATGCTAAACCAGGCAAAAATCATCAAGTACCATCAAACATCGAATATGCCATTGATCATCGAGTATGCCCTCAAGCATCGAGTATGCCATCATGCATCGAGTATTTCACTAAATACCTTCAAGTATGCCATCAAGTACCATCAAGAATGGCATCATGCAACGAGTATTTCACAAAATATCATTGAGTATGAGCATCGAGTACCATCGAGTATGGCATTATGCATCGAGTAATTCACAAAATACCATCGAGTATGGCATCACCCATCGAATTTTTCACAAAAAAACCATTGAGTATGGGCCATCGAGCATCGAGTATTGGGCAGTGGCTGAAAATCCAGTTCCTGATACTAGACCTTCTTCACTTCTTTCTTCAATTACATCCTAATTGAAACTTTAATGACTCCAAACAAATTACAAACACTTAAACACACATTAAGGCCCATCAAACAAAAGTCAATTACAAGAATTACAACATAATTGAAGAGAAAACAATGTCAAAACTCAGAAAAACCATACCAGTTCATCATTTTCATAAAACTTATGAAAAACACCCATTAAACCAAAACTAAACCAAATTGAATGCTTATATGATGCTCTGATACCAATTGTTGGATTAAGGAACAAGCAGCGGAAGAAAACAGGATCATTAAGCATTGTAATTCATTAATTTTGGCATCAAATTCAGCATGTTCATAAACTAAAAAGAAGGTTTCAACACTAACCTTTGAAGATACCTTTGACAGCTGCAATCCTCCCTTCCTTCGGATGTGAACCACCAAAGGGTCTTTCCTACTATTTTCTTGGTGCCTAAGATTGAGTTGTGTGACTCAAAATAAACTTGAATTAGGGGAATGGAGGAGAAATACTTTCTGGTTTTCTGCAAAATGAAGACTTTCTTCAAACAGATTTTTCGACAAAAAACTCTTCAATTGCATCACCGATTTCCACTTTAAAACTGAAGTTTATATTGCATGACTTTAAGCAAGACACCTTCTACATGAATTCCAACTCAAGCTTGAGAATTTGAGATGTAAATATAGTGCAACCATGAATGAGCTACTAGCTTGAAGAAATGGGAAAAACTCACTTTTCCAATTTCTAATTTTTCAAATTTTTTATCTCAATTTTGAAACTTTCCAAAATTAAAATTAAAAAAATTAAATTTTCAATTTTAATTCTTTACAAAAATTAATTCAATAATTAATTTTTCTAATAAAATTAATAAGTAATAATTAACTAAACAATTTAATTAATTCTAATTAATTTAATATCAAATTAATTAATCACCAATTCCACTATCATGAATAACTATTCATGACTTAATATTTAAATCATATTTATATATTAATCAATTCTCTAATTTTGTTTAATTCCAAAATTAAACGTGTAATTATATCACATATAATTACTAATTCCCTTAATTTTAATTTGAACATTTCAAACCAACTTATCACGCTACTCTAAGGCTAATCCATTTGTGAGCTAATAGGGAGACCTAATAGACCTATAGATCATGGGCTCCAATGATTCAAGATTAATTTGCTAAACTCTTTACATCGAATTAATCCCCATTTTTTAACTATTGGGTCACTCCGCTAAAGCTCGGAATAGCAATCCCCTCACTTTAAATATATTTTGTCCACTCGATATAACCATGATTAGTAAGTTAACCATTTAAAGGTTGTTTGTAATAACGACTGGGTCAAAAGGTATTTTACCCTTGAGATTACCTTGTTTCTTAAGTCCCACTGATTCTCTAATGAACAATTGGATTGTGATCTAATCATCAAACCAAGTCCCTCTCAGGTCAATGAGAGGGTGGGGCCCCTTGTTCAAGACCCGAAATCAGCACTTAAGGAACAACCTCTCTACTATTCTGGAAAGCGAATAGGAATAAATTCCATCTTGCATCCTATGTCCCCAACTATCTACCCAGCCTTACCCCTGAAATAGGAGGCTTATTGAGCCAGCGTTGTTGAGCCAACCATCACCTATGCAAATCTAAGGATAATCCCGAATAAACAGGAATTCATAGTTAGCTTAGAATTAAGGTCAAGTTACCTAGGTCATCGTTTTTAAATAGTCAGTATTAAACAGTAAACAGTGTTATAAAGTAAGAGTGACTTATTTTTTGGTTCGATCTTGCGCAAACTCATTAAACAGGACACCTCCACTCCTCATGTCACTACATGTACGAATCAGGATCACTTCATCTGTAGTTAAAAAAGTGGGCCGCATCTGATAGTGTTACCAAAATAAGGCACCCAACCTTATTCATATACTATAGATCATTTAGACTATTTAATCGAACCTGATCCACTCTTATATCTCCACATAAAGTTCAAGTACTCATGTAATAGTCATGGATATTTTAGTTTATTGGATTTATTTCTAACACGAAATAAGTATCCTTCTCCCACTTTACCAATTGAAGGAACTCTAATCAAAGAGAACCCATGGATCTTTTAGTTTATTGGATTTATTTCTAAAACGAAATAAGTATCCTTCTCCCACTTTACCAATTGAAGGAACTCTGATCAAAGAGAACCCACGAGCGAAAGCAATATCGTTCCAAATTCATTGTGACAGAATTACAAGCATTCACAATCAAACAAACTAGTTATGCATTATAGAACAAATTACGGCATGCTTTAATAAATAAATACAAAGGGACAGAGACATACTTTTTGAAGAACTCTTCTTCTAACTTTCTCTTGTTCTCATGGAGTCTTGGATTAGCACCTCTCGTTGTCACTTAGAACGTCAACCCAATCGTTTGGTCACGAACGAACTTCTCCACGAACAAGTAACCTCTTTGGACACCACCACTCAGTGACCTTGGTATTCTTAGATTGAGAATCCAAGAGATATGGGCTCTGTTGGATTTAGTAAAGGGAAGGAGGAAACTACGATCGCACTCAACGACCAATCAAGTGGGAGAATTAGTGTCTATCGTATAGACTTGTGCTTAATTGTTTAGTAAAGGTACATGATCGTTTAGTAAATGTGGCTTGATCGTTTACACGATCGTTTATTGAATCTCGCTTAGGCGCGTGATCGTTTAGTAAAAGATAGCACGATCATTTAGTCAACAACGCGTGTACACGATCGTTTAGACAAATACTTGAACCTGTCGTGTAGTCTCTCGTGAGCTAAATGATAGGCAGTGTACTCAAATGAAGCGGTTCTACGATACTCTTCCAAAATGAAAACATTTTTCATTTTATCCTTCAGTTATGAAAACTAAATAAAACCTCCCGCTTCATGCAAAGTTAAAAAAGAAACCACCAACAATTATCTCATAATTGTTTTAATTATAATAAATATAATAACTAACTTATCATATTAGATTTATAACCTATAGTTTTAATATCACATCATATACAACATTTAAACCATAGTCCTTTTCTCCTTGGTTTGATATAAATCATATTTATACCATTTTCATCCAATTAATATATCTCATACATCAAGTCAATTATATCATATATAACTTAACCAGTTTAATCATATCATATATAACCAAACTCCCTCTTGTCAATTTGAACACTACAAACTAACCCAAGAACTTATTCTCAACTCGAATTCATTGAGCTACCAATGGGACCTTATGGACCTGTAGCTGAGCTCCAACAGTACGTCAATAGCTGACTAAACTCTTTAGCCACGAGATCTACCATCCGTTTGTTGGGATTAGTGTCTTAATTCTCCCAGAGTCTCGTTGTTTGTAATGATACACATTGTTTGATGAATAAAATAAATGTTATTTCATTCTGGCATTTATTCATATCTAATAAACAAAGCTCCATGGTTATCTTATGTGAACTTAAGCATGTATATGTGATATACAATTGGATCATACCTTAAGTGATAACCTAAATAGGTCTATAGCATAAGGATTAAGAAAGGATAACTGATCCTAATGACACTATGGATACAGCCTGCTTTATAGAGGTTTAAAGTGTTGTAAACTACTACATATGGTAGATCCTGACCATTCATGTGGAAACGTGCGAGCGGGAGTATCCTATACAAAGAGTTTGTATAAGACCGGACCACGAGATGATTAGACTCTGTATATAACGCCGTTGATACTAGAGACTTACATCTCACCTAAACGACCATAAGTGACACGACCTCAATCCTGAGTGTTTTGGGAACTCCTACCTTTGAGGGTGGTCCTTTGATTAGTATGGGTGAGAGTGGCTAGATTGCCAACTCAACATGCCTACCTTTTTGGGGACTTGTCTGATCTGGGTGCTGGGAACTCAATCCACAAGATGGAATTCACTTCTTTTCCGAAGCAGGGATAAGTAGAGCGATTGCTCCCTTAAGGGCTAATTCCAGGGCCTGAACATAGTGGTTATAGCTTCTCTTTGGAAGAGATGACTCAGTCATAGTAGGACCATGACTTATGTTCATTAGAGGGACCAGTGGTACTTAAGGAGTTAGATGTAACTACAGAGGCATAATGGTTATTGGTCGCTGTACTTACAAGGGGATCTGTGAAGGGTTGTCGCACTGCTGATTGGTTAAGATGGACACATAATATATCTGTGATAATGAGAGTTCAGCTGTTGGTCTTTAGTAGAGTGCTTGGCAGTTAACGGATGGTGGATCCCGTGATTAAAGAGTTTAGTCAGTTATTCACGTACCATTGGAGCTTCGAGCTACAGGTCCATAAGGTCCCCTTGGTAGCTCAATGGATTCAGTTGAGGATCAGTTCTTGGTGTTGATTTGAAATGTTCAAATTGACAAGAGGTAATTCGATTATATATGATATGATCGGTATGATGTATGAGATATATCTAGTGGAGGATTAATGTAAATGAGATTTACATTAAGGACCATGGAATAGAAAAAGAACTATGGTTTATATGTTTCATGGATGAAATATTAAAACTATAGGTTATAAATATAGTATGATAAGTTGGTTATCATTTATATTTATAATAATATTAATTATTGGATAATTAAATCTTTTTATCTAATAACCAATTGAGTGGAAGGTTATTAGTGGTTTCATGGTAACCGTGAGATAAAAGGAAAAATTTTTTCCTAATTTCAGTAAGGTTAAGTTTTGTAAGCTTGAGATTTTGTGATTTCTCTCTCGGAATCTCACGAAAGTTGTCAAGTAAATAAGATTTACTAAGCGACAACTTGGAACGAGCTAAACAATCGTGTAGTGTTTGTAGGCAACAGACACGCAGCTAAGCGATGAACTAAACGATGGCTTAGCTTTTGCTAGACGATCGCTTAGTTTTTGCTAAACGATTGGGCATCAACCTATACAATAGGTTCAACCTTCTCCCACTTGCTCAATCGTTTGCACGATTGTTGATTCCTCCATCTTCTGCCTCAAACCAAGTCCACACAGAGCCCACCCTCTAGATTCTCACACTAAGAATACCAAGGTAGCCCTCTTGGTGGTGTCATACTCAACTCGACACCGTCAAGGTTCTGTGGAGGTCGTTCATGTTGTTGGGGTGTTCGTGACTGAGGCAATCGCTAAGTTCGAGTGTGCGGTGTTCATGCAGTATAGCGGTCGTGTTAGACGAGCGTTTGAGGTTGTTGTGTTCGAGCGTTCGTGATCAATGAGCTTGGCGATGAGTCTACAAATGTGTGTAGAGTTTCTTCTTAATCATTTGTATTATCATGCTGTAATTTCTATAATGAATGCATAAGCGTATGTTTGTGTTGTTGACTGTAATTTGTAAAGTTCATATATGATTATAATTTGGAATAATATTTTTGCTGTTCATGGAAATCCTCATGCATGATTTCCTTCACCGTTAATTACCGGGTACTCCATTAAATACCAACAGCTACACTCTTCTCACCACAGATATATTTCTATGTCCATCGGATATAACCAGTCAACAATACGATAACTCTTCACATATGCTCGTAAGTACAGCTGGGCCAAATTGTTGTTTTACCCCTATAGTTACTTCTAACTCCTTAAGTACCACTGATCCCTCTCATGAACAATACATCATAGTTCTACTATGAGTGGACACCTCTTGGGCCATGAGAAGGTGTGTGGCACCACATCATTCAAGCCCCAGAATCAACTCTTAAGGGAGCAATCTATCTACTTACACCTGCTTCGGGGAAGGAGTGAATTCCATCTTGTGTAGCTGAGTTCCCAGCTCCACAATCAGATGAATCCCCAAAGTGGTAGGTTTTAGTTGGCAATCTAGCCATTCGCACCCATGCAAACCAAAAGACCGCCCTCAAAGGCAAGAGTTCCCAACTCACTCAGGATTAAGGTCATGTTACCTATGGTCATCTTAGTGAAGTAAAGTCTCTGTCATGAACAACATTATATAACGAGACTATACACTTCGTGGTCCGGTCTTATACAAACTCCTTTGTATAGGACACCTCCGCTCGCATGTCTCCACATGAATGATCAGGATCAGACCATCTATAGCACGTCACAACACTTGTAACTATCTACAAAGCGGGTCACATCCGTAGTGTCACTGGTATAAGGTTTCCCTCCTATATCCATATACTACAGACCATTTTAGTTATCATTTAAGGTATGATCCACTTGTATGTCTCTATATACATGCTTAAGTTACAACGACAATCAGGGATCTTAGTTTATTGGTTTGTGGTAAAGCAATTAAAACATCTCATGTTTCATAGACAACAGCGAAGAAAATATCTCATATTATTACATCACAAGCGTTTGTTCTATACAAGTGTTTACAAACTACAGGACCCAACGAGAGTTTAGGGCATCAACCTCAACGATTCATATATTCATTACAACTTTATTGAATTAAACTTCAATAACAACTTTATTGATTTACAGAATGAGTTTATTGTTTACAAACCACGAGTTTTAGGACATAAAACCCAAAAAACTCCCACTTGGACTAAAACACCAGTATAACATACATATGAATATATAATGCTGAGTTTTTTAGTTTTACGGAGAAATAAAATAAACTAAGGCATCACATACCCATGATTTTTCTTTTAGGTATCATGTACCCATGGGTTTTTCTCCCACTTGCCCTAGATTATTCAACTTGTAATTCTAGTTGCACTAGGTGATCCTCAAATACTTTAGCCTAGATGATTGTTATAAACACTTTAGTATACTATGGATTTCTCATTAAACTATATAAGAAATGCATCTTATTTTCACAACTCTTTGTTTCTCGATGCCATCACCAAGATTTGATTACTTGAGTTTACACTCAAATTATGGCTAGGTTGTCATACATTCCTCCCACTACATCAAGGTACCTACAACTCTTTGAGTAAGATGCATCTGATCTATCTAAACAACTTTTGTTATAGTGTCAGCTTTAATCAATAACTCTTTATTGATATACACTTTGCTTTTTATGGAAACTAAATAATACATGGTGATCTCGTATACTTTTCTAGGAAAAATTTAGCATGTGTCAATACAAACACTTGATTTTCTTTTACATGAAAAGTATACTACTTTTGGGTTGCTTACAAATAGACATGCTTTTTGAACAATATTTCAACACTTAAGGGTTCGACACTAACATCTGTGTCGATCTTTTCTCTAGATTTCTAGATTATGTAAACATCTTTTACATATCATAAAAAGCTTTTATGAGCTCTCCACATCATATATGGAGTTTTAGAAAATACCTTAAAATTGGAATGATGTTCAAAACAATTAAGGCAAGTAGGTGTAGAGAGTTTTCATTGGATTTCATATTCTCAGAATAGTCCTAGAAATCTCAAACTCTCTATATTCTTTCCTTTGATCCAATCGAAGTATTTCAAATTTATTTTACCTAACAAGTTTTATACACCTTGAATTCTTCAAGTGTTCTAAACTTATTACTTAGGTTAAATAACTATTTGCCTTTAATGATTTCTAGCCCTTTTTAAATATCTAAATATTTGCAAATGGCATTTAACTTGGTTGGTTCCAACAGAAGTTGCTATAGGGTAGAACAAATAAAACTTTTGCTAATGAACATTTCATTTATAACAAAAAGTTTATACAATATGTTCTTTACAAAAGATAAAATAACTTTCATTACAATAACAAAAGTAAACAAGTTTATCTTTCTACAATAACTACATCTCCCACTGGTTGTTCTGAGAAATTCTCTCCTGTTCAAAACTTGGAGTTTACAAGGAACTAGTTTCCTTGTCTTGCTTTCTCTGCCCTTTTCTCCGCAAGATGGGCAGTTCCTTTTCCAGTGCCCTTCTTCACTACAGTGGAAACACTTTCCTTTATCTGCAGCTTTTGTCTTGCCTTTGTAGCTAGTAGGTTTCTTTTTCCCTTCCCTTTGTTTTTCTCTACTAGAATATTCTTATTCTTTGAAGAAGAAGTAATATTAGGCCTTTTAGAAGACGATCCCCTTTTATCTACAGTAGTAACATTTACCTCTAGTTCTAGTTCTTTTGCTTTCATCATGGTCTGGTAAGCTTGTAGCTCATTGAGAAGTATAATCAAGTTATACTTTATTTTATTCATCAGTGCGTTCGTATAGAACTGCAAGAAACTCTTCGAAAGAGATTCAAGAATAACACCAACTTTACTCTTCTCATCAATCACAACACCGTTTACTCCTACCACGTTGAAATGGACCATCATGTCCAGGATATGTTCTCTAACAGAGGCCCCTTCTTTTATACGACAGTTGTATACATATTTGATTGCATCATGTCTCAGGGAGAATGATGGTTGTCCAAACATCTCACACAGAGATTTCATAAACTCCCTGGCAGTATTCATGCTCTTATGTTTCTTGGCCAATACATCATATATGCTAGCAAGAATATACGCACGAGCTTTCTCGTTAGCCCTAATCCATTTGTCGTATGCATCCCGAACATTTTGGTTTGTATTTGAGCTAGGAATGGGAGGACACTCCTCTGTTAAAACGAACCTTAGGTCATCTTGATAGAGTTAAACAACATGCAGCGGAAGTACCAAGGATCCATACGCATTCTAATTCACTAATTTTGCCAAAAACTAAAGCATGTTGTTCATAAAAATGGGTTTTTAGAACATACCTTTGATGAACTCTTCAAGAAAATATATGTTCAGCTGCCGTCCTCACTTGATATCAACGTGAATCACCTCAAATCCTTCCCTACTATGCTCTTGGAGCTTTAGACAGAGTTGTGGGACTCAAGAACAGCTTGTAGATGTGGAGAAACAAGGGAAGCTCACAGCAACAAGTTGAAGAAGACAGCTTCTTCTTCACCGATTTTTTTTCTCTCAAAATTCTGCATTCATCTTCTTCTCCAACAACTCCAATCTTCTTTATATATCAAGATGAACATGCAAATAGATGGAGTGCATGGCTTGTAGCTCATGCTTGGAGAATCAAGGTAGAAAACATCATGGTTTGTGTGTGAGCATAAAGATGATGATAATGGAAAAAACTCTTTTTCCATTATGTGCAACCCATGCAAACAAATTTCCATTTTATTTTTAAAATACAAAATGACTTTTAAATCATTTTAATTTAAAATTTGATTTTCTTAATTAATTTAAAAAATTAATTAATTTAATATCAAATATTAAATTAATTTTTGCACAATAATCATCTTTATATATTTAAATCATATTTAAATATTTATTCTCTTGTTTTGTTTAATTTGAACGTTTTAAATTAATTTCTCAAGCTACCCTAAAGCGTACCCATTTACGAGCTAGTAGGGGGACCTCGCGGACCTACAGATCATGGGCTCCAACGATCCGAGATTAATCGGTTAAACTCATTAGACCGATCTAACCCCCATTCGTTAACTAATGGGTGATTCCACTAAAGCCCATAGCTGAACTCCCTTCACTGTAGATATATTATGTCTACTCGATATAACCATGATTAGTAAGTTAACAGTCACACCCCGCCCCCAGACCACCTTCTCAGCCTGGGAGAGGGATGCGACTACAGCAATTATCAACCCTTGAGCTGACACTTACTGCCTAATGATTCTTGCGGAATAACTCTGATACCATATTATAACTTATACACAGCGGAATGATTAAGTCAGGGAGATAAACTATAATGGATTAAGTAGGCCCATCTTTTAATAACATTTATACAACTTAAGGACTTAACAACGGCCCATCTTTTAATAACATTTATACAACTTAAGGACTTAACAACACAGTTTACAACGACAACCATAAAAACCCTCCGGAAGTGTAATTGGGGCACGTGGCAGACCTTGACCTTAGCAGCACTCTGGAACTTCTCATCTTCCGCTACCTGGAAAGGGGGGTTAAGAAAACATTTTGAAGAGTGTGAGCTACTAAGCCCAGTGAGTGGTTCTTTTAAAGATGAAAATCATCATTTTGGGAAATCAATCACATGTTGGCACTCACACTGAACTTAAGTGCAATCAATGGCATAATCACGCAACTACTAATTTGAATTCCAACATCAACACATAGCAATCATATTCTATCATCAATCAATACAATCATCTATGGAAACCTTCCTATGACCCCAATTCCCGCCAATATGCACATCGACCATTTTATTTATCCCGCTAGTCATGCTTAGGTACTTGACCATATTTCCCGCCGGTCGTCACCGACTATAATTTCCCGCCGACCAAAGCCGACCAATTTTTCCCGCCAAGCACCTTTTGTTAAGCATGTTAACAACATCCCGGGCATAATCGCAGTTTCCATAGTCACACACAAGCAATATCATGGCAACATCATATTACCAAAGCATGTAACTTGTATCCACAGATGCATATGTTCCAATATCAGAGTATAAAGCTAAGTGAATACTCATAATATGCATTTACTATCAACACTGTATAAACACACAATATGCAATATAACACTCACGACATATTCTAACTATCAAAACTATAACACTCATCTTAATTGCTTAGGAGCCTTTCTAGTAGTTCCCTTTTCTACCTCGGGCTCCCTTTTTACCCCTAGAATCCAAATCCAACTTACAGCTTAGATTACTCATAGTTCTAAACCTTATTTTAAGATACTTCCTTCTACCAAACTATTCTAAAATGTCTCAAGAAGATTACCATAAAATCTTAGCTCATAACTCTTCATGGTTTAGCCGAAATCATCCAAATATCAAGATTGACCCACCTTACCCGATAGCTCGACCCCTCTGTCTTTTCCTCATTCTCTAGCCCACTTCCTTAGAGCTTCTTCTCCGGAAACCTCACCATGAAAACTAGACTCTCTTATCTCTCAGATGGCTTTTGAATTACATCAAACGCTCAAGTAGATTGGGAGATCTCCTCGTCTCAAGTTGATGCATTCTTCTCCACCCACACTATCCAATGCACTCTATTCTCCCCATATTTTTACGAATTTTATGATTTATGATTTGAAAATGAAATCCCAACGGCTCTATTTATAGGCGTCCAAACCTCCTATGGTGTTGACACCACCTACTTGGCTACATGGCCAAATGTTTAATCTTCCCTTTATCAACGTAAGCTGACTTCACCTTGGTTCAATGTGTTCTTCCCAAACGCATCCAACACAATTTCTTAGGGTTTAAGAATTCCTCTTAATCGGACACCTCAATTTTAATTAACGTTTGCCCTTACGTCTTCAAGCTTTGTTTGTATTCAATTTAGGATTTTCAATGCATAATCTATAAGATCGTGGCCAAATTCAATACATAAATTCTCGGCCATTCGATGCACAGGCGGTTTCCTTCGATCGCGTGGACGTGACGTTCGAATGAGGCGTTCAGGCTACTCTCGCTCTCTCCAACTTTCTCGCTCAAATTCCCGCTTTCTCCACTCTCGCTAAAGATCTCGCTTTCTCTAGCCTTCTCACTCATTTGGCTCTCGATAGTGTCGCTCTCTCCATGTTTCTCGCTAAGGATCTCGCTCTCTCCAGCCTTCTCGCTAGCTTGAATCTCGGCCATGTCGCTCTCTCCAGGTTTCTCACTAAGGATCTCGCTCTCTCCAATCTTGCCAGCATCGCTCTTTCCAATCTCGCCAGCGTCGCTCTCTCCTTCTTTCTCTCCACCCTTTCTCTCCAACTTTGCTCTCTCCCAGTCTCTCGCTCAGCCAATCTCGCTCTCTCCCATTCTCTCACTCAAATCAATCTCACTGCCTCCACTCTCACTGCCTCCGCTCTCGCTCTCTCCCTTCTCCCATTTTCTCTCCAATTTCACTCTCTCCATTTTCTCTCCAATCTCGTTAGCTACTGTGAATATGGTTTATCTCCGTGAAACTTCCACACGAATTTTCCCAAATAATTTTCTATATTTTCCTTAGTTCTTCAATCCTTTCTTCACTGTTCAGGATTTAAGTCTTTAAGGTTTTCTCTTCTTTTTATCCTTTTAGGGTCCTCTCTACTCGTATTCCAGGATCAAATATGGTTATCATAACTATAATACCTAACCATTATAGTTTACATTCACTTTTATTAATTGTTGATCCACAGAAGGTGACAATTATTACAGTTATTATGACAATTGTAAAATTATTAGATTATTTACATAACATAGAATTTAACTTCCTCCTAATTAACCCCTTAATCACTTACTTAAGTAGGAAAATGGAGATCCGGGTTTCACATTAACCCTTCACAGGTTGCTCATAATAACAGTTGGATCGAATCTCAATTTACCCCCGAAATTACCTCTTGTTCCTTAAGTTCCACTAATCCCTTTATGAACAATTGATTTGTGATCCAATCAACAAATCGAATCCCTCTCAGGCCAATGAGAGGGTGAGGCCTCTTGTTCAAGACCTAGAATCAGCATTTGAAGGGAACAACCTCTCTACTAACCCTAATCGGTTAGGAGTGAATTCCCTCTTGCACCCTATGTTCCCAGCTATTCATCCGGTCTTATCCCCAAAATGGTAAGCTTATTGAGCAAAGGCAATTGGTCTACTCTCACCGTTTGCAGATCAACGTATAATCTCGAATAAACAGGAGTTCATAGTTAGCTCAGGATTAAGGTTAAGCTACCTAGGTCATCGCTTTGAAATCGTCAATCTTAAATAGTAAACAGCATTATAAAGTAAGAGTGACAAGTTTCGTATTCCGACCTTGCATAAAACTCATTTGCACAGGACACTCCCACTCCTCATGTCTCAACATGCACGAATTAAGATCACTTCGTATGTAGCACTTTACAAATCTTTGTAACAACTACAGAGTAGGCCGCATTCTGTTACCAGAATAAGGTACCCAACCTTATTCATATACTATGGATCATTTTGATTATTTACTCGAACCTGATCCACTTGTATGTCTCCACATAAAGTTCAAGTATTCATATAATAGTCAAGGGACTTAGGTTTATTCGATTTCTAAAAAATAATCTATTCAACAACTTTATCGAATTCTCAAAATAAGTTCTAATGTTTACAAACCACGAGTTTTAGGACAAAACCCAACACATCTATCACCAGTATTGTATTTAAGTTTGATTTCCACGTAGCATAGTTATCCCTAGTAAGTTTATCAGACGCCAATAATTGTACTAAAGAACTCGTCATTCTGAAAATATAAACAAATTTTATTAGTGAATTACTTTTAAACCCAATCATATTTTAACCAAGTAATAATGTACCCAAAATTCATTATTTTTGCAATAATACTATAGTGAGTCAGAATAAGTGTTACCGAGGGGCAATCAAATACTCCTTCACTAAAGCAAGAGATTCTTAACTAAATACTATCTCCAGAATAACTCATATTTCGATAGTCATTTAGCTACTCTTTTTTGTCAGAACTTATTAACACTTTAGTAATTCCGTAAGTGTAACCCTCTATTTTAGAACCTTAAAGGCCGACCCCAACGATGCTACCGAATTGGAAAGTCAAGGTTGGAAAACAACCTAAGAAATCCTATCCATATCTGGAGATTGAGTTGTTTCGAATCCTACATTACAACTCTCCGAGGGGATAGCCATCGTTAAACAACTAACAAGGCCGACTTAAAGATGACAAGCATGCGCAAAATAGAAATCTCACGGTCAAAACAAACGAAAGAGACCAAAGGACATGTTGACACATATCTTTCACCCACTTACTATGAACTACTTCCCCATTCACCTTGATCTTGACTCATACAAACACTTTCCGAATGGAGGTCACTCACAGGGTGACCAAAGCGTCATATAAATCTCATGGTGTGAAATTTCTAGGGATGTGAGAGTTGAAATCAATATATCATATATTTTATTTTACATTGAACAGCTTTCCCTCATTCACCTTGATCTTGACTCATGCAAACACTTTCCAAATGGAGGTCACTCCCAGGATGACACGAAGCATTGCATGAATCTCAGGTGTGAAACTCTTAGGACGTGAGAATGAAAATCAAAACATCACTTTTGATTTTACTATGAACAACTTCCCCTAAAATCAAAACATCACTTTTGATTTTACTATGAACAACTTCCCCTATTCACCATGATCTCGATTTATGTAAACATTTTTCGAATGGAGGTTACTCCCAGGGTGACACGAAACGAAACATGAATCTTGATTATGAACTCTTAGGGACGTGAGAGCTAAAAATAACATATGTCCCTAGCTATCTATCCGTTCTTGCCCCTAAAATGGAGGTTTATTGAGCCGGAGCTATTGAGCCAGCCCTCACCTATGTAAATCTAAGGATAATTTCGATAAACAGGAGTGCATAATTAGCTCAAGTCAAGTTACCTAGGTCATCGTTTTTAAATAGTCAGTCTTAAACAGTAAACAACGTTATAAAGTAAGAGTGACTTATTTCTTGGTCCGATCTTGCAAAAACTCATTGAACAGGACGCCCCCACTCCTCATGTCACTACATGTACAAATCAGGATCACTTCGTCTGTAGCACTTTATAACTCTTTGTAACAACTACAGAGTTGGCCGCATCCGATAGTGTTACCAGAATAAGGCACCCAACCTTATTCATATACTATAAATCATTTAGACTATTTATTCGAACCTAATCCACTCTTATGTCTCCACATAAAGTTCAAGTACTAATGTAATAGTCATGGATCTTTTAGTTAATTGGATTTATTTCTAAAACGAAATAAGCAATTCATATATTCAATACAATTTTATTGAATTAAACTTCAATAACAACTTTATTGATGTATAGATTGAGTTTATTGTTTACAAACCACGAATTTTAGGACATAAAACCCTACTTAAAGGATATTAAAGAGGAATGATTTGAATTGTTTAAATTAATTTGAGAAAATTTTATATTAATATGATTAATATGTAATTCATTATGGATGTGATCTATAATTCAAATTAAGTTGGAAAGAAACATGTGAATGAGATTCAAATAATTAATTCAAGTGAATTAGATTCACAAAGAATTGATTAATAAATAGAGAGGTATTCCACATAGACATACGATATTTATGATAATCATATATATATATATATATATATATATACATATATGCTAAATTAGATTTAATGTATAAATAGTTATTTAATTAATGTGCTAATTAATTAAATAAGTATTATTTAATTAATTGTGCACAAGGAAAAAGACTTGGAGAAGGGATTGACCTTTCTCTATATAAAGTCTTCCTTATGGCCTTTTTGGAAAAAGGATTCATTATGCAAATTTTTCCTAAGCCACAAAAAGAAATCCTCTATATTCTCCCAAAGATTTTCCCTCCTCATCCTCTTCTAATAATTGGATATCATATATCCTTTTATTGGAATCCTTGAGAATAACAAGGTTATTCTCTTGGTCATGTTCAAGATTGTTCGAGGAGACGTTCGTGTTCAAGATCGTTGGAGGAGTCATTAGAATATCGAGGGGATCGTTTTAGGAGCTTGAGAATCTACAAAGGTGAGAATGGTTCTTTCCTTTCTCTAAAGCATGTTATTTCACATCTTTACTCTACACATTCTATTTTAGTACATTGATTTTGTTTGTGTAAAAATCGATTTGTGGTATGCAAGGCGTTCTCACGCTTCTGCTCGGGATTCGAATCCCATCAAAGACATCATGATTGCATTTTTATGATAGTTGATAGGTTTAGTAAAATGGCACATTTTATTCCATGTAACAAAATAGATGATGCTACTAACATAGGTAATCTATTCTTTTGGGAAGTTGTTAGATTGCATGTCATTCTTAAAAGCATTGTTTGTGACAAAGATGCTAAATTTTTAAGTCATTTTTTAAAAATTATGTGGGAAAAATTGGGATCTAAGTTTTTGTTTTCAACAACTTGTCACCCATAAATTGATAGACAAACTAAGGTGGTTAATACAACATTGAGGGATTTGCTTAGATCACTAGTTTATAAAAATCTCAAGTCTTGGGAGGATACTCAACCTTTTGTAGAGTTTGCTTACAGTGGAGCAATGCATAGTGTCACAATCGCAAACTCTTGAATACGAGACAAGCGATTGTACGGCACCTTCTCTAACCTAGCAAGCAAGTCAGCTATGTAAAAATTGAAAGTCGCGGACAACGTCGATATATGATGTAGCTTCCCTTCACGTTTTGTGAGGAAATGGTTTTATAAAATGTGAGAAAGAAAAAGCATTGAAAACATCATTAAAGAATGCATTAAAGACTGACAGTTGCAAGAAAGCTTTGATCGCAAAGAGTACAACAATACATGGTCGGGGAGTTGACTAGTGGGTTTCCCCTATAGTACATTCTAAGGAATTTCTAATATTCCTAGCTTGCATATCAAAAGTGGCGAGCGGTCACTCACATAAAAAACAACATAAAGTTAAAAACAGTTTGCTAAGCTAATTACAAGACTTAAATATAAGATGGTTGAGTTTGGTTTGGACATGCATCCATAGGCGAACATTACCCTGGACGAGCATGCCCAAGACATTCTCCCCCATTTAAACAGTTGACATCCCTGTCAACTGGCATAGCTTGAACTCGACGATCTTCTGCTTCCAAGCTTCCAAATCTCCAAACACGTTCCCAATTTGTTTCTTCCATAGAGAGGTTCTTCCACTTAGCCACATATTTATGGACTCTCCGAGTGGGTCTTCTAGCTTTTATGACAATATCAGCAAGGATCTCCTTTACTTCCTTGTCTTTCTTCTACTTCAGGTCAATGCTCTGTCGAACAGTCATAATACGATGATCATCGTCTGAATCAAGATGATAGGGCTTTAAGTTGCTTACATGAGTTACTGTGTCAATTTTCATCCATGCAGGCAGTTCCACCCTATATGAAGTATTCCCAATCTTCTTAAGAACTTTCACTAGCCCCTCGTACTTCTGACGAGATGCTGGTCCTTTACGGCTTCAAAATTGAATTTTCTCTAACCTCAACTTTATGAGAACATGGTCTCCTGCTCGAAATTTGAGAGAGTGACACTTCTTATCCACCCATTTTTTCATATGTTTGGAGGCTTTCTCCAAGTATGCCTAAGCGATGTCGGTGGTCTAGTTTCATTCTTTAGTAAAGTTGTGGGCTTGAGAATTTTTCCCTGCATAAGGATGATCAACAATAAGAGGCAGCAAAGGTTTCCTCCCACTGACAACTTCAAAGGGGCTCTTTCCTATCGATGAGCTTGTTTGACAATTGAAACAAAATTGAGCTACGTCGAGTAAATAGACCCAATTCTTCTGAAGGAAATGAAGAATGGGAACGAAATGAAATGAGGCGTTTCTAGCTCGAGTTTCGGATGAGCTTCTCCCAATTATGTCTGGTAATAGAATAGGGCAGCTTGCTCTAACCAAGACTCCACTTTTTGCTCCGTCCATGGAGTGTGTGAATTTCCTCAAATGTAGATAGACCAAAAGAGGGAATAAAGAGATAGGAATAGGAATTAGAGTACCACTGGAAGAAGGGGCACCTGTGGGAACATCTCAACTGAAAAACCACAACGTTGCCGCTTCGATTGGAGTAACGCTACCCATGTCGTTCGCGCGCGCGTTTTCTTTGGCCTAAACACAGGGCAGCATTGCAACGCTGTCCCTAGCGTTGAAATGCTGCAATTTATCCTATAAATATGTCTCTTCGCCTTTAGGTCAAGAGGGAAGAATAGGGATGCTAACTTTTGGGGCTGGACTGATGAAGGTCGAGGTTGCTCTTCATTCTTCTTATTTTCCCTTCAAATTTTAGTATCTTTAGGTTAGTTTTTCTTTTTATTTTGGGTTGTAACCAATAGATTTAGTGTTTATCTCGGATTTGTCTATGAATTAAGAGATAATTTCTATCTAATTTCTTTGAGCAAGATCCCTTTAATTTCTTGAGAACTCTGTGATTAAATTTGATGTTCTTCAATTCTATATTTTTTTTTCAATCTTGGTGTAATTAGATTTGCATTTGTGTGTTGGACTAACAACCCTATCATAATTGCATATTTCTGCTAGTTAATTTCGAGCTCGCACGTTTCCTTGTGTTCGTCTATGCTTGAATTTACCCTGGTAGAAAAATATTATATGCGAATGCTTAGATTTATAGGCTGGCCTTGTATCTTGGTAATGCATGTTTAATCTAGATTCGAAGAATAACTTGGTTAATTGAATATGGCTTTTTCCTGACATTTAATCAACGCAATTGAATCCTCATTATTAATGCATATGATTTTTAGTTTTTTATGATCGCTAAGAACCCAGTAGAATTAAGAGCATATAGTTTAATTAGGGTATGGTCTTTCTGACCTTTATTAAGAATAATTAGGATACTTGATTGATTTTGATTTAATTGATTGTCGGCTTTTGTAGAGATTAATTAAGTTGAATCGATTTAGTAGTCGTGCATGCATAGAATAGAATGTTTGTTTAATTATTGATTTCCATGATAGAAATTGCATGGGAAACTCTCTCGCCTGCTCTAGAAATTAGACAGGCCTCTATCCTTGATTACATTTATCCTTTTATTTCAATTTCACACGTTTTTCTCTTCCACACCAAACCCCTCCCCCCTCCCCCCTTTACCGCTCTAGTTAAAAAATTGGCTTAACAAAACAAATCGTGCTTCCCTGAAGATCGACTCGAATTTACTGTTGTTGCTACGTTTTAGTAGTGATAGGAGTAGTTTGGTATTTACAAATTTTCTTTTGACCAAGTTTGGGGCTTATTAACGAATAACAACGTAAGTCAAAATTCATGGATACACTTTCCAATGGTCTTGTTGGTACAGGCAGGGGTTCGAGGAGCCTAGAATTTTCACTTTCTCAACCTTATCTTGCTGGCAAATAAGACAAGCCTTGGTATACTGCATGACATCATCTCTTAAATTGCGCCAAAAATATCCCTTCTTCAATGACACATAGGTTCTTTGCCAACCCGAGTTATCAACCCACAAGTATATGGCACTCATGTAACAATTTCTTTCTTAAGTCCTCCACTCTAGGAATATACAATCGATTCCCTTTTGTCAACAGCAAATCTCCTTCAACTTAGAACTATCTGGTCGTGCTAGCTTTAGCTAGAGCAATGACAACTTGGCCAAGGATTCTTTCTATAATAACTCTTTATGATGTTGTGCATTAACCCGTCGACCTTACTTGCGTGAATGTAGGCTAACATGCACAGGCCCGCATGCTCACCCTCCCGATTCAAAGCGTCGGATGTTTGATTACTTGTCCCTTTTTGCATTCAAACTTAAAATCAAATTCAACTAGGAAATCTTGCCATTGCACCTACTTAGAAGTCAACCTGAATTGGTCAAAGAAGTGACAGATGGCATTGTTATCGGTCTTCATTACAAAGGAAGACCCCAATAGGTACTACCTCCAAGTCCTCAGACAATGGACCACAACCAGCATTTCCTTCTCAGAGACTATATATCTTCTCTTAGTGCTATTGAGTTTCCAACTTCCATAGGACACAAGATGGGCTTCTTGCATGAGGAAACCCCCAAGGGTATACTCTGACGTATCTGTCTCTACCTCAAACGGCTTTGACACGTCAACTAGACAAAGAACAAGATCTCTTGTCATGGTTGCCTTTAACTCTTCAAAGACGTTATGGCATTCTGCCTACCACTTTCAAACTATGCCTTTCTTCAATAACTCAGTTAGTGGAGTGGCTCTTCTTGAAAATCCTTTGATTAATTAGTGATAATAATTAGCCAATCCTAAAAAGGAACGCAACTCGGCCACAAAGGTGGGGGTTTTCCACTCCTGTATAGCTTGTGACTTCTCGTCGTCCATTCCAATCTTATCATATTTAATTACGTGTCCCAGGAAGTTTATTCACCTTTGCGCGAAAGCACATCTCTTTTTCTTGAGATACAACTGATTTTGTCGCAACTTATCAAAGACTAATCGGAAATGAACTTAGTGTTCTTCCAGGGTATAACTGTAGACAACTATGTCATCAAGATAAACTACCATAAACTGGTCAAGGTACTCGTGAAAAACTTGGTTCATCATCGTACAGAATGTCACAGGGGCATTCATCAGATCAAAGGGCATCACAAGAAATTCGAAGGACTCATATATTGTCACACAAGTGGTCTTTGATTCGTTGCCTTGAGCTATGCGAAGTTAATAATAGCCAGACCGGAGGTCGAGCTTCATAAAGTATCGAGCTCCATTCAACTTATCAAACAAATCAGATATGATCGGTAGAGGATACTTGTTGTGAACAGTGACTTTGTTTAAAGCTTTGTAATTGATACAGTCATAATGACCCATCTTTCTTCTTCTGAAACAGGACAAGGGCCCCATCGGGTGCTTTTGCTGGGCAGATGAAGCTAGCATACAATAACTTGTCTGATTGTCTTCTAAGTTCAGGGAGTTCCAAAGGAGTTATTCGGTAAGCATTTTTTTCGACAATTTGGCTCCCAATACAAGTTCAATTTCATGATCAATCTCCCATTGGGGTGGTAAAGTCTTTAGCAAGATTTGCGGCATGACATTGGCATATTCATTCAAGACTTCCTGGATTTCAACGGGAATAGGCTCTGTCCCAATAAGCTCATCAACAAGCGAGATAGCCATAAAGGTGAGCTCTTCTCTACTGAGCTCTTTCTTCAGTTATAGGGCGGAGATCATCCTCACCCCACTAGGCTGCTTGATGGTAGCTAAGACTACCGTGGGTTGCTTCTTGTAATGATTAGACACTTGGCCAAGGGCATGGGGATGACTTTATGTTCAAAGAGGAACTCCATTCTGAGCACAACATCAAAGGCATCCATGCGCACAACAACTAAATCAACGTTTCTAAACCATTCACCCGTTTTCATAAATACCCTAGTCAATATCCCCACAACTAGTAGGACTTCAGTCTCTTTCAAACTTCAACCCTAGGCATCGGACCTCTTGCTCAATGAAGTAATAGGTTGCATCTGAGTCTACCATGGTGCCTTTTGCAGGTTTGTATTTCATGACTGCATCAATGAATATAAGTCCCCCTTCTGAAGCATCCTTATGACAAGAAGCTTTCTTTTGGATTGTTGACAAGAATTTTAACGCTCCCATTTGAAGAGTTTCCCCATCTTCTTCTTCTTCCTTTTCAACTTTGGTTTCTACCTCTATTTCATTCTATATTGTACTGAGGCCTGTAAGGCTGTCCAGGCAGTTCAGTGCAAGCACTCGGCTACTCAATAAGGGCCTTTGAACAAAAGCAAGAGAGAGGCCTTTATTGATTTGGGTTTGTTTGATAGGACCCCTGGCAGAGGCCTACACCCGTGGTTTTTGGTTTCTTGTCATTCGCAAAGTTCTTCGAGGAATTAGGTTTGGGAGTCTTGTTCCCTTTGATGATAAAACTTTGGAAATGCATATGTGATGCATGTTTTAGGCTATCGTTTGTTCTCATGCATCGGTGGTCATGCGTTGGAATGGAAAGTATGTGTTAATCTCATATGCAATGACCATGCATTCATATCACAAGTTTTCTTGCTCTCTCGCCAAGTATAACGAGATCGCAAGTTTCTCGGGTGATCCGAGGTCGAACTCAGGGACTCGTAGCTAAACATTATGCAGTAGTGTGCTTGTGGTGAAGAATAAAAGAATGTTGAAGGTTATAGGCTATGCACTACTCCTACTCCTAACTAACAGAATAAGCAGTGGAAGTATGACTGTGAGAGATAGAGACACGGCAACTGTTAACGTGTAGTAAAATGCATGGGAAAATAGATAAAATGGTGAGGATGTCTTCACTGCAACACTAAGCTTGACCGCAAGGATAACCCCAGCCAACGCATGCTTTGCGATCATGCTATACACACTTGACGAAGATGCATGCAATGTATACACAATAGTATTGAGAGGCCTTATTTCTAAGTCCCTATTCCCGCTCATGTGCTCTCACACATAAGCAAGATGACCGCATACCACCATATCCTACTTAAAGGGTACATACGTTGTGTAGTAGCAAAAGAGCTTATTCCTAAGTCCCCATTCTTGCTTATGCGATCCAATCTACTTTCCCGAGTCTAGATTTGGTTTTTAGACTACTCTCCTAAGTATGTCTAAATGATGAATGATGTGTTCATAAGACAAGGTAATCGCATAAAACATGGTTGACGTAAGATTATTCCTATCTCTAGTGAACACTTGCTTACATTGCTTAATGCAATCAACTACTTACCCTTTCGGATAGTTGGTTGTTGCTGATTCTACTCATAGACAAGCATTGTGTCCGCTTATAGACAAGCGTTGCTACAGCTTCACACTAGATAAATAGGATTTTCTCACAACACTCACGCAACACACACCTCTTGGTGGTTTGCTACATGTTTCATATGTTTATGTCACATGATTAAGTATGTGATACTCTAGCAGTCTTACTTAGTGATGCAATGAAAGTAAAGGATACTAAGTAAATGAAGATGGAGATGGAATCGAAGGAAATATAGAAATGCATTGATCACAAAATGTATTAATCTCTTAAGCCACAATGTAATACAATACAAGGATAGAAGAGAAATGGGGGGCCAAATGAAAGCAATGTCTTGCTTCCATCAGATGTGTGTCAAAACTACCGGTGGTACCATGGATGGGTGGTGGAGTAGACTCTCTCGAGCTCTAACTCCAGCGAAGTCTCTGGTCGTCACTCAGAATGGATGAAGGAATGAAGAACTCTCAAGAATATCTTCTCACGCTTTTTTCTGGATCACAAGGATCTGTCCGAAGGCAGAAGCTCGGAAGCCCTTCAAGCAGGTGACCTTGGATAATTTGAAGTTCTGCTCTACGGCTTCTATTTATAGAGTTTGATCGCTGACAGCATTAATGGTTCTTCTCTGAAATTCTGCAGCTAACGGCGTGATGGACGTGATGGACCTGCTTTGAATCTCTGCTGCTAATGGCGTGGTAAGTGAAATGTCAACATCACCTTTTGATACTCCCGAGGTATGCATTCATGCTTGGTTTTCGAAGTATCAATGCATTCCACCACCCTTGTGCTCATCCCTCTATTGTGGTTATTACTCTGTAACCGCAACTTCTATGCAATGGACGCATGCGGGTAATGGCCGCAGCATTCATGCGTCGAACGTATGCGTTTGCCTTTACGATGGAGAGATTCCCCACATGCGGTTATCTTCGCGATAGCCTGGCTTCCGTGCATGCGATCGGTTTCTGCGTTTGCTACAAAAATAAACAATTGAACGCATAATAGTGGGTTAGACGAGATTCTTAATGTCGATCGACGCAAGCTCGTTTTCTCATGAATTCTTTGTATAATCGCTGCATCTTCTACTTAACAGCCTTCATAATTCTAAATAAAAGGCCTTTAATGACGTGCATTTCTGCCCAACATCACCCTTGATTCGGCGATTGTACATTTTTCTTTTGCGGAGCTTGTTCACCGTTGTAGTCAAGTAATCTCTCCGTTGCGGCAAGGATAGAAGCAAGATCCTAAACTTTCTGCTCGTATAATTTAGCTCTCGAACATGGCTTTAGTCCTTTAACAAAGCAAAACACTTTATCCTTCTCGGACATGTCCTTGATGTCTAACATGACAGCCGAGAATCGTTTCACGTAGTCCCTGATGGTCCTTGTGTGTTTAAGTTCTTGTAGTTTCCTTCTTGTAATAAATTCTACATTCTCGGGGAAGAACTGAGCCTTTAGTTCTTTCTTGAGATCTTCCCATATATCAATGGTGCACAGACCATTCTGAATATCATTCACTTTGGACCTCCACCACAGCTTTGCATTATCAGACAGATACATAGAGGCCAATATCACCTTTGTTTCTTCGGCGATGGTTCCACTTGCTATTAAAATATTGCTTCATGTCAAAGATGAAATTCTCAAATTCCTTAGCATCACGGTTTCCATTGAAAGCTTTGAGTTCTTGGATCTTGAACTTGCTCGACACAATGCATATTTGGTTTGGGGTCTGGTTCCCCACCGCCCGCATTATCAAATTCACTTGCATCTTCATCTCAACCATCTCAGCTTTTGATGGCATCTACTATTGCTCTACAGGTCATTAAACAACTAGTATGTTCTTTTGCGAACTATCGAACTCTCCGACATGCTACTCCATGTGTGTGACAGAGCTCGCGGAGCTATCCCCACGTTCAAAACTACCAGGCCATGTAGTTTTGTGTTCCAACGAATCAACCCTCAACGTCAATTCTTGTATTGAAAGCCTATCTATTAGAGCATTTAGTGCCTTAATTCCTTTGACCTTTTCCTCTAACCTATCAAGAGGGGTTTGAATGTATCTCACTTCGTCAGGCAATTCCCTCAGATACAAAAATTGCTCCTCAATCTTAGTAAGTCGCTCAGATTGCAACTTCAAAAATTATTTTTGTTGCGAACGTGATTGTGGTCTTTACTAGCCAAGGAGCTAACTAAGCTCTGACACCACTTGTCACAATCGCAAACTTTCGAATACGGGATGGACGATTGTGAGGCACTTGCTCTAACCTGGCGAGCAAATAAGTCATGTAAAAATCGAAAGTTGTGGACAACATTGGTATATGATGTAGCCTCCCTTCATGTTTTGAGAGAAAATGGTTTTATAAAAAGTGAGAGAGAAAAGGCATTGAAAACGTCATTAAAGAATGCATTGAAGACTGACTGTTGCAAGAAAGCTTTGATTGCAAAGAGTACATCAATACATGGTTAGGGAATTAACTTGTGGGTTTCCTTTATAGTACATTCTAAGCAATTTCTAATATTCCTAGCTTGCATATCAAAAGTGGCGAGCGATCACTCGCAGACAAAAAAAATGAAATAAAAAACAACTTGCTAAGCTAATTACAAAACTTAAATATAGGATGGTTGAGGATGGTTTAGACATGCAGCCATGGGCAAACATTACCCTGGATGAGTATGCCCAAGACACATAGCACCACTCACTATTCTCCTTTTAAGATTGTGTATGGCTTTAATCCATTAACTCTTTTAGATTTGTCATCTACGTCATCTAATAATGTTTGCTAGTGATGCAGTTGTTTCATAGGTAGAATACATAAAAAGTTTCTATAAAGAAATCAAAGAAATGATTGAAAAGAATAATTAAAAGCTTGTTAATAGCAAGAACCAAAAGAGAAAGAACTTAATCTTTAAACCTAGTGATTGAGTTGGCTTCATCTACAAAAGGAAAATTTTTTAGATCAAAGGAAGTCTAAACTTCTACCAAGAGGAGATGGTCCATTTCAAGTGATCGAGCGGATCAATGACAATGCATACAAACTAGATCTTCGAGGTGAGTACACTGTAAGTTCTACTCTTAATGTGCCTGATTTGACTCCTTTTGATATAGGGAATGAAGACCTTGATTTGAGGATAAATCCTTTTAAAGAAATGGGGATGATGTGAATTCAACCTTTGATACATTGCATACTCGAATTAGTTATTACAAGAAGCAAAGCAAAGAAGATTCAAGAGGCATTCACATTACATCTTCAAATGTTGGTTAATTCACAAGAGACAACGAATTTCAAGCCCAAATTTATGTATAATGTTAGTTCAATGAGTCAAAAAGGGATTGGAATGAAGATGGCACGGAAAAAGTCTTAATACTTTGGAAGATGGCAAAGAGGACAAAAAAGTGTGTATATTTTGCACAAAAAAAATGCTATTAAGTGTGCCTTATATGAGAAATCGTGATGTCAAACCTTGTCAAACTTCTAAAGGGGTTATTTAAGACAATTTGGAGCACTTATACATTTTTAGTTTTGTATTTTGACTTATTAATTATGATGCAATTAATTTTCAAGTTCCTAAATATTATTTCTACAATTTCCATTTAATTGTGCTTGAATGACTTTTGAGTTCTTGGACCTATACATGTCCTTTTGATTTTTAAGATGGCTAGTAATGCTCTTCAAAACTCAAACTATTGATATTAACTTGTGTTTATTCAACACCTCTAGTATTGTTTTTCTTTTCAAAATTTTCTTTAAATTTGATGCTAAATTTAATTCATTGGATTAATTTTGATTAAGCTAATTCTAAAGTGAGTTATCTTAAGATTTAAGAATAATCATCATAGATTCTAAGTTCGACCTTATTCATCCTTCTAACAAAACTCTTGAGTTAAGTTAATCTTATTTATAAATTTTTGTAAGAATACTAAAAGACAAAAGTTATTCAAGCATTATGATTGCTTATCACCTTCAACATAGCCACAAAATTATGTGGAAAATTTGTTCAAACTTAGCAATTAAATGCTCAAATTCCAACTATATATATATATATTAACATGACTACGATAACCAATACCCACAAACGGTCTTGCTAGCTAACAATAATACTCGAAATAACCACATATTTTCAGAAAAGTAAATATTGGAATTTGAAGTTGTGATGCAATTGAAATTTTTTAAGATCAAAATTAATTCACTCATGCCCACAGTGGATTTTAGTTTTTGAAAATTAAACCAATAAACACATATTCTACCTCTAAACTTCTTAGTTTGTTATCTATATTTTACCAATATATGTTTTGAAAACTAAAAAAATAGTTTTTAGAAACTTGTTTTTGTTTTTTAAATTTGACTAAACTCAGATAGAAATCATTGTGAAAAAAATTGGAAAGAAATAGATTTGATTTTCAAAACCAAATGCTAAATAGGGTCTTAGCTAATTACATGGGTAAAAAATAAATTTTCGTAATTGTGACAAAAATATCAAATTCAATCAATCAAATATCCAACATTTAAACTTAAAACAAGTAAATTAGGCCAATACTTCATGCACATATTAATAGGAAAGCTTTCTCGATGTTCACAGAGAGCCTGCCGAATTCTTTGACATTCACTCTATCTGTATGATCAAAAGATGTTAAGCTACAACAAAAGTAACTAATCAGGTTTAAACTCATAACCTATTTTACATGCTACTCTCAAATCTTCTCAACAATTGCTAAAAACATGACAGAAATTATCATACCAGAAGTGAAGCAATTCATCTCGACCAACGGTTTCATTATCTTTCTTTTTCCCTTTCCCTTCATTTCTTATCACATTCTCCAGTTTTCTTTTCAGGCTTAGATTGTTGCAATATGAGCTGCTGGTGTACCACCCTAAACTTCTCCTTAAGTCTTTTAATCTGGGAAATACACAATCGTGTCAGATAACGGATTTAATAGAAGTAGGGAGAAAAAAGGAGAGAGGAAGATCATACCCTTCTCAGTTCAACCTCAGCGTCGCGCTTTCGCTGGCTCAAGGAGTGTACCAAATTTGTAATATCAAAAATATTATCTATTTCACTTTCAAAAGCAGACTCCAAGTCCTCACGAAGAAGTGCTGGCAACTTGTCCACTACTGGCATTAGAAGAAAACAGTTGAACTGCAAAAGAAAGACGAGCATAGTGAAGAACTTGGAAATGGTTTAAGGATTCCCATATATTATATTCGGGGTGAGTTGCAGATTGGTAATGTGAATCCTTGCTAGGTAAAGAATCAGGGTGGCTTGGAGATTGGTAATTTAAGGATTCGGAATAGAGCTTTGTTGGCTAAATGGCTTCAGCATTTTGCCCTTAAGCTCGAATCCTTGTGGCATAAGATCATTGCGAGTAAACATGGTACCCATCCCTTTGATTGGGTGGCTAAGGGGGTTAAAGGCACACACCGCAATCCATGAAAAGATATTTTGCTTGAGCTACCCTCTTTTTCTAATTTGGCCGTTGTATTGTGGGGGATGGTAAGGATACTTATTTTAAGGATGATCAATGGGTGCGGAATAGTCCCCTCTACTCCACATTTCCTCATCTCTATCACTTGTCCTTTAAAAATCATCTAGTCTCTGATTTTTTAGTTTGATCAGGGAGCTCTATGCCCTTTTCTTTCGGATTCCATCATCATGTAACCGATAGGGAGACGGCAGAGGTTGCCTCTCTTCTTTCGAAGAGTGCAATTTTAGATTGGGTGTCTGGAGGCCTAATCCTATTAAAGGCTTTTCGTATAAATTTTTCTTTAGGTGGTTGTTGGATCTCTCCTATTAGTGAATCGGTCTTTGATGTGGTCTGGAAGATTAAGATACCAAAGAAAATTAAGTTCTTTATCTAGCAAGTTTTCCCCTGGTAAATACTTTGGATAGGCTTGTTAGAAAGATGACTTCGTTCATGGGTCTTTTTTGCTGTGTTCTTTGTCGGACGACCTAGATCACCTTCATTGGGATTTGATGTTCGTGTGGATTTGCTTCTTGCAGAAGTTTGATGTTTGGGTTGCTGGCCAGAGGAATATTTGTGCGGTGAACGGGGAGTTCCTCCCCCATCCACGTTTTAGAGAGAGAACACTTTTAATGGTTTGCTAGGGTGTGTGCTTTGTTGTGGGATATTTGGGGGGAGAGGAACAATAGAGTGTTCAAAGGTTTGGACAAGAATCTGAACGAGGTTTGGTCCCTAGTGAGGTTTCATTTTTCGCTTTGGGCTTTGATTTCGAAGCTTTTTTTTAATTATTCCCTAGGTAACATCTTACTTGAAACCCTTTCTTTAGAGGGGGTGCTTTGTGGGTTTGTTTTTTTGTATGCCCTTCTTTCATTTTTTTTCTCAAGGAAAGTCGTTGATTCTATCCAAAAAAAAACTAAAAACTAAAAACTCAAAGTGATTTTGGAATTGTAATCATTGTAGCTATCCTTGCGCCTGATAGGAATGGCATTGCCAGCTTGATCATAATCTGGAAAATCACACTCTTCAAGATGGTATGGATTAAGAGCTTTGGAGTGATCACTTTACTTAATCCATCTTTAACAAGAATAGGTGAGCAACATGGAACTTGATTTATTAGAGAGATCAAACTATCTTCAATAAAATCTTTCAAAAGAGAGTCATTAAAACCTTCAGCAACGGTTTCTCCATCAAAGACTCGTAACTACTTACACTTGCCAGATTCATCTTATCTGAAAGCCTCCAATGGGGAAGAAGTCTTATCACTCAAAGAGTGATCCACTCCGGAGATAAAGAAACAACTCCAATAATATCCTTTGAAATGAACTTAGGTTTATTTAGGATCCTCCAACAATTTTTTTTTAAAAAAAAGAAAGAAAGAAAGAAAAAAGCTTCATCAGCCATGGAACGCTTTTGATTAAATGAGGTTGTTGTATTAGTATATGAACTTGCTGAATTAAGTGCTCCAACAACCTTTCCGCACCAACCAGTGCATTAATCACATGCAAACCAACTTTTGGAAATTGCCGAGTTATTAATTGCACCAACAACCAACTCCTTGGAACCAATATACTGTTTTTCCACCTCCATTGGATGCAAGAATTCCACAACCTAGCCAAACTGATTGGAGTTTTGTAGATCCTAAAGCAACCATTTTCAACATGCATCTGTTTGGATAGTTAAATAATGAACGGACTTCCCCAAAAAAGAGCAAGGGATTGCTCCAACCATTGCAAGACATTCATTGGAGCTTAACTAAATAATAATGATAATAATTAAATCATTTTTTAAAAAAAATGGAACAATCCCACTTTCTCCTTCCAAAAAATAGGCTCATAAAGATAGATTTGTTAGCCTCAACTATTCTCTATATTAGAACAACATGACTTGAACTTAGAAACCTTCAAGGAGAGAGAAGAGAATGTTTCTCTTATTGGATTGAATTCAGAGGAATTCTGTTAGGTATCCGGTCAAACCTGTACTCAGTAAAATACCCAACAAGTGATAAAACGGGGAAAAACTTCCCAGGCTAGTTATTTCCAGAATTGAACCAACAAATACAAGAGAATCAATAAGGAAATCTGACAACGATAGAATATGAAGAATCAAGTGCAGAAAAACAATCAAAAAAAGGATAGGGGCGAGAGCGCCTCTCTCTCCAAAGCTTCAGCAAGCTCCAAATTTATCATATCCCTAAAGAATTCACCCAAACATCTTTTAAACCTCCCATCTGCTCGTCCCCACTAGGCGTAACCAACTCCTGTTTGTGCCTCACGTCCCTTTCAACTCTGATTTTCCCTTTTTGCCCCTTCTCTTGTATGTGTGTATGATTTGAGGCCTTACATATTCTTCCTTTTTTGGGGGGTCACAGTGGTGCAGTCCCTGTAGAAAGGCTTCTAAGGACATGGATCATCTACTCTAGACTCGCCATTTACTGCCTCGGCTTTGGAAGGGCTTGTTTGAGGCTTTTAGAGATAGTTTGACCTGTAACAGAGTGTCGGCTGATGAGGGAGGAAGTTTGGTTCCCTTTCAAGAGAAGGGTGGGATTTTTTGGAGGGCTGGGTTTTTCTTTTTCTTTTGGTTGTTGTTTTATGAGGCATCAAGTTCAAGAGAAATAATAGGATCTTTTACGGATGTGAAGTGTTTTGTGGAGGAGGTTTGGTCTCTAGCTAAGTTTAATGTCACACTTTGGGCATTTACATCAAAAGATTTTTGTAATTATGCATTAGGTCTTATTCTCTTGGATTGAAGCCTTGTTCAATTGGCTCCTTTTAGGCTGTTGTTTTGTTGGACTTTCTGTTTTGTGTGTTCTATCATTGTAGTTCCTCTTGTATTTTTTTCATTTTTATCTCAACAAAAGTCTGGTTTTCCAATTAAAAACAAATAATAAAAATATAGGAGAATTTTCAAAAATAGAAAAATGAGGAAAACTATTTACACAACATAGTAAAATTTTAATTTTCTTTGATAGAAGTCGATAGAAGCCTATCAATGTCTATTAATCTATCACTAATAAACCCTGATAGAAGTCTATCAATGTCTATCGGTATTTTTTTTTTCAATTTCTGTAAATAGTTTGACATTTTTTCTATCTATGAAAATTTTCCAAATATACATATAAATAATTAAATAAAATATATACATAAATAAATAAATCTACAGCCAGAGTATAGAAATCTTTGATCCAGAGTTCCAGCATTATCCCCATAAGTCATAGTAGGCCACCTGATCTAATGAGCTAATGCCCAAACTCCAAATTAAAATGCAGAAGCAGACTAAAGTAAGATCTATTCAAAAAGGAAGAGAAGCAAGAGACCAACCTTTAGTTCTGCAGAAGCCAAGAAATATTCTCTAATGCCATGGAATATCTGCTGTACCAGAGCATGAACAATTCTTTCAGATGAAGGAGCAAGCCTTCTGTTCCAAAGTGTGCAATCTAAAAGATCAACTAGCCTTGTTTCTGTTCCCTGAATACAAGAGCCGGAGTCAATTCCTGATGCCAATTGACTGAGCTTTACATCTGGCCTAGGTTTATTGTCTTGCCGCTCATTGCTAAGAGATCCAAAAGTTGAATCTTGAGAAAGGCCACTAGACGCCAAGTTCCCTCCCATAATGGACTGATCACTTCCACAAAATGAGTCTAGAAAGTGACGTAGCCCTGATCGATTCTACAGCATTGCACAGAAGGAGAGATGAGATCCATAATGCGACTTAAATGACAAGAAATGGCAAACTTCTGCAAATTTTCTTAAAGCTACATGAAGAACTGAGCTCAAATATATCAGAACCCGAATTCGAAAACATGCCTAACAAAATAATCATTATCAAAACTAAAGAATTAAGTAGTGAGTAGCAAAACATCAAAGTATGGTGCAGAGTTGGTGAATCTTTGGACTTTGGAGTGTTAAAACCAATTTCAAATTTTCCATTTTTTACCTTATTATGAAGTGACCACGAGACATAGCGGGTAGTGCTCACTAAATCTTCCATGCATCTGCAACAAAAAGGAATAAAGAATTTGGTATAAAACAAACCACATGACACAATATAAACCATGTATAATATGGTAAAACATTCATTAACACATTTATGTGGCCTACTTATTCAAAGGCTTTCACCCACTAGCTTAACCTTTTGGGTCAATTGGTGATTAAAAATAAATTTGTCAAAAACCTCAATGTTCATAATTAAAGTCAGCGTAAAAAGAGTTCCCACTAACACTAAATAAGTTCAAATACTGTAAGGTTCGAATCTTTATGCATTGTGAAATAACTTGAAGAATAAAACCATTTATGGTATTCTATAAAAACATAATAGTTCACTTACATATTTAGTGTAAATAAACTGCAACAAAAATTTGTAATTTAGCTCATGACTACTTTCGCCGCCAAAGCTTAAAAACAAATTAATGAAAAATTTTAAAGACTAACATGATGCTGCTGATGATGTTGAAAATGATATGAACAATATTATTTAAGGAGCGACTATTGAGGAGACTGTTGACAAGAGGTGACTTCCAACCGACATGAGCTTTTTCAAAATTACTATGTTTCGTAATACTTGGTTTACATTTTCATCACTTTTATCAATATATTTATTTGGGTTAAGGCTAATGTCTCATGTTACCTCAAGGCTGACCCTTCACATCAAGAGAAAAAGCCATAAAATTGCCTTACAACAATTGGTCACCTACATAAAATATTAAGGTCCCGTTTGGTAACCATTTCGTTTTTAGTTTTTTGTTTTTGAAAATTAAGCCTATAGACACTACTCCACCACCAAATTTCTTCATTTGTTATCTACCTTTTACCAATTATTTAAAAAACCAAGCCAAAGTTTGAAAACTAAAAGAAATAGCTTTTAAAATTTTGTTTTTGTTTTTAGAATTTGGCTAAGAATTCAACCATTGTACTTAGGAAAGATGCAAATCATCGTAAGAAATAGGGAAGAAATAAGCTTAATTTTCAAAAGGGTTACTAAACAGGGTCTAAGATGTCCTATTTCATTTTTATTTAAAATGATTTTCCTGAGCAGAAATTAGTATTTTAAAAAGTGCACCTAGGTGCACTTTCCAAAAAAAAAAAAAAAACTATCCAGAAGGCACCTCACTTCAAGGACAAGCCTCAACGCAAGTGTGCACATGTCTCAGCACCAAAATCCTTCTTTTTAAAAAAATAAAGAAATAAATAAAAATAAATATAATGTTTTAAGAAGAAACTATAAGTTCTCTAAAATAGTGATCATTTTATCTTCCCAATCTCTGACCTTTAATTTCTTATATTTATCAGTATCTTATTAGTTATAATACCCTACATTTTTTTCATGTATAAAACTAATAAATAAATAAACATACTCTACTTTTCTTTAGGTTTCTCGCTTAAGCCTTAAGAGGACAGTTGCACTTTCGAGCACCTCACATATTAAAAATCATGGGCAGAAACTGAAAGAGAGACAGGTCTATTTTTAAAATATTTTAAAACCTAAAAAATGTGTTTAATTGTGAACTTCTAATGTCCTATTTTTTTAGAATACTGAGCACAAATAATAGAAAAGTTGAACAGAGGCGGAGTAAAGTGGCAGTAATTTCAAATAACCAAGTTGCTTACTTTTCACGGCATGCCTTCTCAGTTGATTCAGCGAAGTTGTTGAAGGCAGAAGAAACACGGTTGAGAAACACCTGGTGACCACTTAAATACTCCCCATCTTTCTGTAAAAATTGCAAGTTATGGTGACAAGACTTCTCAAACGTGTAAATTCAATTGTTGCTTCATACTTTAAAGGGCTCTAACGAACATTAAATAACAAAAGGTAGTGGCAGCCAAAAAGTCTCCGGAACAAGCTCAAACCTGAAGAAGGTAGACAGAAATGGGAAGCAGTCTCTTCAAAATGTGCAATAATCTACAGCCCAACTACATCAAGTGTAAAACGTGTTAGTTTTTCCATTATCTGCAGCAGTAAACAAATTACATAACAAACTTGTGAAGTTTACAAAAAAATAATCCCCCGAGAATCAAACACAATGTTAAATCACATGTTTCATCGAGATTTATTTGGTAAAAATTCATGGAACCTCTATTGCTCTTGGTTTGGCACATTGTTTCAAAGTGCAAGGGTGCAATTTAAGGCAACAATAATCTTACTTCTCAAAGATCAGAGAGCAGACAATATGTTGCCAAATGAAGCAAAGCACAGTTTATTTTTCCGAAGAGAAAAAATATAGAATCATGATAGCATATTGTGAAGTATGTAATTGGGCATTAAGGTAGCCCTTGTTGGATAATCGGACCAACTTTTTATAACCTCTTCTTGTCCTTCATTCCTCCTAATGAAAGTTCTTTTTTTTAGGACTAATGAAAGTTCTTATTGAAATATATAAGAAAATATATGTACGAAGTGGCATAATATATCTACTTTGGCAACGATAAGGCAATAAGAAAAGGATACTTTAAGTATGCACTAAAAAGTATGTGATTCAACATTAGGTGACAAAAAGGTAATCTCTTCGCCTTTTTTACATCAAGAATTAAAGTATGAGAAAAGGATATAGTAGTAAGATAAAAGGAGACAAGAAAAAAATTGAAAAAAAAAATAACAAAAACAAATTACTACCTTTCATCAAAATGACACAAAAGATTGCTAAACACGAGCAACTATAAGAAGAAATTAAAACAATTGAGATATACAGAAATATCACCTGATGAAGATATGGTTCAAAGGTATCTCGAGCCTTGGCCACAGCTATTACACAAGCTGTTCTGATCATTCATTATAAATTGCAAAGGAAAAAGACAATCAAGAATATGAAAAATGGGAATAATTCACGTATAACAGACGTATTAGGGAGATCATGACTATGTAAAAACAATAGTACCTAGAGTAGTTTGCTCCATCATGTATATCTTCAACTCCACATGCATTTACAATTTCTTCCCTTGTAATTGGAGGACACTTTACTCCCCCAACTACAAAACGGAACTCAGCCATAGCACGATGATATTGTGCACCGCCATACAAACGCATGCCTGCATTCTTTTTCACAAAGACAATATAGTCCTTATTATAAAACTAAATAATAATACATCTTTTCTTATATAGATGCCTTAGGTCTCGGCATTTTTATAATTACTTCTTTGTTAATATATGTCTCAAATGGGAATTTCCTTTTTAGTGTGTAAAGTTGCCGAAATTCATTTAGTATAGGAACTTCCTATCAAAAGAATAAAGAAAAAGATGGTAAGTACATTGACTTTATCATTCAAGTTGGTTTACCACATTGAGCATCTAGACATAAAGCTGTCCAAGCATCCAGCTTCCTCGTATATAAAGATGTGCCTCGTACCTGAGGCTAGCTACTTAAACCAGTGCCCATAACAACATAATGTACTCGAACATCTAGTATTCTATTTGCAAATCTTTTCTTTTATATAGAATGCTAAATGATAAAGGTAAAAATAGGAATTGAATAGAATAATTCTTTTCATATTCACAATAATTATTAGTTACAAGGGTCTATCTTAAGTAGAGGAAAGATCAAATACATAAAGGAGAAAAATCTTACACATATAATCACACTCTAATTACAGCTAATAATATAACAAATTAAATATTAGAGGCATAAAACAGAACCAAAAATTAAGTCCACATATGACAGCCAATTTGATCAGGAAGTATGACATTTGAGTTGAAAAGAACAATATTTACCGGGATCAGTTTCTGCGGAAATTGAAGACCATCAGAACTAACAAAAGCCCCTCCATTGATTCTTTCATCTTGTAGTGTTTCACCTGCATGTCATTTTTTTCTTTTTTGATAAGCAGAGAAAATTGAATTGAGACCAAAAAAAAAAAAAAAAACACAAAACACAAAACAAAAAGAAACAACCAAAAAGAGGCCATCGGCAAAAGATGACCCTATGCCTAAAAGAAAGAATCATATGAAGTCGGAGAGAAAAACATAGAGACAGAGACAGAAAGTATGCAGTAAAATTCATTTCTTTATACAAAAATAAAAAACAGAGATAGGTTTACATGTTCGAAACTTTTCATTTCAAGCATTTAAAATTTACCAAATTTATCTGGAGGAGCAACAACTGTTCCTTTTAGTAGCAAAGATAACTGCATAATGAAAAAGCCCAAGTCATATAGCAATCTTAATCCATTAAATAGAAGTATTTCTATAAACTTTTTAAAATTCGAAATAATTTCATTCTTTTAGAGAAGAATACTAATTCCAATCCAAATTTATCAAAGAAAAGAAACAAATAATTATGAAAAGAAAAAAACGCCTCAAAGTGGAGAAGAGCTGAGAAAGGATCTCTTTGCACACTTTCTGGGTAATGAGTATTGAGTAATCAAGAGAAATAAGAATCAAGACACGGTGGCAACCATGAATGGTTCCCTCGCTCCCCTCATTTAGTTTCCTCTGCAAATCCCTTGCTCCCCTCATTTACCATCCCCCAAATGATTGATCAACCAAGAAAAGGGATTCAGTCTCCCAAAATTACGAAGTACTTGAGGGCAGTTAAGAAACTAGTAGAATCAAAGTAACTACAGTAGAATGGTAATCATATTACATCGCCACAGCATGAAGATCCATGTAAAGATAGACCTTGGTCAAAAACAAATCGTGAAATGCTCTTCCTTTCTCCTTCAATGTTACTTCGTCCAAATTACTGCATGCAAAAAATAATAATTAAAAAATAAAAACAATAGAGGAGAATTTAATGAGAATAGATGCAAGGAACTAAATAACTACATGCAGTGATGAAAATTAAGGCAAGTCCTTGCCAAGGTTTCAGCAGATAGATTAAGGAAAGTCCTCCCAAAGACAATCTCATATTCTCAGAGTACTTTTATCACCACTAGACAAATCTTGGACCAAGCTTTTGTAGCTAACGATATAAGCCGTAAGTAAGAGGGGATTATTGTTATGATTGATTTTGAGAAAGCTTACAATCATGTGGATTAAGATTTATTGGATAAAATTTTATATAAGAAAGGATTCAGACATTAGTGGAGATCGTGGATTTGGAACTACATTAGAACATGAGATATTCGATCCTTAATGGCAAACCAAGAGATAGGTTTTATTGAATTGGAGTGTGGTGACTAAAACAACGGAACAATGTGAAATGAAGCCTTGTTAGTTAAATGGTTGTGACATTTCCCTCGAAAATCTAACTCCCTTTGGCACAAGATTAGTAAATACATTTCTCACCTCTTCGAGTGGATTTCGAGTGTGGGTATGAAAGGCACTACCAAACATTTGTGGAAATCTATTGATGAGGAACCTTCTTTTCACTCTTGTACGAAGTCGCAAAATTATTTGGGACTATTTGTGTGGAGGTCTCCAGTATTCCAAAATTGAGGAATTAGATAGGGTTGATTTCCTAGCTGGTTTGTATACTCAGAAGTTTAGAGAGAATGATAATTCTTATTCCCTTAATCAGGCTGAAGATACATATATATAGGTAATTAAGAAACCCTAATCTAGGAGATATGAAATTACAATAAATGACATCTAATTATATTTACAATATAAATACATATCATAACACTCCCCCTCAAGCTGGAGCAAATATGTCAATCATACCCAGTTTGTTGCACAGATAACTTATTCTTGCTCCGTTGACTTCTTTAGTAAGTAAATCTCCCAACTAATCACCAGTCTTCATATATCCTGTAGATATCAATCCTTGTATTTTCTCGCAAATAAAATGACAGTCCACTTCAATATGTTTAGTTCGTCCATGAAATACAGGATTGGATGCAATATAGAGAGCTGCTTGATTATCACACCATAATTTAGAAGCCCATCTCAGACAAAAGGTGATTTATCCACACTATTTCACATACAGATTGCGTCGTCGCTCTATATTCTTACTCAGCACTCGAATGGGAAACTACATTATGTTTCTTACTTTTCCACGACACCAAGTACCCTCCTACAAAAACACAATATCCGGAAGTTGATCTCCTATCTTCTCGAGATATAGCCCAATCAGCATCTGAAAAACATTCAACTCTTGTATGACCATGATCTCTATATAAGATCCCACGCCCAGGTGCAGCTTTTAGATAACATAGGATTTGTTCAACTGTAGCCCAATGATCCACAGTGGGGGAAGACATAAATTGGCTAAGAATACTCACAGAATAAGCAATGTCAGATCGTGTCACTGTTAAATAGTTAAATTTCCCAACTAATCTCCTATATCTCTCGGGATCTTTAAACACTTCTCCTTCCTTTGTAAGTTGCAAATTTGGCATCATCGGAGTACTACATGGTTTGACTCCTAGTTTACCTATCTCAGACAATAAATCAAGTACGTATTTTCGTTGGGATAGGTAAATGTCTTTCTTGCATCTCATCACTTCAATACCCAATAAATACTTTAATGATCCCAAATCTTTCGCATGAAATTGACCCTGGAGAAAAGTCTTGAGGGAGGATATGCATGATACATATCATTTCCAGTGATAACGATATCATCAACATATACAACAAGCAAAGTAATACCATTGTCAGATCATCAATAGAACACAGAATGATCAGACGTACTCTTCTTCATACCAAAACATTCGAGTGCTTGACTAAACTTACCAAACCATGCTCGAGGACTTTGTTTTAGTCCATACAAGGATTTTCGAAGCCAACATACCTTATTAGTCTCACCCTGAGCAACAAACCCAGGAGGTTGCTCCATATAGACTTCCTCTTGAAGCTCATCATGTAGAAAAGCATTCTTAATGTCAAGTTGATGCAAAAGCCAATTGTAAGTAGCAACCATCGAGATAAACAGTCAACTAGAATAATTTAGTAACAAGAGAAAATGTGTCAGAATAATCAATCCCATAAATCTGAGCATAACCTTTGGCAACCAAACGAGCTTTCAACCGAGCCACTGTCCCATCAGGATTAACCTTGATAGCAAATACCCATTTACACCCAATAGCCTTCTTTCCATCCGGACATGAAACTAGATCCCAAGTACCATTATCATCCAAAGCAATCATCTCCTCAATCATTGCACTATACCACCCAGGATGAGATAAAGCTTCATTGACAGATTTAGGGATAGAGGTGGAATCAAGCGGTGTAAGAAAAGAATAAGTGGGAGAAAACAAATGGTTATATGAAACAAACAAAAAAATAGGATAAGTACAAGTGTGTTTACCTTTTCGAAGGGCAATGGGAAGATCATCACTGAACAGATGTTGAAGAAGCCCGTGGTGGAGGACATGGATCTAAAGGTGGCTATGGAGGACACCTGGAGTAAACTCAAATAACTGGAGGATCAGAAGGAAGAGATACAAAGGAAGGTGAAGGAGAGGATGATGGAGAAGATGGAATCTCGTAGATAAAAAGATCATCATCCTCCCTCAGACACGGACTCGACAGTGATGGACTAAAGGGTATATCTTCGAAGAATGTAACATCTGAAGATACAAGATACCTGTTCATTGTAGGACAATAACAAGGATAACCCTTTTGAACACATGAATAGCCTAAGAAAATGCATTTCAAAGATTTTGGATCTAATTTAGTATGATTTGGACGAACATCCCGAACAAAACAATCACAACCAAGATCTTAGGAGCAACAGGGAACAAAGAATGAACTAACTCAAAAGGAGCACTAGCTCGTTTATGAACCCTAGGACTAGAACTAAGACGATGAAATTTTGAAAACTGACACGAATCACAATTAAAAGACGATAAGGGACGAAATTCTGGATGAAGTTTCTTTAGCACAAACAATGATGGATGACCCAAACGACAATGAACATCAAATGGGGATATAACTCCAAGACAAGCCATAGCTCTTGGTATCTGATCGTCAAAGATGTCAAGACCCCCCGACTCATGTCCTCTACCAATAATCTTCTTCGTCATACGATCCTGAAACAAGCAATAACCAGGAAAAAAAGGAGACAAAACAATTAAGGCCACGAGTAAGTTGGCTAATAGAAATTAAATTAAAGGACAATTCAGGCAAATGTAAGACAGAGGACAAAGAGAGTGATGGAGTGAGAGACATGGTGTCGGATCCAAGGACAGAGGAGGTTGATCCATCTGCCAAGGTGACAGACGGAGATGAGACAAGAGACAGAGGCATAGAAAATATGTTAGAATTACCTATCATATGGGCGATGGCCCCAAAGTCTACAACCCATTTGACAAAATGATGTAAGAAGACATTTCGTATTATCTGTCTCGACAATGGTGGCAATAGCATTAGATGAAGAAGATGCCTGCAATGATTCCTGGAAAACTTGAAATTTAGTAAAGTCGTCAGCAGAGATGGTAACAGATTTTTCAGTCATATCACTAGTGGAAGCTATCTGAGCATGTTAAGATCGATGAATCTTATACAACAATTTCCGACAATCACGTTTCATATGTCCTGGCTTACAACAATAGTGACATATCCGAAGAATCTGATCTTCGATTATCATAACTAGGTTTTGTTAGCCGTCCCCGAAGTGCCACAAAATGTATTATTATTCTTACTCATAAGGGCACTGTTTGGTTGAGAAACATGCGAACTGGACTTATAACTCTCAATACGAAGAACACGGCTGAAGGCTTCCTCTAATGATGGAATTTCAGAGTCAGAAAGAATCTGTGTTTAGCCATTCCAAACTCAAGGGAAAGTCCATTAAAAAATATCATAACAGCCATCTTTTCTCCCTGAGCTTGTTGAACTTTGACATCAAGACTAAACGGCAATAGTAAGGCAAGTTCAATAATTGTTTTCTTAAGCCTCATAAAATAACTTAGTAACAAATTCTACTTTCTGTTCCACTCGGAAGAATTGCATACAAACATTAAACATTCTATGAACGTGTCTTTCCCAGAGTACAGAAATTCTAAGAATTCTAAGAGTTCTTTTACAGAATCACAATGATCTACCAAACCAATAACCTCACTCTCAATAGAATTCTTAATTTGAAGATAAAGTCGAGTGTCATCACGAAGCCAAGCCTTTTTCTTTCAACTTTCGGTGGTTCCTCCATCACATAATCATCCATATCTGTACTAAGCAAGTAAAATTGAATCGTTCGACGCCAATCATAGTAATTCGATCCATTTAATTTGTGTTCAATTATATTTGATGCCAAGGGAATTACATTAGAGACGATCATATGCTTCATTTCATCCATTATGAGCTAATAAGTAATTTGTAGACCTCACAAGTTAAAACAAACCAGAATCGAAATCAAAGGCAAATAAAAGAGCAAAACTACTCCAAGTTGAACAAGACAGCAACAAACCCTAAGCTCAAAAGGGTATTTTATCCAAATAACTCACAACCAAGCAGATTTCAATGAAACCAAACGCACAAAATGATCAAAAACGACAAGCCGAGAAGAACCTAACTGACTGAAAGGGGAGACGAAGCTCCACGCACTCCCATGTGCTGGCGCGTGGCGAAGGAAGACTGATGTTCCGACGGCGCGTAAGCTCCACGCGCGACTGTTTCCGGTGACAGACGGCTGCAGACGTGATCAGATGGTGACGGCGCTTCTCCTGGGATGGGTGGTGAGGCTAACGGCCACTCAAAACTTGATGACTCAACTCAAACCCTAACCTTGTGAGAAGCATAAACCCTAACGTAGCTGTCGAACAAATATTCTAAACCCTAGATGTCTCTAATACCATGTATTCAGAAGTTTAGAGAGAATGATAATTCTTATTCCCTTAATCAAACTGAAGAAACATATATATAAGTAATTAAGAAACCCTAATCTAGGAGATATGAAATTACAATAAAGGATACCTAATATAAATACATATTATCACCATTTGAACTCCAAATTCGATGCAGTGTGAGGTCGTATACTGGGGCAGAGACTTATACCCTCTCTTATGGAAGTGTGCTCCGAGGTTCGCCTTGAGGAAGACAGATCCAGTGCTATGAACATCACTACTGTGTCACCTACTAATTCTACTGCTTTTAGTGCGAAATTGTCTGGTAATGATGGTGACAAGCACAATGGGAAACAGACTCCAGTGTGTAAACATTGCAAAAAACTTTGGCATACAAAGGAACAATGCTGGAAATTACATGGTAGACCACTGAATGGTAGAAGACGCCCTCCGAATGACAAGTCCAATCCCGACCGTTCATTTGTAAGTGAATCTGCGAGTGCTTCCCAGTCATAATCTCAAGCGAATTGTCAAAGTGACTCTGTTGTCCCTTCTCTTGGGGCAATTGCTCAATCAGGTACATCACAACCCTTAAGTCTCCTAAGTATAAATGACAATAAACCATAGATACTTGATTCAGGGGCTACAGATCATTTAATTGGGTCATCTGATAACTTCCTATCGTATCTTCAGTGTGCTGGTAATAAACGATCAGAATTGCAGAAGGGTATTTTGCTCCTATTGCGGGCAAGGGTCATATTTCTTTCTTCCATGGTTTAACTTTATAGAAGGTGTTGCATGTACCTAAAATATCTTACAAATTGCTATCTATTAGTAAGATAACCCAAAATCTAAATTGTCAAGTTGCCTTCTCACTGAATAATGTTGTCCATAGTCATGGCCCTAACCAAACTAAGTTTACCCCTCGTGCTCATAAATGTATCTTCCTTGGATATCCTCTTCACCAGCGAGGCTATAAATGCTTCCATCCTTCTTCCAGGAAATACTTTATCTTGATGGATGTCACATTCCTTGAGGATAAACCCTTCTTCCCTGTTAGTCATCTTCCAGGGGAGAGTACTAGTGAAGAGACTAACTGGTCAACATCCTTAGTCCCTATTGATCTTCCTGAGCCCATCTTGAGTTCCCATGACATTGTTCTACCTACTAAACAGGTCCCTTGGCTAACATACTATAGGAAGAATCTCAAAAAGGAAATTGTGTCCCCTACTGTTCCACCAGCTCCGATCCATGAATCTAAACCAACACAAGCTCAAGGTAATACTGAGTGTGTCCCTAATAATAACGATTTGTGTGTTAAGGAATGATATTGTGGATGTAACTAAGAATGACAGGACTGATGTGTTAGTTCCAAAAAATAACAAAGTGGCAGACAGTGATGAGACTACAACAGAAACACAAGAGAGTTAAATTCTACCTCAGCCTGAAACGTGTGATTAAAATCCTACTACAGGTGGGAAAGCATATGAGAAGGCAGACAACCCTGGGGACTATGATGCTTCTCTTGACATGCCAATTGCCTTGAGAAAGGGCACTAGGTCTTGCATTAAGTATCCTATGTATAGCTTTCTATCTTACAGTAATCTGTCTTCTAAGTTCAGGGCTTTCATTGTCAATCTTGACATAGCAACAATACCAAAAAACATACATGTGACTATGGAGATTCCAGAGTGGAAGACTGCCGTTATGGAAGAAATGAGAACTCTTGAAAAGAATAATACAGGGGACCTTGTTCCTCTCCCAAAAGGACATAAAACATTTGGGTGCAAGTGGGTGTTCACTCTGAAGTATAAATATGATGGTACTTTAGACAGGTACAAGGCCAGACTTGTAGCGAAAGGGTTTACTCAGACTTATAGGGTAGACTATTCAGAAATTTTCTCTCCTGTAGCGAAGTTAAACACGATTCAGGTTCTTCTCTCTGTTGCAGTAAATAAAGATTGGCCTCTCCACCAACTTGATGTGAAAAATGCCTTTCTAAATGGTGATTCAGAAGAAGAAGTATATATGAGCCCTTTGAAGCTCAGTTTGATCATCAGATGTGTAAACTCAGAAAATCCTTGTATAATCTAAAACAGTCTCCGAGAGCTTGGTTTGAAAGGTTTACTACCCTGGTTAAGTTCCAAGGGTTCACTCAGGGACACTCTGACCATACATTGTTCACAAAAAGGTCAATGTCTAGGAAAATTGTCGTCCTAATTGTGTATGTGGATGATATTGTCTTGTCAGGAGATGATATTAATGAGATCACCAGATTGAAAAAGAAGATGGCAGACGGGTTTGAAATCAAAGACCTCCGGAATCTAAAGTATTTTCTTGGAATGGAACTGACCAGATCAAAGGAAGGAATCTTTATCTTACAACGGAAGTACTCTTGACTTGTTAAAGGAAATAAGTATGACTGGATGTAGACTTGTTGACACTCCTATAGAATTCAATGCTAAACTAGGAGATTCTATTAACAAAGTTCCAGTTGACAAAGAGAGGTATCAGCATCTAGTGGGAAAGTTAATTTACTTATCGCATACCAGACCCGACATTTCATATGCTTTCAATGTTGTCAGTTAGTTTATGCAAGCACCTTATGAAGAACATATGGAAGATGTGAATCGAATCCTAAGATATTTGAAAAGCACTCCTAGTAAAGGTCTAATGTTCAAAAAAATTGAGATGAAATGCATTGAGACCTATACAACTCTGATTGGGTAGGATCAGTGAATGACAAAAGTCTACCTCAGGGTACTGTACCTTTGAGTGGGGTATCCTAGTTATTTAGAGAAGTAAGAAGCAAAGTGTAGTTGCTAGAAGTTGTGCAGAGGTTAAATCCAGAGCTATGAGTTTGGGAATTTGTTAAGAAATACTGTCTGATCTTCATCAAGATGGTGTCTTACCTATGAAGCTCTATTGTGATAATAAAGTTACTATAACCATCGCCAATAATCTAGTACAAAATGATCGAATGAAATATGTGGAGATTGACAAACACTTTACAAAAGAGAAACTGGACAATGGCAATATCTGTATTCCGTATATTCCATCAAATCAACAAGTTGCAGATGTTCTCACTAAAGGATTACTCGGGCAAAATTTTGACTCTTGCGTTAGCAAGTTGGGTCTAACTGATATCTACGCCCCAACTTGAGGTGGAGTATTAGAAATAAGGGGCTTAGTTGATTGTTTATAGTCCGGGGGTACTATATTAATTTAGTTTATCCTATTTTTCTTTCCTTTTTTGTATTCAGGCTTCTTGGAGCCTATAAATAAGAATCCTCTTGTATCTCTCACATTATGTAAAAATTAATAAAATGGAGACTCTCGTTTTTTCCTCCATGTTCAAGAGTTTTCCACGTAAACCTTGTGTCTCCTCTTTCTCTCTTTTCTCTTTTAACAGTTTGTATTCTCTCTTTTTTCTTTTTCCCCTCAATGAAAGTTAGGTCTCTAATAATAAAAAAAAATTAAATACATGTTAAAGAAACTGAGATTTGAGATTTGATTAGTTTCTTTTCAAATATTTGAACTTTCTATATTTATTTTCTAAAAAGAATTTTAAAATGATTTCATTATAAAAGAAAAATTAAATAAAATAATAATAATTAAATATAAATGCATTTCTGCTACTAGTACCAGAAGTTCCTCATGAAAATGCTTTACACACAAGAAAATGCTGACCTGAGTTCTTGATCAATCTCATTTAGTTTTCGAGTCGTGCTCCTGTACTCCTTATCAAGAAGTGAAATGATCAAGGGCACACTATCCATATACCTAATAAGATATTCAGATCTTCCTATAAATCTTTATGTAATATAATTTAAAAACTTGGTCAATAAATCAGCAAATAAAAAGAATGCACATTCTCCTACCACAGTTGACGAAAAGATTAAGAAAAAGAAACTACCTTTTCTGCAGCAGTTCTTCTAAGAACGTTCTCAATTTGCTTACACCAATTCTCACTTTTTCTTTCTCAGAGAGAGGCCGGCACAACTTTTCCTCCAAAAGGATAACATCTTCCTTCTCTCTCAAAGCTATAGCCTGCACAAGAAATACATTTAACTACCTAAAACTTCCCATAGTACATAAACATTATGTTAAAAATCCTCAATCATGAAATGAAATGTATGTCCAGTCGATTAAATTCCAATAAATTATCAAGTTTCTCATCACAGTCCAGCGACTATGAGCTGTAACCATATAAGCATAAAATAGCCTCATGCAGACTTGAATCCCAGTAGCATCTTTATCATAGAATTTCATTTCTTGTCCTTTTATTTCCTCGTGATAAGAAACTAGGGGTGCATTTGGTTGGAGATCTAAAACCATACATTTGAAAATAAGGGATTCAAGAAAAAAAACAATATATTTAAAAAGAAAAATTGTGTTCCATGTTTTCAGTGTGTTAAGAGTATGTATTTTGAATCTTAATTTTAGAAGTTGTTCAAATTGTGTTTAGAGATATATTCATTTTCATAAATAATATAACTAGTGGCAATTACCAACTGAATATTTAGTTAAATCTCAAATATTATTAATAAATTTATCCACCTACCATCTTCGAATAGAAACTTTACTACAAAAATGGAATATGTAAACATGCTAACATAAACAAGGATTATTAGAATAAATACATATAATAAAGATAATATAATTTGCATCAAAATACCTCTTTGAATTCATCATTTGATTTATAAACTGAATCATGTGCAAAACCAACTCTGCCTGAAGGAATAGATGTGAAAAATGGAGAGTCCCCCAATATGATGCCATCAAGTGCACAAGAGGGTGGCAAAAGAAAGACTTCCACATCAGAAGAACGAGCAAATTGGGGTATCTTGGTATCAAGTTTGGTTGATACAATCACAGTCCTTGAGAGCTCGGGATCAATCTACAATGAAATTTCCGTTGATTCATACCGTCCCCACTATTTAGTAAAGCTTTCAACTAACAAAAGCAGGTCTGTTTTCTTGAAGATCAAAATAAAGAACTGATGACAAAGTCACTAAAGTCACGTTCCACATTACTCTCTGAACACTCCCCAACAAAAACACGTTCTTCTCCAATAATCTAATAGCAAAACTATTGACACATTGTTCACAAAAGCAATACAAAATGGAAAAAAGTCTAAAGGAGATATACGTACTTGCATTACGACCCTTCGGGTGGTCGCATTACTCCAGTCACTGCAATCTTCAAGACACAATATGATGAACTCTTTGTGTTGCATTTTAGCTCGTACTAGTGACTCGACTGCACGAGCTTGGGCCTTGAACAGAGACACCTCATTGACTCATTAGTATAAAATGTAGGCAATGAAACATTACGCAAAACAAAGAAAATGTCTCAGTAGTAGTAGTAAAATTCACCTGTAACACCCGATTTTTTCGACCTGGGGCTGGAGCTATGAGCCCAGGAGTGTCGATAATGGTAAGATTAGGACAATACTTGTACTCCACTCTAATTATTATTTCCTTGGCCGAGAATTGACTCGATTCACTCTCCAACCTCATGTTTTCGGCTTCAATGAATGCCTATAGAACACCATAAAAGAAGACGATTACAAATTGGGGGGAAAAAAACAAGACAGAACAACCCATTAACAGCCAAAAGCTTCATCAGCAACCAACAATACCTGAATTTCGTGGAGAGATTTCTGGAAGGCAGCGGTGGGGTCGTCATCGGAGACAAGATGACAGACGGGAGTTTCGCAGTCGGGGTCGTATTTCATGTGAAGAGTGATGGGTCGGCGAGTCTTGGTTCCGCCGCCGACGTGGTTGAATTGAAAGCCCATGAGAGCTTCAACCAAGGCACTCTTGCCATCGGTTTGGTGGCCGACCACAAGCACCGCCGGAGCGTCGAAAGGAGTGTCGAACTCCTGAGCGAGACCGTGAAGCTCATTGTAAGCTTCGTAGAGACGCCATTTGTCATGGTCCACCGCCAGTGGCTCTGCTCCACTCTCCATTTTCGTTATCCAGTGGTGAGGCGAGTTATCCAAAACAATGGGGGAAGAAGAAGATGACAGCCCCGTCGCCACTTTCCGTTTTCTTTGAACGTGGTGACAGAGATTTGTGTTTCAGGGAAAGGGAAAATGGACCATTTTTTTCCTTTTTAAGTTTGATTGCCCTTCTTTTTCCCACTAAAATTGATACTTCCATGTTCCATCGTCAACGGACGTTCCGCATGCGTTCGATGCAGGGGTAATTATGTAAATGCAACCCACTTTCATTTTAACAACTAAAAAGGCTTGTTTACCGAAAATGACATTGACATGTGATACTATAGAATTTTGTGTAATTATGACCATAAAATTGAAAAACTTTGAACTAACATAATTAATTAAAAAAATCGAAATTTCTTGAAATTTTCTCTCAAAAATTTGTCGAAATGGAGGAAACTCGAAATCTCAAAATCTCAAAATTTCTTAAAATTAGGAGGAAATTGAAATTTTCTCTATCAAAATTTGGAGGCCATCAAAATCTCGAAATCTGGAAATTTGGAGATTTCGATAGATATAAAGAATTTTCTTTCATTAAGCTTCTTGGGCATCAGATTGGGCCAATGAATAGGCTCATAATGGGAAACAATTACACTAATATTTAGATTCACCAGAATTTTTGGCCCAAATAGCAAATTCATTTGTTATTGTATTTACATCGCGTTTTGCATGAGTAAAAGAGATCTCTAGAAAATTGCTGGCTTTCTCCCATATTTCTTGAAGGATGCATAGAACTTCATTGAAGGAGAATCGACTTCTTATTCAAGAGATCAATGGCAAGTAAATAATTTGACTCTAATATGATTTTCTGAAAATTCAATCTCTGGGCTAAAAGAATACACTATAAAATGGCTATCATCTCAGATGAAAGAGGTTCAAAGATGAAATTCAAACTGATTTAGGCAGCAGCTATAAGAACTCCGTTTGGAATCTCTACACACAATTCCAAGACCCATCGTCGAATATTTTCAATTCCATGCAGCATCTACATTTATTTTGATAATTCCATGAGGGGACTTCATCCATTTTAGGTTAGAATTTAGAGGATTTTGTGTAAGTGTAATTGGATTGAGGTTGGATGATATCCTGCTTTAGGAGTGTTCGTGAGTTGGGTTGGATTAAGTTGAAAGATTTTAGATCAAACTCAATTGTTCAGGTTGTAAATTTTTTCAACCCAAATAATCCTTATTAAAAAATGAACTCAACCCAACCATTAAATATTTGGGTTGGGTTGGTTCGTGTTAATTTGGTCATTTATTTAAAATTTTGTTTTAAAAATAAGCAAAATGTAAATATGTAAAAATCTAATTTAATTATTTTCATATATTTAGTTAAGATTAACAACTCAATTTCAATTTATATAGTCAAAAATTTATTTCTAAAGTGCAAAGAAACCACTTTTAAGAGTTGTTGAATAATAAATTATTTAAAAAATATTAAAATTAAATAAAATTAAAATCAACATATGTATAAATAATTGTATTATAAGTAATAAAAAATATATATTTTAAAGTTAATAATAAATTCAGGTTGATTCGGGTTGGTTTGGGTTATATTAGGTGAACCCAAGAACCAATTCAACCCATAAAATTTTCATTTATTTGAACCTAACCCAACCCAAATGAGTTGATGATCCAACCCAACCAAAACCGTACGGGTTAGGTTGGGTTGATCGATTTTTTCGGGTCATCGGATTTTTTGAACATCCCTAGCTTCTTATTGTTTCATCAATATAATTTTGGATCCACAGGAAACGGTTTTCAACATTTGTGATGGTGCTTCCATGAACAATACTGTTTCGATCTGACCAGATAGCCCAAACATGCAATAACTATTTGAGATAAAGTTTCGTGAGATGAAGAAGACATCAATCAACAAAACTGAAATTGAAATCTTTGAATAAGGATGGGGAATCATAGAATAATCTCTATACAGCATTGGCTTTAGAGCATTTAAAGAGAATGTAATCAATACATTATGCTTTCACATTACATATTGGAAAAAGAGGCGAGATATCTAATCCTTCTTTATGAGTTCATTCCTTATTGGTAAAATATTATGAAGGGCTCTCCATAAAAAGTGTTTGATTTTAGTAGGGATTTTTAATTTTGATAAGTTGTTCTAAACACAAGCCATTTTATTTTCACTGGAAGACTCTTCTTCAATGATCTTTTTCTTATAAAGTCTATATCCACTTTTAACTGAGTATATCCTTGATTTGTCAAGATGCCATATAATTCTGTGAGGAATTTTGATGTTAATAGGAATGTTTTTTATACACGTGACCTTTTCTTCACAAAAAACCTCATCTAGTAGATTAATATTTCAAGCTCCATTTGGATGAATGAAATCAGAGATTCTATAGTTTAAAAGGAGGGGATTGAAACAAATAGGCTTAAAGGTATTTGGGCAAGGAAAGCAAGAATCAGTAAAAAAAAATGGACAGAAGAACCATTATCGATTTTGTAGTGTAGACCTTTTATCAATAAATTTTTTTTCCAACAAAGACTTTTCCGAATTGATGAAGACTCTTTACCAGGTCGAGCCTTAATAATTGAAGAGTATGGAAAATAGAGGCATTTCAAAACCAAAGAAACAAGAGTGTTTGGATTCACTAAAATTTTTCAAGCTTGTTTGGCGATTAGAGCTTGATTAAACCCTTCTAAATCTCTTAAATTTAATCCACCTAGAATTTTTGGAAGACGTATTCTTTTCCAACTCGTCCAATGAGTCTTCTTTTCGTTAATTTGAGAGTTCCACCAAAATCTTGAAAAGGATCTTGTGAAATTATTACAAATCTCCTTTGGGAGTCTAAATAAACTCGTAACATAGGTTGATAGAGCTTGACCAATACCTTTTATTAAGATTTCCTTTCCAGCCTTGGAAAAAATATATATTTTCCAGCCTTAAACTGATTTCCAAACTCTTTCTTGAATTTAATTGAAGTCTCTGACCTGCTTCTTGAAGAGGTTGAAGGAATACCAAGGTAAAGTGCCAAGTCATTTACATGGGAAATTCCAATGATATCATATACGAAATTAGCTCTGTCCTTATTAACATTTGTTGAGAATAGTCTTGGCAATTTATCTTAGTTGATCTCCTCACCCGAGGCTAATTCATAAGAGAATAGAATTTAATTAAATTCAACATTTAAACATCCTATTTTAAATATTACAATAAATATTACAATATCTGAAGAATTAAAGTAATAAAAATCTTGAACTTAAATAATTAAAACATCCATAATTATCTTAATAAAGTCTACAATATCAATATGATATATATTAAAAATTTATAATTTATATACAAAGTGGGGGCGGGGCGGGGCGGGGTCGAGGACAGGGAATATATTCCCCGTCGCCCCGAATTGTAAATGGGAAAAAAAATTTCACACTCCCCATTCCCCGTGTATTGAGGGATTCCTCGCCCTGTTCGGGGTGGGTCCCCATGAGGCCCCGATCTGCGGATTTTTTGGACATCTCTAGAGATAAGAGAGTCATTCAACAACAAATAAGAATAAGTAATGAGACAGTGGGTCGCCTTGCCTTTGTCCTCTAGAGGGAATAATGTTCCCTTTTGGTTCACCATTAACTATGATAGAAAAAGTTGCCAAAGATATGCAATCCATAATAAGAGACACCCACAATAGATCAAGACCAAGTTTGAGCATTATTTTTTAAGGAAAGTCCATTCAACTATGTCATAAGCTTTACTTAGGTCCAATTTGATCGTAGTAAGATCATTTACTCCTTTCTTCCTTATCTTTAATAGATGTAGACATTCATGGCCAAGATGATGTTGTCAGTTGTTGCTCTTTCAAGTATAAAAGTAGCATGCATAGAGGAAATTAAAGAGCTCGGTATAGATTTAAATCTAGGTTTAAGTCTATTAGAAATTATTTTTGTGATTATTTTATAAATGACATTACACAAACTGATCCAACAGAACAAGGGTTAGGAATTTATTGAATTAAAACAGTATGAGTATAATTAATTAAATGAACTTTTTTTTCTATTATTCAAAACTTCAAGGCATTTTATAAATGTGCTTTTGCCAATAATATCCCAATATTTTTAAAGAAAAGAGCAATATAGTCATCGAGTCCATAAGCTTTTGTAGGAAACATTTGTTTGACTGGTTCCTTAATTTCAAATTTTGTAAATGGAGTTATAAGGGATGAATTCATTTCATTAGTAATTTTAGAAGGTATTAATTCCAAAACAGCATCCATATGTTCATTAGAAGGGTTTATTGAGGTAAAGATATCATGGAAATAGGAAATAAAGGTCTCTTCAATTTTCTTAGTATCATCAACCCAATTTCCATTCTTGTTATTGACACCCAAAATCTCTCTCTCTCATTTTTATTTTTTCGTTATGGAAGCTTTTTTATGAAACCACCTAGTATTTTGGTCACCCCGTTTGAACCAATCATCTCTTAATCTTCATTTCCAATAGATTTCTAACATGCCATTAATTTTTTGGAAATCAATAGAAGAACTTTTGTCATATTCAATTTTCAGGTCGTTTTTGCAAATAGTAGTTCTATTCCTTCTTTCATTAAAGAAGTTCTTCCCCCAATATAATAGAGATTTAGAGTAGTTATTTAAATTTTGAGTAAAAGGATTATTTCTAGGAATACAATCTTTCCAATTACAAGAGGATTCTATGATCTTCTTGCATTGCCTATGTAAGGTCCAACACTCCTCAAATTTGAATGGTCTTTTGTTAAAACAATTACTTATCGACTATCCAAAATATCACATAAGATGTACTTATGGTCATATCTGGCCCAATCCAAATTACAAATCTTCGATCTTGGGAATAATTCATCAAATGATTCATTACATAAATATCTGTCTAATCTCTCCCAAATCCTATTTATACGTCTCACACTTGTCGAAGTAAATATATCTCTTGAGAAATTCATATCTCAAAGGTTATAATCATTTATACCGGCTCTGAAATTTTCAAGTAAAGATAAAGCTTTAGAAAGACCACCCTCTTTTTCATAGTTCCATAGGATTTCATTTAAGTCTCCATCAATTAACTAAGGGGAATCATCATAGTTATATAACCTTCTTAATAACTCCAAGAGATTTTTTTCCCTTTTTGTTTCTGAGTAGCCATATAGTCCAGTAAATCTCCAATTTTTTTTCCATTATAGCATAATCCATAGTAAGCAAAGTCCTCCCTTAGCTCATTCACTATTTCTGGTAAAACATCTAACAAAATCATTACGAATTCAAATTCTATTGGTAGTATCTTTGCCATATTTGGTCTCAGATAAAAATAGGACATCACTGACATAAAAGCGAGTGAGCTCTTCACAACTTCCGAAATGCTCTAGGATTGCCCAATCCTTTAGCATTCCAACACAACAACTTCATGTTGAAGGGCGAAGTTGAACATCAGCCTCTGCTTTTGAATAGTCAAATATTATACATTCTTTTTTTATTTGACTACGTATCGTTTTGAGAAGTTTGAAGGGATGAATTTTATTTTAGAATTTGGTGGGATTTTATGCTTTTAACTTATTGGTTTGTATTTTATTGTGAAAAATTAATATAAGAATCAGGATAGATGAGAGTATCCATATGAAAAAAATATATTTATTAAGTATTAATGCAACTTTTAAAAGTTCAAGGATATTTTTTGAACGAAAACTAATGGTTTGTGTTTATATACTAATAATGAGTGTATTTTTTTTTTTAAAAAAAATTTAAAGTTATCTTTGAAATTTTTTAAAGTTAAGGATATTTTGAAATAAAATACTAGTTTCCATAAAAAAAAAAAAAAAAAAAAAGTAACGGCAAGGGTATTTTTAAAACGTTCTTGAAAGTTGGGGTACTTTTGAAACTTTTAGAAGTTTAAAGGTATTTTTTTACACAAAGTATAAAATTTAACGATATAAATAGTGTTAAAAAATTATGACATGTTTGGTATGAAATATGAAAGCATAAATTTAAAAACAAAGAAATTTAATTAATATAGAGTTTTATGTCATAGTTTCAAACATGTGTTTAGTAACAACATCATAAATTAAATTTGAATTTAAACTATTGGGGATAATATATTTATGAATCATAAAGCTGATTATAGTTACCTACTAATAAATATAAATTATCATTAATTCATTTATGAACATGTCTTATGTTTAAAAAAATTGTATAATTACTATTTTATACTATTATACAATTTATATAACATTACATAAAACATACTTGATTTTTTTAAAAAAATGAATTGAGTTTATAACATTAAATATTATCTTTCTAAATGCTTTTATCATTTTTTCATGTAATTTTGTGTTTTGAATTCAAAAATTTAGATACACTTAAAACATATCGGTGCCTTCATAATTTACATTGTTTGGAATATATAATTTGAAAACAGTTTTGAAGAATAAAATTCAAATTGTCTACCAAATACGTATTTGTTAAGCTCAGTAAATATGAAACATAATGTTGGTCTTTTTACCCTTAATCTCAAATTAATTAATTTCAATTAATTAATTAATGTTTTTTTAGGATAACAAACCTGATTTTATTTACTAACAATTTTAAGGAGAGAAGTAATGACCAACCTTACTTTATTTAGCTTGAGATTATTTAGCATCCTCATTTGTTTCATTCTCTCATCCTCCTCTCACACAAAGCTCTTCTAAATAAAAAATGCAAAAAATATATAAATTAGTTACTAGAAGTTATAATATATAAACTTAAATAAACCATATACATTTATTCGCAATTATAATCAGAAAATCAATAAACAAATTGTCCATAATTTGGTGTAGACAAAAATCACTAAACACCTTCTATACATTCACATTTAGAATCAAAATCTTATATCTTTACTTAAATAAACTCCTAAATCATACTCCTCAAAAAATTAAAATTGAAAACTAAAAATAAAAAAACAAACACATTTCAATATGATATTAAAAAAATTACAAAAAAAAAAAAACATGTTCCGAAGATCGTTGAGAAGCTTTTTCTATTGTTCTACATTTGGGTTTTCTATGTAAATAAACTTCTAAATCAGATCCCTCATGAATCTAAAAACAAACAAACAAATTTCATATTTGTTCTGAAATTTCATTATCCACATGCATTCACGAGATATTTAGAGTGTTCTTTGTTTGGTTTTCTTATCCATATAAACAAACTTATATAAATCAAATCCTTTCAGAATATATGAATTTCTAAATCAAATCCCTCCATAATCTAAAACAAACATATTTCAATATAATATATCCAAAAAGGCAAATAATAAACTTACCATTAGAAATAGGCTCGGTCAAAGATTTATCATCCGCATGCAAAATGCTTCGGCCAAGAAGATTTCTTGTATTGTTCTTACATTTTCATCCGCGATCTTATTGATCTTAGTTCTTTCCCGAAATTAAGATTTCACTGTATTGTTTGAGTTGCCATTGTTTCAAGATTTTGTTTGAGTTGACGTTGTTTCATAAATGAGGTGTCTTTCCGTGGAGGATTTGAATTGAAAAGAATGGAAGACGCATACATGATAGACACGATGGAGAGGTGCATATATACAATCGAGAGAGAGATGTGATTATGAAGATAAAATGGGAATTCCTAAAAAATTAAGGACAAATTGGGAACCTAAAGATACTCCTTTATCTCAAAAAGATAATTCATAATTGAATTGTATTCAAAACTTAATATCAAAATTTATTTCACTAAATTTGATGGAATTGAAGCATGTAAAAACACCTATATAATTACTAGGGGGGTAAAACCTTCATGTGTTTTATTTATTTATTCTTCATCCTATAGGTTTTATTCATTCACCACATAATGTATCATATCAAATAAATACATAAATTCCTTTTAAACTTAGAAGAAACATTTGAATTAAATGATTTTCACAATTATACTATGATAAGGGTCTTCTGAAGGACTGTGTTTCTCTTTCTTGGCCTTGAGAGATGATCAATTTCTAGGATTTATCTTTATATAGACATCTATGTCTAATTATCTTTTACTTAATTGACCTAATAAAATAATAGACATAAAAGATAAAACAACAGATAATGCATATGAGCCACATTAATGATAATATTCAATTTAGATAAAAATGTTTCGTTTGAGATTGTTATAGCTTTGAAATAATGACCGGTATCTGTGTTTTTAGAAAAATCGAGTATTATAGGAAACTAATTGACGATTTTAATTTTAAATATGGAAAAACAAGTAATAATGTTTGGTAAGTTCAAATCGAATTAGTTTAGTTATATTGTGAAAATCAGATAACGGATCAAATTAGGTATTATTTAATTATTATTTTTTAGTTTATTAACTTGTTATGAGTTATTTATTTAGAATTTTTATAGTTTAAATTACAAACTATACTTTTACCCCCAAAAAAGTACAAACTACATCTGGTTGTTTTTCCTAAATTATATGATAAAAGGCTAAAAAAATAATTGTTGTATAAAATAATTGTAATGAACAACTATGATTTGAATTTAAGTACAAAGGAGAAGAAATGGACAGAAAAAAGAGAGCGGAATCGATAGAAAAAGTGAAAGATTATAGAAGAGAATTGCTTATTGTCAAAAAGCCGCTTGATTATTAATGAATTTAACTAATAGAGAAAGCTAGTCTTCACCCGACTTTGAAAACCACATAAATACGTTTAAGACTATAGTATTCATAGACTGGGTTGGATTGAAATATCTTTTAGATCTAATCTGATTGTCTTCAACCTAAATAACTCTTATTAAAAAATAACTCAATCCAATCATGAAATATTTGGGTTAGGTTGGTTGTTAATCGGATTATTTATTTAAAGGAAGTAAAAAATAAATATGTGAACATCTAATTTAATTATTTTCATATATTGAATTAAGATTGACTACTCAACTTCAAATTATATAGTGAAAATTTTCTTTATAAAATGCAAGGAAATTACTTTTAAGAGTTGTCGAATAATAAATTATTAAAAAATATTGAAATTAAATAAAATTAAAATCAATATGTATAAATAAGTGTTGTAAGTAATAATTTTTTTTTTAAATTAATAATAAATTCGGGTTGGTTTGAGTTATATTAGGTGAACCCATGAACCAACACAATCCATAAAGTTTTCATTTATTTGAACCCAACCCAAATGAGTTAATAACTCAACCCAAACTGCACGGATTGGGTTGAGTTGATCGATTTTTTCGGGTCATCGGATTTTTTGAACACCCCTATTCAAGGCAAAGACTATTCTAAGACTGTAGGCTATATCTTACTATAATGATACCATTTTGTATTTTCCAATTAGCTATCGTCAACGTTGCTATAGTATTTACTATTTACTACACTTTTTATTAGTTTACATTAATCATTTTTTTAAATTATTTGCTACAATATTTACTGTTTTTTCTCAAACTAAAATAGTTTATACCTTAAATACATACTATTATACCTCAGACTAAAATAACCTACATCTCAAACACAAATTATTATAACCCAAACTATAATAACCAACTTATTGCCTCTCAAACGCCCTCTAAGATTTAAAAAATGATGCTTATGTATTATAGAACATATGTATATATAATGCATTTAAATTTTGAGTCTCCTACATTTATAGACAGTATAATTAAATATAACAATTCATTCATGAATATAATCGAATAATTTTCGAATATGTTAGAATTGATTTGAAAAAAAAGTGGTTTTGAAAAAATAAACATTTTTGACAAAAAGGGATTAAAATACACTTAAAAAGCTATTTTGAATGTTTGCCAAATACTCTACTTTATTCTAAAATGACTATATTCCAAACACATCTCTGTTAAAATAATTGAATATTTTTTAAAACTGCTAAATTTGCGATCATTTCTTTCTTTAAATGATTGAACTTGCGTGCTAAGCTAACTTCTAGATCCAGTTTGACAATCATTTCATAGTTAGTAAAAGGCGAACGGCTAGATGCTCTATTTTTGAGTATTTAATATCAATATGGAAAAATAAAAAAAAATATTTTGCCAAAAAAAAAAGAAACGATAGATTTATCAAAAAGAAAGAGAGAGAGAGAAAAGAACGAAAGAAAAGAAAAGGGTGGGAAAAAAAGAAAACCCTAAGCCCCATGAGCCCCATCCACTTCCTCTTCCTTCTCCCTCTCACGTGTTTTCAAGCCGCCAAACACCCACCCCTCCTCTTCATCTCCGGCGACTCCGCCTCCTCTCCGACGACTGCAACCACTGTCACTTCTCTTCACCGGCCAGCCCAAACTCACAACCGACGCCGCAACCCGCATCACCCACGACTAGCGATTGTGCGTTTCGGCTGCCACGGCGTGAACACCTTGCGGCAGTTCAGAAATCCTCGAACCAGCGGCGATTCTGATCTTGGAGCCATACCCTTCTTTGTTTTACTCCTCTCGCTGCTACGGTTAGTGCTAACATTACACACTTTATAAAGCTCTGATAAGGAATTGTTGCTCTAGGAAGATGGGAGCTCTTGCCCCTGTCGCGCCTTGGACTCCTGAAGATGATATTCTGCTCAAGAATGCCGTTGAGGTAAAACTATTTCCCCGCTTTTGAACTCCTTTCGAGATTCATGAGTAGACTTGTTACATTTGCGTTGTTGATTGTCTCAATTGCGGTCGTTTGCCAATTGGGGAATTAAATTTCTTATGGCCGAACTGTTATAAATCGATGATTTCCATCTTGTTCCTTACTGTTGAGTGCCTTGGTTTTTTCTTCGCTCATAGTGATTATGATACCGTATTGTTGTTGATGCGCAAAACTGAGGGATCATCTCCATGACTGCTGGTCACTATCACACGATGTTCAAGTTATGGTAGGCGGGATGTTTGTGCTAGAAAATCCATGATTCAGATGGGAACTTTCGCTTTTATAACTAGAAAGCATTTAACTCTCTTATCTGTCTGGAAGTTATTATTTGGAAATTAAATACAAAGAATAGGTTGTTTAATTACTGAAGATGTCTACGATTTTAAAGCACTCTTAAGGCATACTATGCTGTATAGTATAACTTCCATTTTTCTTGAGTCGAGGATGTAAGAGAACAATTGAATTATCAATATTCTTAAGAGCAAGCAAGAGGTTTGATAGCGTTTGGTTTCTTGCACCTCGATTCATAAGTGGTGAGCTTCGTTTTCTTTTTCTTCTGTATGAACCTCTAATTAGTAGACCATGCATTATGTGCTTCAGGTTCTTATTCTTTCCAATTTTATATGATGTTCCTAAGGGACTGTGCTTCACCTTTTTGCTGTTAAGAGAACTAGTGTATCGGTGTTTTTTGGTACACATTTTAATTGCATAAACTTCTAGGCAGGTGCTTCCTTGGAGTCCCTTGCCAAAGGTGCTGTGCAGTTTTCTCGAAGATATACAGTCAGAGAATTACAAGAAAGATGGCATTCTTTACTGTATGATCCAATTATATCTGAAGATGCATCTATGTCCATGATTGACTTTGAGCGTTCTTCTTCCATTCTTCCGTCAAAGTTCAACAAATTTGGGAATACAAAAGAAACTAAAAGTATTGGTGGGAAGAGAAAACGGAGTGTACGCAGTTGCTATTATGCTTTGCGTAAAAGAGTTTGCAACGAACCATTTAACCCTATGGACCTGAGTTTTCTTGTTGGACCCAGTGATAGCAACTATGCTGTTGAAGAGCCTATGTCAGGAAATTGTATTCCTCCAACATCAGATGATTTTGGACTTCAGGGCTCAGAGCTGGGGATCTTACCATGCAATTTTGCCCAGAATGTGATGAATACTGATGATGCGGAGCACGATTTTCATTCTGGATGTCAACATACAGTTGAAAAGAATTTTGCTAGGAACCTGGAGAATGGACAGGAGGGGATTTCTCACATCATGAGAGAGAGTCTGCCTCTCTCTGCAAATGAATCTCATGTTGAAGAAATGGCTCCATCATCTGGCTTTCCAGTCCATAGTCTCTTTGATAATGATTTGGAGGTGAGACATTCTACTTTTGGGCAACTGACCCATGATCAGAGAGCGATGGGCTCTGAACTAGAGGATAACGATGTCTTTAATTCTCCTGTTTCTGATTCTGGTGCATCATTTCACAATGTTGAGTACTCATCTCCTCTTCCTGGTATGCCAATATGGAGAAATGCCTCAGCACCGGCCTTGCCTATTGATGTTGGCTTTGCAGATAAGGATATACCTATAGGTGACTCTTTTGAACTACCTGATGATGATGGGAACAAAAACATTCAAAATGCAAGATTAGCAGGCTATGATGCTCACTCTGACCTAAAGTTGAAGATTGAGGTCCAGCATGATCATTTGGAAAATCCAAATGCCACTGCCGAAGTCTATTTTGCAGAATTGTCCAATTCTCTTTTGAACTTGAGCAATGAAGATGAGCTACTTTTCATGGATGTTGATGGAAAGGACGTGATTGATAAGTCATATTATGATGGTTTGAGCTCGCTTTTGTTGAATTCACCAAATGAAGTCAATCATGATCAAACAAGTAATGCAATTAATGCAGAAACAGTGTTACCAACGGATACAATGATAGATCCCCCCACTGCATGTTCTGGAGAGTTATATGAAAAAGGATCCGACTGTGGTGTTGGACATTTGGATTGTAGTTCAGAAGCTCCTCCATCACCATCTGCATCTTTAAGCAGTCAATGTCCTGGTAAAGGTAACGAACCTCTTTTTTGCACTTTGAACACAGAAGACCCAGAAATCCCGAGCAATGATGACGTTTTTCTACCTCCATTAACACCTATGGGGGGCCACTTTTCATCTACCAAGGATTTCACTTATAATGAGAAATCTGGTGAGTCTCAATACCTTGCGAGGGAGAGGAAAAATCATGGACAACCTCGTATTTCATCTCTATCAGGACTGCATAGTTTGCCTGAAAGAGTTGAAAAGCATCTGGTTGGTGGAGCTGCGGCTAATTTTAAATTATCCCATAGCAACTCCAGGCACTTGTCGCCTGTGAACAATATTAGCTCCACAAATGTAAATAGTGATGCTATCCAACCTGTTGTGTTCAAGGAAGAGAACAATGAAATTTCCCGGGTAAATCATCTTGGCCAGAATTTTTTAAATACTCATGTAGAGAAGCCAGGTTTTGATTCTGCCAATGTTAAAAGATATCCACCAAGTGCTGCTTGTGGCATTAAACAGGAACCAGATATATTGGCTACATTAAAAGATCATAGGTTATCACAGGAAGGGGGTACTCGAGGTGTTTTTGGTGTAGATCAAGATGGAATATCTTCAACATCTGATCAAGAAGACTCATCTATTAACAGTGAAGACGATGTGCCTCATTTTTCAGATATTGAAGCGATGGTAAGATTTTTATGATAAATAGTTGAGTGACAGATGGTTATCTGTATCTTGCTTGATTTGTCTCTTACATGTTCTTAAAACTCTCTTTTCAGATACTTGATATGGACTTGGATCCAGAAGATCAGGATCTTTATTTAAGTGAAGAAGGTAACATATAGACGACTAATAGTTATTAAATATCCATGTCATTTCTGGTTAAATCAGTTTTTAAATATGTTGCTGTCTTGCCAACTACGAATCCTATTGTCCTTATCATGCGAGGATGAAATAGCCATAGGTTATCTTTATTTTTTATCTTTGTGTGTGTATGTATGTGATGTTTCATCTGCTTTTGGAAAAAAAAAAGGGGTTTCATTTGCTTTCATGGGATTTTAGATTTGATATCATAGTATAGGATTGAAGCAATCTTTTCTTCTTCTTCATCTTCTTTTTTCTTTTCTTTTATTATTATTTTTAATTATTTAATTTAAATAGATTGAAATCAATAATGTTTCTAAATTCTGCTTTTGGTTTGAAGTTTTCCAAACTGAAATTATTAGATTTTGCATGGTCTGAGTGTGAATTATACAATGAAATCGTTATATTTTGATTTTTCATTCTGAGGTAGTCAGGTTATAGTGAAAAGGGATAACAATAAACTATGCAAATTTTTAGCACTTTTAGTAAACAATAAACATTCAGACAAAAATTTTCATTGCCTTATTCCTATTTTATCTCCTCCAGAATGAAATAATGAATGTCAACCCTGTCGTTTACAATCGTTTCTGGTACTTTCTTGGTTCTATATTGATCTGCGCTCTGCCATCAATGGATTGCATCATTGAGGTGTTTCTATTCTTGTCTTTTAAATGCTTGGTAAGAAATGTATTTAGACATGCATAGTACACATGTTTGAATGTATTGTGTGAACTAACTATAAATTGTAACAATATAAAAAATACTGTTATGGAAAATTGATATCCTCTTTACAAAACCTCCTATAAAGCCTGGTTTTTGAAAGAAGTTAAGTTTCCAAATTTAGCAGCGGTATTCAATCTCAAATTCTAGCTGGCTTTTGATAACTTATAACTACTTTTAATCTTAATACATTAGCAAGAACTGACCTGCTGATAATTCTACTGTCAGCCATAATGTGTGTACAAGTGGCTGCACATTATTTTCATTCCACGTGACCACACTGTTGCAGATCTTACATGTGGTTGAGATCCAAGCTTAGCTTTTCTTTGTTTATACACTATCAATTTTATTTCACTTGGATTACATTTTTTTATCCTCATATGTAAATGCTTATATAATATTTCCAATGTTGTTTTGGTTAGAATGTGGCATTAGCCATGGCATATTCTTATGTTCTTCTTTAATTTATAGTCTTAAAATACCAACATGCGGACACAAAGAAGAGCATCATAAGACTGGAGCAAGGGGCTAATGCTTGCATGCAAAGATCTATTGCATCTCATGGGGCATTAGCAGTTCTATATGGCCTACATTCGAAGCATTTCATTAAGAAATCAGAGGTACTTCAATGATTTATATTTTCAAGTAAGCCTATTTGTGGGTGGATTAATCACTGAGCTCTTGTCTGGGGGTAGTTTATGAGGTCCTTGGATGACTTTGATTAGATAAAATTTATGATGTTTGTCCAGTGAGCATATGAGTATTAGGTCACTTTCCTTTCACAGTTTGTCTCCCTTTTGAATTCCCTTCCGCTAAGAAACACAAACACACATATATTTACATATGTATATGTATATGTATGTGTATGTATGTGTATATATATACACATACATACATACATATATATTGATGGAAACAAAATTTTCATTGAAGGATATATATAAATTTACCAGGTACTACTAAATGTACTCCATTAAAAAAGAATAAAATGTAAAGTTACTTAACAATAGTAGGAGAGACGTTTAGGTTTCTTGTTTCATTTTTTTTTATGTTTCAGTTTGTTTGTTTGTTTGTTTGTTTGTTTTTTTTTTTGTTTTTTTTGTTTTTTTTTGTTTTTTTAATCTTTGGCCTTTGGTTATGGGCTTTCCTTTTGTTTTGTTTTAAAATCTTTGTTTAACATGTAATTGATGTAGGGCTTTAAGTTTGGACCCAACTATGTTGGACCATTTTTTTTTTTGAAGTGTCTGACCGTGTCCCACGTGTCTGAAATTAAGAAATAAATAAATTAAAATAGGACGCGAAAATTTGCTTGTAGGACAAGTGTCTGGAGCATCTCCGACATGGACACTCCCTCTAAAATAGAGTGACCATGCTTCATAGCCCTTCCGTTGCTTCATTTTCTTGCTGTCCCCTTTTGATTCCCTACTCAATGATTTCCTTAGTGTTGGCCAGACTTATTGATTGGGAAGGTTGTAGTTGAGTTCAATATAATAACTTTGGCGATGATGTTGAGCCACTAGTTAGAATGCACTGAAGCAACCAAAGAAAGCACTGCGAGTGAGTTTGTTCCTAAAGAAAAATTAAAGGAATATTATCTGGCTTGGCTTATTGTCATTCATATCCAGGTTCTATTAGGTAGAGCAACTGAGGATGTCATCGTGGACATTGACTTAGGAAGGGTGGGAAGTGGTAACAAAATATCTCGACGACAGGTAGAGTTGATTCAATATTTTCTCAAATTATATTGTTCATTTTTTTGCTTGTTTATTTGTCTCCTGTTCAAATAGTGGCCTAATAGAAATGGATGAATTATATTCTCATTCCAGGCAATTATAAAAATTGATCAAGATGGATTTTTCTCCCTGAAGAATCTTGGCAAATGCTCAATCTCCATAAACGACAAGGATGTGGCCCCTGGACACTGTGTGCGACTTAATTCTGGCTGCCTCATTGAGGTATGTTGCTCTAGTTACTAGCAAGGAATATTGCTTAATAATTCTGGTTTGCTTTTCGGGAGAATGATCCACATCTTTTGATTTACTGGTGGCATGAAGTATTGTTTTTCATTATAATGGGGGAAAATGGCCTTGGGTATGTAAAGAGAACAAACACACTCGCCTCATGAATTAGTTAATGTAATTTAGACATTGTGCTTAAATCATGGTACAAAGAAAATTGTTTGGTTGGCCATTGTTCATGGCTTTCTCTGTACTTTATGGGATGAGCACAATAACAGTCTCTCCCGAGATTTATTTTCTTGTTTTGATAGTTTCATGGATTTGGTTCTGTCTTCTGGACTGTATTGGTGCAAAACAAGGCATCCCTTTAAGCTTTTTACTCTTTCCTACATAGTTTCTAGTTTGAAATTTCTTTTCTAGACATCTATAGGTGATAGGGTCTTCCCTTATTTCATTTTTCAATGAAATGTTTCTACTCTAAAAAAAAAAATAAAAATAAAAAAGAGTAGTTCCATATTTTATCTGTTAAATCACTCCCAACTTTTGTTCTTAGGGTTCGCGGTGTGGTTGGGGAGGGGAGAGATACGTATTCTTGGGAAGATCATTGGATTGCGGAGAGACCCCTTTGTGGGTTGTTCCCTAGGCTGTATCATTTGTCTAATCATAAAAATCATTTCGTTGCTGACTTTCTTGTGTGATCTGGGAGCTCTTATTCTTTTTCCTTTGGGTTTCGTCGTGCTCTCTTCGATAGGGAAACGATGGATTTGGCTACTCTTCTTTCATTACTTGAGAGTCACCCCTTTAGAGTTGGGAGAAGGGATGTTAGAGTGTGGAACTCCAATCCTTTGGATGGGTTCTCGTGTAAGTCTTTCTTTCAATGTTTGGTTGATCCTTCTCCCTTAGGCGTGTTAGCCTTCTCGATGCTTTGGAGGATTAAGATCCCTAGAAAGGTGAGACTCTTTATCTGGCAGGTTCTTCATGGTTGTATTAGCACGTTGGACAGGCTTGTTTGGAAGCTGCCATAGTTGGTTGGGCCTTTTTGCTGTATTCTCTGTTCGGAAGGTAGAGGAAGACCTTGGATCATATTCTTTGGCAATATTGGTTTGCGAGCGTTATGTGGGATTCTTTCTTCTAGACGTTTGGCTTCATGGGTGCTCGTCATAGAGATGTCAGTGCTATGATCGAGGAGTTCCTCTTTAATCCGTCGTTTGGGAAGAAAGGCTGGTTTCTTTGGCTTGTTAGTGTTTGTGTAGTCATAGGGGTGTGGAGAGATATCCCAGGGAGTTATGGTCTCTTGTGCGCTTTCATGTTTTCTAGTGGACTTCGATTTCAAAGGCCTTTTGTAATTATTCCTTAGATATGATTTTGTATGGTTGAGGTCCTTTCTTGTAAAGGGTCCCTCTTTTCTTTTTATGGGCTTGATTTTTTGTATGCCTATATATTCTTTCATCTTTCTGCAATGAAAGTGGTTGTTTTTCGTTAAAAAAAAGTTAAATTACTATTCTTTATGGGCCTGGGAAGGGTTGGAATTCTGGATTTTTGACTTGATCATGTTGGACTGTACCTCCATGCTTGAGAATTGAATATTTTACCCTTTTCATCTGTGTGCGTTTGCAGATAAGGGGAATGCCATTTATATTTGAGTCACACCCAACTCGTATGAAGCAGTATGTTGTTAACATAAGCAAGACATCTCACAAACAGGAGTATCAATCATGATGACAGATGACAACCTAGCTGTGGCATGAACAGTTGTACAGTCTGGAGGTGCTTGTTTTTCTGCACTTCATGGGTTCTTTAGGTATACCGTGTTAATGTTTTTTTTCCCCTTAAATTTATAATATATATAAATAAAAGACCAGCTATCGTCGAGCAAAAAATTGAAAGAACACAAGGACATACAAAAAAATGAACTCCATGAAAGGAGGGAGCACCCTAGAGAAAGGGTCTCCAATCTTAACAAAATATGGCCTATAGAATATGAAGGGGTATGCTGTGTTAAGTTATCTGGTATGCGAGTAGAAATGTGAATTCTATTCGTTTTGGTAATTCAGTAGTTTCGTATATTGCTTTGTGATTCTACGTCTTTCTTCTCAATGAGGTTTCATTGGATTGCTAAAGATGGGAAGTAATAGCAACACTTTTGTGGAAGATTATTTCGATCAGTAACATCGATGAGGAGCTGGCCAAGCAACCAAATTGTGAAGATATAGGTAAATCCATTCTCGTTCTCTACCCAACCTGGCTACGATACCCAACTCAAACCTGCATTCTGGTTACTCCTTTAGACATCCAAGTTGGTGATTTCGACCGGCAATCAGGTTTCACCATGATGTTCGTTCCCATCGTTGCTCTTTGGAGCCCACCAGCTAAAGTTGCAACCCTCTTGGATAGCTTGAGGTCAAATTGAAGGTAAATGTAGAAGGAATTCTTTGTATTTCTTGGGTCTTTGTATCGATTTCTTGACTGGTCTTTGAAAAGTTCTGCATGCTTGGTTAAATGTTATTTAACTGCAGTTAAAGTTTAGATGTTAGGATTTGACCATTTTGCTTGTTATTGCTTTGCAAATGCCGCTGTTCAGCTTATAAATGTGTATTCACAAGCTATTTTAGCTCATTGCAAATTGGATAGAAGTTTCTTAGAAGTTTTACATCAATTGGTATCAGAGTGCCGTGACCTAAACATTTGATTTTTTTTTTTTTTCAATTTGGCTTACAATCAATGGAGGCGAAAGCTTCTTCAAGTACTCACCAAGTTTATGGCCGATGCTTGCAGTCGGCTGGAAGCTATTGTTCGAGGAAACCAAGAAAGGAATGATTGATATACGTGTGTTTGGGAAAATATCTTGCCAAATAAAGCAACTAACAACAATCAACAAGTGCCTGACTATGCACAAACGATGGAAAAAGCAAGAAACGTTCAAGACAACAAAAAAAAAAGCGAGGCTATGTTCCCAATAAACCGAAATGGTTCGATTCATCAACAAAACTCTATTTCGGTGAGATTGACCGACCGAAATGATAATACAAAAATCGGTTTTTGGTTCCATTGTATTTTCCTTTGTTGGGAAGTTTATAGATCGGTTGATAGACGGAGAGTTTCTTCCAATATGCTTAGGCAAGAAGAAACTATTGGATTTCAAGTTTCAAATCAGAGCTTAAGTTAGTCGAGTATATGTTTTATACAACTGGAGATAATATGACAAAAAAATCATCAAGAAGAATCGACTAAAAATGCTTTGATTTCCTTCAATCATTAACAAATTTTATCGAACCAATATCAAGATAATAGTGTGTGAAGACTTCTAGAACAATTTTTATTTTTAAATTTGATTTCTGTCGATGTATGCCAAAACGGTTGAACAAGACCCCCTACGAATCTCTCATCTTGATAAACCACAAGAGGTCGAGAGTGCAGAAATAAGGGTTTCTTGGTTCGAGATGATTCCTGCAAAGAGAAACTTTTCATGTGTTCGTATGGTTATGGAAGTCTTCCAGATAAACGTGAACTTTTAAGTAGTACATATTTCTTTTTGCCTACATGATCACCAACCATATCGGATTCTAGTGTCCTAAACAATATTTGCAAATTTGTAGACGACGATCGTAAATTGAGAACACATAGATAATCTTGTTGTTTTTCTAACATGTCAGGATCAATGTTAGGAACTTTTTTGGGTTTATCTTGATCGACTTGAGCAACCTCTCCACGATCTACAACGGATGGGAGCGCTCCACAATAGGTGAAAAGAATCCATGATCCACAAATCGAGGGGGGAGGAAAGGATATGATTTGGAAAATCAATTAAAAGGAAGAAAAATGTCATCGTCATTTTTACTAGAGGTGTGCACGATTTGGTTTGATCTGGTTTTGGGGCAAATCAAAGTCCATGGTTCTCAAGAAAACAGAACTGTGGAAACTGATTTCCATGGGTTTCGGTTTCTGAACCGAACCAACCTAAGTAGGTTCAGGTCGGTTCGGTTCGGTTTATAATTGATGGTCTTTTCTTTTTAAACATAATATCATTTTTTGTTGATGGGTTGTGCCTTCTGTTCAACTAGATTTTTAGTGCCTTTTTGTTCAACTAGACTTTTACTATTTCTTGTTATCAAAATCTCAATTAAAGTTAATCCAAAATGTCAATGAAAGTTCATTCAAATCTAAATTAAAGAATATCCAGTCTTAATAAAATTTCATACAAAATCTCAATTCAAGTTCATCTAAATCTAAATCAAAGTTCATCTAAAATTTTAAACAAAGTTCATCAAAATCTAAATTTAAGTTTATCTAAAATCTCAATAAAATTTCCTCCAAAATTTCAATAAAAGTTCAATATTAAAGATATCCATCTAGAGTTGATCCAAGTTCAAACATAAAATACAATACATCCATCTAGTGTAAGTCCCCATTCAAAGTTCAAACACAACCTAAAATCAAAGTTCAAACATGAAATTAAAGTGCACAAATTACAAATTTTTAAAGTCCAAACACAGTAAAATTGAATTCTAGACAAAGCAAGTCCAAGTTTCCTCCCACTCCATTCTTCAATCACCTTGATTAATTAGTAACTATCGTGGATGCTTCATCTTCTCCACTAATAATTTTTTTTTTAAAAAAAGAATTAGTTTATGAAATATAAATAAAGAGATATTAAAAAGTACACTTAGATTGAAAAAATTATCTGACTCAAGCTTTTCAATACAGTTGGTTGTTGTCTCAATTGTCTCATCTTTATGTATAATTGGTGTAGAACACATCCAATTTTGTGTGCAAATAAGAGCTTCAACCGTTTTTGAAGATAATGCACTCCGATATAAGTCTAAAACTCGATCTCCTGTGCTGAAAGCAGACTCCAAAGCTACAGTTGAGATAGGAATGGAAAATATATCCTTACCCATTTTTGCTAGAATCGTGTACTTTCCAGAATTTACTTTTCACCATGTTAAGATGTCAAATTGACTATCTATGGGGGGATAAAGGATACTTTAATATTTGATTTTTCGCATGGCTCAATGATATACTTACCGAACTCGGTCTTACTCCCTTGACTATCTTTTTTACTCAAGTGTCAAGAAAATCTATAATAATTGCGAGCAGCTCGAGATTCATCATCATTGTTCTTCTCCATCAAATTCTCCAATTTCTCAATTGATTTGTTATGCCATCCTCCTCCTCATCAACACTTTTATACTTATTATACATTCTTCTAATCACATCTTCATTTTTCTTTTTCCAATTTCATTTGTCATCTCTTCATCATATAAAGTCATGAGCATAAATATCACAAATTCCAACTTATAATGAGGGTCTAAAACAACAAAAACATACAAGAGAAGATTTATCCTATCATTTTCCTTCCAATATTTGTCAAATTTTTCTTCCATTGTTCTTGCCATGGCAGACGACAAACGATTATCACATATTAAATAATCTTGAATTTGTTGTTGAATTAAACAAATTTCATGGAAATAGAGATTTGATGTTATAGTCAATGAAGTAGAAATTCGCATAATAACATCATGAAATAACTTCAAGAACTTGATTAAAACACATGCATTATCTCAATTTTCACTCATAATAGGATCACTTCCTTTTTTTTTTTTGTTGTTTTCCGAAAATTCCAAAGCATATTGTTCATCCTCCACTTCTAATCTTTCAAATGCTTTTTGAAAATTTTTAGCAACATCTAATGTAACATATGTGGAATTCCATCTAGTAGGAACATCCAAACAAAGTGAATTTTTACTAGCTATTTTTTCATCATCCTCCAAAATAATGCATCTCATACATTTAGGCAATTATATCATATATAATTAACCAGTCCAATTATATCATATATAATCGAACTTCCTCTTGTCAATTTGAACATTTCAAATTAACCCAAACACTGGTTCTCAACTTTATCCAAGCTACCCAAGGGATCAAATGGACCTGTGGCTCAAAGCTCCAATGGTTCTTGTATAGTTGACTAAACTCTTTAGCCACGAGATCCACCATCCGTTAACTATCAGGCATTCTACTAAAGACCAAAAACTGAACTGTTCTTACCACAGATATATTTCTGTGTCCATCGGATATAACCAATCATGAGTACGATGATCCTTCACAGATACTCGTAAGTACAGCTGGACCTAATTACTGTTTTGCCCCTGTAGTTACATTTTACGCTTTAAGTACCACTGATTCCTCTAATGAACAATACAACATAGTCCAACTATGTGTGAACACCTCTCGGGCAGGAGAAGTTGTGTGGCGCCACATCGTTCAAGCCCCGGAATCAACCCTTAAGGGAGCTATCTATCTACTTACCCCTACTTCGGGGAAGGAGTGAATTCCATCTTATGTAGCTGAGTTCCCAACTCCCAAATCAGACGATTCCCCACAATGGTAGGTTTGAATCGGCGACCTGGCCACTCGCACCCATACAAATCAAAGGACCGCCCTCGATGGCAGGAGTTCCCAACTCACTCAGGATTGAGGTCATGTTACCTATGGTCATCCTAGTGAAGTGAAGTCTTTGTCATAAACGGCGTTATATAACGAGACGTTAACACTTCGTGGTCAGGTCTTATACAAACTCTTTTTATAGGATGCCTCTGCTCGCATGTCCCTAACATGAATGATCAGGATCAAACCATCTGTGACAAGTCACAACACTTGTGACCATTCCACAAAGCGGGCCGCATGCGTAGAGTTACCAAGATAAGGTTTCCCTCCTATATCCATATACTACAGACCATTTTGGTTATCACTCAAGACATGATCCACTTGTATGTCACCACATACATGCTTGAGCCACATACAAATAACCAGAGATTTTATGTTTATTGGTTTGTGGTAAAGCAAATAAAACAAGTAACTGAGCAAAAAACAAGATGTGAAGTAAATATCATATATTATACAACACAAGCGTTCGTACAAACTGTTTACAAACTACAGGACACGAAACTTTAGGGTATCAACCCCAACATCAACAAGGGTTGTTAAACAAATTGATAGATCACCAATCGTTGTTGATTTCAGTTCATCTCATTAACTATCTCAAGAGTTGAGACTACCTCGACGTAGTGGGAGGGTTATGAACCCACCGGAATGCTACATGGGTTTGATTGAAGCCCAAAACATCATGTTTGAAACCACAAATTTCCAATAACCTCCCATTCAAGTCGGTTATTAAAGAAAAAGAATAATTAATTATCATATAATTAATAAATTATAAGTAAATATAATAACCAAATTATCATATTATATTTATAACCTATAGTTTCAATATTTCATCATATGAAACATATGAACCATAGTTTTTTTTTTCTATTTTATGGTATTTAATATAAATCATATTTATATTAATTCCTCCAATTAATAATGTATCAAATACATCATATTAATTATATCACATATAATTGAATCAATTTAATTATATCATATATAATCAAATTTTCTCTCGTTAATTTGAACACATCAAACTAACCCAAAATTTGATTATCAATTTGAACCCATTGAGCTACCAAGGGGACCTTATGAACCTTGAAGCTCCAACGGTACATGAATAACTGACTAAACTCTTTAATCACGAGATGCACCATCCGTTAATTGTTGGCCACTCCACTAAAGACCACCAGTTGTACTTTTCGCACTACAGATATATTTCTATGTCTATTGGATATAACCAATCAACAGTGCAATGACCCTTCACAAATCGCTCGTAAGTACAGCTGGATCAATTTACCATTTTGCCCCTATAGTTACATCTAACTTCTTAAGTACCACTGATTCTTCTAATGAACAATAAGTCAGAGTCCTACTATGACTGAATCCTCTCTTCTCAAGAGAGGGTGTGACCACTATGTTTAAGACCCGAAATTATCCCTTAAGGGAGAAATTTATCTACTTACCCTTGCTTTGGGGAAGGAGTGAATTTCGTCTTGTGTTGTTGAGTTTCCAGCTCTCCAATAAGACGAATCCCCAAAATGGTAGGCTTGTTGAGTTGACAATCTGACCACTTTCACCCATACAAATCAGACCACAAAGGACCGCCCTTATGAGCAAAAGTTTCCAACTCACTCAGGATTAAGGTCATGTCACATATGGTCATCCTAGTGAAATGTAAGTCTCAATTATGAACGACGTTATATAAAGAGACTAATCATTTTGTGGTCTGATTTTATACAAACTCTTTGTATAGAATACCCCGCTTGCATGCCTCCACATGAATAGTCAGGATTAGACTATTTATAGCACTTTATGACACTTGTAACATCTACAAAGTGGGCTGTATCTGTAGTGTCACCAGGATAAGGTATCATTCCTTTATCCTTATACTACAGATCATTTAGGTTATTACTTAAGGCATGATCCACTTGTATGTCTCCATATACATGCTTAAGTTACATAAAATATCCTCGGATCTTAGTTTATTGGATTGAGTAAATCTTTATAAAATAATACTTATTTTATTAATAACAATATGTTTATAGAGTGTTTACAAACTACGAGACTACCAAGAGAATTAGGACACCAATCCCAACAACACCGTGACTCGTGATTCCGACGTGAGGGTGAGGTGTCTAGTCTCATGCATGAAATTGAGATTAGGGTTTTCTTATTTATTTATTTTTTTAATTAAATAAAAACATTTGAACGGAAGTTGGGCTGGACTTATAGTTATAGGATTACTTAATAATAATACTTCTACAGTTTTACTTCATATAATATTTAATAAATATTATTTATAATAATAAATATTAGCCAGTTCGGTTCAGTTTTTCGATTTTTTAGGCAACGAACTGTGGATCGAATCGAACCTGCCGGTTCTGCTAATTTGGGAACCACAAGTTATTTTTTGAAAAAAATTGGACCGACCCAGTCGATTTGGTCCGATTCACCAGTTGGTTCGGTCCGGTTCACTAGTTTTCATCGGTTCCTGCACACTCCTAATTTTTACTTATTACTAGTTCAATGTGGGATAATATCATAACCAACTTGGCCCTAAAAGTTGTCATTTCCAACACACAAACCATAGATCCCAATCCAAGACCTAATTGGGTTTTGGGAAAAGAGGCAACTGAGCCAATAGTAAAGGATCTCATATCGATGATTTCCATGAGCGCGTTTGGATCGCTCTGATCTCACAGTGACTGGCATATAACATTATATATTCAACACATATAGTTAAGCAAATAAACTTTAATTAACAGCATGCTACGAATAACAAAATCATAAGGGAAAGAATTTCATACCAATCGAAGACTATCTTCAAACTTCAGAACCCCAATGCAGCAAAAACCCTCCAAGTGATCTACCAACATCCAGTTGGATCGTCGACTGTAGCAGCACGATCAACGCGAACTCACGACCGCAACGAGGACGACACCACCACTAATGAGGCCCGGGTATTCTCGGAGTGAAAACCCAAAGGGTGGGCTTTGGTGAATTTGGTAGAGGACGGAGGAAACATCAATCGTGTAGGCGATAAGAAAGTGGGAGGGAGAAAGCCGCTATCGCATAACAGAAATGCTTATCGTCTAGAAGAGCTACACGATTGTGTAGGATTTATCGAACGATTGTTTAAGAAAAGATATACGATCGTTTAGTTAAATCGACACACTATACGAACGTTTAGAGAAGCTATCCGATCGTGCGAGAGTGTGCGATCGTTTAAACGGAGAAGCGACTATCGCATAGGCTCTCGAGTGATCGTTTTCTTTCCCCAACATGCGCTTCACGAAATCTTTTGGGCGAATGACTGGCTACGCAAAAATGAAAACTATTTTCATTTTAACTCATCGGTTACAATAACCAACGCTGCCTACTAACCCACGCCCGAATGTGAAACTTGGCATAATTATCTTATAATTAACCAATTAATTAATAAATAAATATAATCATATTATACTTTTATCCTATAGTTTGATATCACATACCTACTATAATATTTTCTCCTATTCTTGAAATAAATCATATTTATATCTAATTTTCTCCAAAATAGTGTATCTCATACATTTAGCCAATTATATCATATATAATTAATTAGTCCAATTATATCATATATAATCGAACTTCCTCTTGTCAATTTGAACATTTCAAATTAACCCAAACACTGGTTTTCGACTTTATCCAAGCTACCCAGCGGACTTAATGGACCTGTGGCTCGAAGCTCCAACGGTCCATGAATAGCTGACTAAACTCTTTAGCCACGAGATCCACCATCCATTAACTGTTAGGCATTCCACTAAAGACTAACAGCTGAACTCTTCTTACCACAGATATATTTCTGTATCCATCGGATATAACCAATCATGAGTACGATGACCCTTCACAGATGCTCGTAACTACAGCTGGGCCAAATTACCGTTATGCCCCTGTAGTTACATCTCACTCCTTAAGTACCATTGATTTCTCTAATGAACAATACAACATAGTCCAGCTATGTGTGAACATCTCTTGGGCCAAGAGAAGGTGTGTGGCGCCACATCGTTCAAGCCCCGGAATGGACCCTTAAGGGAGCCATCTATCTACTTACCCCCTGCTTCGGGAAAGGAGTGAATTCCATCTTGTGTAGCTGAGCTCCCAGCTCCCAAATCAGATGAATCCCCAAAATGGTAGGTTTGAATCGGCGAACTGACCACTCGCACCCATACAAATCAAAGGACCGCCCTCAATGGCAGGAGTTCCCAACTCACTCAGGATTGAGGTCATGTTACCTATGGTCATCCTAGTGAAGTGAAATCTCTGTCATGAACGATGTTATATAACGAGATGTTAACACTAAGCAAAAATCTCTGTCATGAACGATGTTATATAACGAGATGTTAACACCAATCATGAGTACGATGTTATATAACCATAGGTGAAATCTCTGTCATGAACGATGTTACATGCTTGAGTCACATACAGATAGCCAGAGATTTTATATTTATTGGTTTGTGGTAAAGCAAATAAAACAAGTAACTAAGCAAAAATCAAGATGTGAAGTAAATATCATATATTAACAACATAAGCATTCGTACAAACTGTTTACAAACTATAGGACACGAGACTTTAGGGCATCAACCCCAAAAAGATGCGGCAACACCTATCTTTGGAACATGCATCACATATTACAATATTATCGCATATCAGAAGTCAAATTATTCAACAACTAAAATCCCTTGGACACAAGATGCGATGCATGTTCCTAAGATATGCGTTGATAGTCATGTGCCGATGTTTATGCGTTGGACTGATAATGCGTTAAGGAATGTATGCGATGACCATGCGTCCTGTTACAAGTTTTTTTGCACTCACACCAAGTATAATGCAAATGCAAGTTTCTCAGGTGATCTGAGGTCGAACACGGGGACTCGTAGCAAAATGAATGCGGTAATGTACATGCGGCGGTTTAAATAAAAGAATGTTGGAGGGGTTGCTAAGTTAATCCTACTCCTACTCTTATCTAACAGACAACACAATGAGAATATGCATGAGAGGTAGAGACACGACAACTCTTGACATGAAATAAATGAATGGAAAAATAGATAAAATGCGAAAATGTTTTCATTGCAATACTTAAGAGTGACCGCAAGGGCAACCTTAGTCAACGCAAGCCATGCAATCATGCTACACACACGTGAACCTAACTCTAGGACGTGCGGTGTGACTGCAATATTACCGAGAAGCCTATGCCTGCCTAGACCTCCATAACCCGCTCACTAGCTCTCGTTGCATGAACATGGTTGCCGCATAATACCTTATCCTACTTCCTGGACGCATGCAATATCCTATTTGTAGGGCACATACGTTGTGTGATAGCAAATGGAGCTTATCCCTAAGTTCCCCATTCTTGCTTGTGTATTTCAATATGCTCTTCCGAGTCTTAGATTTAGGTTTTAAAATACTCTCCCAAGTATGCCTAAATGATGAATGAAGCATTCATAGGACAAGATAACCACATGAACTTTGCTGACCTAAGATTGTTCCTATTCCTAGTGAACAATGCATACATTGCTTTATGCGACCAACCACTTACCCTCCCGGGAAGTTGGTTGTTGTTGACTTTACTCATAGACAAGCAATGTGTTAGCCTATAGACAGGCATTGCCGCAGCTTTACACTAAGCAAATAAGGTTACTCACACACTCACACAATGCACACCTCTCAGTGGGTTGCTACATGCTTCATATCTCTAATCCACATGACTAAGTATGCGATACCCAAGCAATCTCACCAAGTGTTGCAATGAAAGTAAAGATGCTAAGCAAAGAAGATGGAGATGGAGTCGAAAGAGACAGAGAAATGCATTGAAAATAAATTGTATTAATTCCTTAATCACGAAATGTCATACAATACAATATAGAAAAAGAAAGGAAAATGAAATGACCGGCTGAAAGCAAAGACTTGCTTCTAGCGGATGTGCGTCAAGGCTGCCGGTGGTGCCATGGATGGGCGGTGGAGTTGACTCTCCCGAGATCTAGCTCTGGTCGTCACTCGGAATGGATGAAGGAGGTGAAGAACTCTCAACTGTCTTCTCACACATTTTTTCTGGATCGTAGGGAAAACCCAGGGTTGCAGGGGTAATCCCCGGACCGATTGGAAGTCTACTTAGCGGCATCTATATATAGAGCTTGGATCGCCGACATCATTAATGGACTGCTCTGATTCTGACATTCGGCGAGTTAGACCTTTTCTGAACCTCTGCCGCTAACGGCACGGTAGATGAAATGTTAGCATCAACTTATGATTTTCTCGAGGTAGATGCGTTGATGCGTTCATTCCACCAACCTTGTGTTGATCCCATTAGTATGCGTTATTGCGTAGTTGCAATCATTCGATGACCGCATTCACTTAATACCGCAACTCTACACGATGACCGCAATCGCTTGACGAGCGCAACTCCCATGTGATGGACTCATACGGCTGATTACCGCAACATCCATGGGTTGATCGACGTGTTCGCCTTTGTGACGGAGAGTTTCTCTGCATGCAGTTATCTATGCGGTGCTCCGGTTTTCACGTTTGTGTCCTTCCTTTTTTAGCTACAAAAATAGAACATTGAATGCATAATAACGGTTTAGCCGAGATTCATCGTGCTGATCGACGCAGGCTCACTTTCTCGTGAATTCCTAGCATGATTGTCGCATATTCTGCTTAACAACTTTCATAATTCTAAGTAAAAGGCCTAAAATGACATGCATTTCTGCATGTCATCATAAGTCAATATTAAGGTGGATGAAGGAAATGTTCATAGTAAGTGGGAGCGGGAAATGCGACAACATATCCCCCAATTTGCCTCGTTAGGTTGAATAAAGTTACTGCGCATCGCCTCGAGGCACCCTGGGAGTGTCCCCCTAAAGGATGGCAGATTTGCGGGTTTCTTTATTTGATCTCTTACAAGAGGATAAGGTAACTTAGTCTCTTGTCCTAATCTCTCTTTTTCCTACGGTAAGTGCATTAGGGCGGGACTCTGGCACCAAAAGCGAGGGGTTACACTTACGCAGAATAGTTAAAGGTTAACGATTATGGACCGAAAAATGGTGGCTGTTAGGTTCAGTTCCAAGAGTTGGTTCTACCTAATGGTTGAGAATGTCTCATCTCAACGAAGGGGCAACTGATCACCCCACCGGTGGCATTTGTCCTACCTCACTGGGGCATCATTGCAAAATATAAGTCAATAACCTAGAGTACTTGAAATTGTTTTGCAAAACTGATTGGTTTAAAAGTGGTTTAGCAAAATCTAATAAAGTTTTGTTTGTATTTTCAGCAACATTTTCAAATGGCAACAACCACATTATCATTGTTAAGCGTCGAAAAAACTTATTGGCAACAATTTCTCAACATGGAAATACATGATCACGACGATCATAATCATCAAGGATCTCATGTTCGTTCTCACGGAGGCTTGTTTTCCTATTCGAGCTCCAAATGCCGCTTGAAATGTTCGAGAGGCATACGAACGATGGACAAGGGCGAATGAGAAAGCTCGAGCCTACATCTTGGCAAGTCTTTTTGACGTCTTGGCCAAGAAACATGAGCCTATGGTCTCAGCGTGTGAGATCATGGAGTCCCTACAGGGGATGTTTGGACAACCGTTTCAACAACTGATGCATAAGGCTCTTAAATACATATTCAACTCCAAAATGCAAGAAGACGCCTCTGTTCGTGAACATGTGCTAAACATGATGGTCCACTTTAATGTGGCGGAGTTGAATGGGTCTACCATTGATGAGGGTAGCCAGGTTAGCATAATCTTGCATTCTTTGCCGGAGAGCTTCCTGCACATTGTTAGCAATGTGATTCTTAACAAAGTGAAGTATAACCTTACAACTCTCCTCAACGAGTTGCAGACATACCAATATTTACTGAAAAGTAAGGAGAGGCAGAAGGGTGAGGCAAATGTTGCTTTATCCTCAAGGACGTTCCATAGAGGTTCGACCTCAGGAATGAAGTCTGCACCTTCTGCTTCTAACTCTGCAAAAGGGAAGAAGAAGAAGGGTGGTAAAGGAAAAGGGAAGGCACCTGCTAACCCACTGCCTATCGCCCTAAGGAGGCGTCCACAAGTTGCTAAAGAAAAATGTTTCCATTGCAACCAAGATGGACATTGGAAGAGGAACTGTCCTTGGTATTTGAAAGAGAAGAAAGCAGCCAAGGCTAAGGCCAAGGCGGATAAAGGTAAATGTGATTTACTTGTGCTTGAAACTTGTTTAGTGGTGAATGAAAATTCTGCTTGGATAATTGATTCAAGCGCCATTAACCATGTTTGTTCTTTTTTTTCAGAAGATTAGATCTTGGCGACAGCTGGAGGCTGGTGAGATGACGATGCGAGTAGGCATCGGGCACATCGTCTCAGCTGTGGCAATGAGAGGACTCCAGTTAGCTTTACAGAATAAGTTTCTTGTTTTAAATGATGTAGATATTGTTCTTGAACTAAAAAGGAACCTAATTTCTGTAAAGTGTTTATTGCAATGTAAATATACTGTTTCTTTTGATTTGAATAAAGTGTTTATTCATAAAGATGGTGTTTTTATTTGCATAGCAAATCTGGACTCAAATTTATATGTGCTAAGGCTGTTAGCCATTAATTCCCTTCATAATACTGAAATGTTCAAAACTGCCGTAACTCAATCAAAACGTCGACGGATTTCTCCAAAAAAAAAAATGTCCAACTTTAGCATCTACGTTTAGGGCACATCAATCTTAATAGGATTGAGAGATTGGTAAAGAATGGACTTCTAAGTGAGTTAGAAGAAAATTATTTTCCAGTGTGTGAATCTTGCCTTGAGGGTAAGATGACTGAACGATCTTTTACTGGAAAAGGTCCAAGAGCCAAGGAGCCTCTTAAGTTAGTACATTCTGACCTTTGTGGTCCTATGAATGTGCGAGCCCGAGGTGGCTATGAGTATTTTATCAGTTTTACCGATGATTACTCTAGGTACGGGTATGTTTATCTTATGCAACGAAAGTCTGAATCCTTTGAAAAGTTTAAAGAGTTCAAGGTTGAAGTTGAAAACGTATTAGATAGACGGATTAAAACACTTCGATCGGATCGAGGTGGAGAGTTTTTGGACTCGGCATTCCAGGATTATTTGATAGAACATGAAATCGTTTCTCAACTCTCAGCAGCGGGTACACCTCAGCAGAATTGTGTAGCGGAGAGGAGAAATAGGACCTTTTTAGACATGGTTCGCTCGATGATGAGTTACGCTTCTTTACCGGACTCGTTTTGGGGTTTCGCAGTGGAGACTGCGGTATACATACTCAACTGTGTTCCCTCCAAGAGTGTTGGCAGAACACCTCTGAAGTTGTGGAATGGGCGTAAATCTAGTTTACGTCACTTCCGCATTTGGGGTTGCCTTGTGCATATGCTTGAGGCTAATCCTAAGAAGTTGGAACCACGATCGAGGTTGTGCCTTTTTGTAGGCTACCCCAAAGGTACACGAGGGGGTTAGTTTTGATCCAATGTAAAATAGGTTGTTTGTTTCAACAAACGCTACTTTTCTGGAGAAGGATCATATAAGGGAGCATAGTCCACGAAGCAAAGTCGTGTTACGTGAACTTTCCCATGAAACTACTGAAACTTTAACAAGAGTTATTGAAGAGCCTGCTACATTAACAAGCGTTGTTGATGAGATTTCATCCAGTAGGTCGGTTCCACCTCAAGAGTTGAAGGAACCTCGACGTAGTGGGAGGGTTGCGAACCCACTCGTTCGCTATCTGGGTTTCATGGAAATCCTTGCTATGGCAGTAGATGGCGATGTTGAGGGTCCACTGTCTTATAAGAAGGCAATGAAGGATGTTGACCGGGATGAATGGGTCAAGGCTATGGATCTCGAGATGGAGTCGATATACGTCAACTCAATATGGGATCTTATAGTTATGCCTGATGGGGTTCGCCCTATAGGTTGTAAATGGATCTACAAGCGCAAATGGGGTGTTGATGGAAAGGTACAGACCTTCAAGGCTCGACTTGTAGCAAAGGGTTATTCCCAGGTAGAGGAAGCCGACTATGGGGAGACTTTCTTGCCTGTTGCCATGTTAAAGTCGATCCGCATCCTCCTGTCCATTGCAACTTATTATAATTATGAGATCTGGCAAATGGACGTCAAGACGACCTTTCTGAAATGGAAATCTTGAGGAGACCATTTATATGGTGCAACCCGAGGGATTCATAGCCCAAGGTCAAGAGCGAAAGGTTTGCAAACTGAATCAGTCGATTTATGGAGTGAAACAGACATCTCGATCTTGGAACATACGGTTTGATACTGCGATCAAGTCGTATGGTTTTGACCAAAACGTTGATGAACCTTGTGTCTGCAAGAAGATCATCAACGCTTCAGTAGTTTTCTTAGTGTTATATGTAGACGATATCTTACTCATTGGGAATGATGTAGATCTACTGACTGAAGTTAAGAACTGGCTAGCAACCTAATTCTAAATGAAAGATTTGGGAGAGGCTTAGTTTGTTCTAGGTATACAGATCTTTCAGGATCGTAAGAACAAAGTGCTAGCACTATCTCAGGCAGCATACATTGACAAGATGTTCCTCAAGTACTCGATGCAGAACTCCAAGAGGGGCCTACTGCCGTTCAGGCATGGAGTCACTTTGTCTAAGAAAATGTGTTCTAAGACGTCTCAAGAGGTTGAGAAGATGAGATGGGTCCCATATGCGTCTATCGTTGGCAGTTTGATGTATGCGATGCTCTGTACTCGTCCAGACATCAGCTACACTGTGGGCATAGTCAGTAGGTATCAGTCTAACCTAGGCCAGGGTCACTGGACTGCAGTGAAGAACATCCTCAAGTATCTTCAGAGAATGAGAGACTACATGCTCGTGTATAGTTCGAAGGATTTGATCCTTACAGGATACACGGATTCTGACTTTCAGACTGATAAGGACTCTTGTAAGTCCACATCAGGGTTAGTCTTTACTCTTAACGGAGGAGCTGTAGTGTGGCGAAGCATTAAGTAGGGGTGCATCGTTGACTTCACAATGGAGGCGGAGTATGTAGCGGCTTGCGAAGTTACTAAGGAGGCCGTCTGGCTCAGGAAGTTCTTAACAGACCTGGAAGTTGTTCCAGACATGTCTAGGCCCATTACCCTCTATTGTGATAATAGTGGGGCAGTGGTGAACTCCAAGAGGCTAAGGAGTCACATGCACGACAAACACATAGAGCGGAAGTATCATCTAATCCGCGAGATAGTGCATCGAGGGGCCGTGATCGTCACGCAGATCGCTTTGAAGCAAAATGTTGCTGAATCATTTACGAAGGCTCTCATGGCTACAGTGTTTGAGAGTCACCTATGGATCATAGGTCTACAGGATTGCTCGCGGCTGGACTAGGGCAAGTGGGAGATTTTCTTGTTCTGGGCTTTTATGCCCTAGTTTATTATTTTGTACACCCCACTTCGCTTTAGGACAAGTAGGAGATTGTTGGGGTTGATGCCATAAAGTCTCGTGTTCTGTAGTTTGTAAACAATATGTACGAACACTTGTGTTGTTAATATATGATATTTACTTCACATCTTGTATTTTGCTCTGTTAATTGTTTTATTTGCTTTACCACAAACCAATAAACATAAAATCTCTGGTTATCTGTATATGACTCAAGCATGTATGTGGTGACATACAAGTGGATCATGTCTTGAGTGATAACCAAAATGGTCTGTAGTATATGGATAAAGGAGGGAAACTTTATCCTGGTAATGCTACGGACGCGGCCCGCTTTGTGGAATGGTCACAAGTGTTGTGACTTGTCACAGATGGTCTGATCCTGATCATTCGTGTTGGGGACATGCGAGGGGGGCGTCCTATACAAAAAGTTTGTATAAGACCTGACCACGAAGTGTTAATGTCTCGTTATATAATACCGTTCATGACAGAGACTTCACTTCACTAGGATGACCATAGGTAACATGACCTCAATCCTTAGTGAGTTGGGAACTCCTGCCATTGAGGGCGGTCCTTCGATTTGGGGATTCGTCTGATTTGGAAGCTGGGAACTCAGCTATACAAGAGGAATTCACTTCTTTCCCGAGGCAGGGATAAGTAGATAAATGGCTCTCTTAAGGGCTAATTCAGTGGTACTTAAGGCATGAGATGTAACTATAGGGGCATAACGGTAAATTGGCCCAGCTGTACTTACGAGCATCTATGAAGGGTCATCGTACTCATGGTTGGTTATATCTGATGGACACAGAAATATATCTGTGGTAAGAAGAGTTCAGCTGTTGGTCTTTAGTGGAATCATTGACAATTAACGGATGGTCGATCTCGTGGCTAAAGAGTTTAGTCAGCTATTCTCGTACCGTTGGAGCTTCGAGCCACATGTTCATTAGGTCCCCTGGGTAGCTTGGATAAAGTCAAAAATCAATATTTGGGTTAATTTGAAATGTTCAAACTAACAAGAGGAAGTTCAATTATATATGATATAATTGGACTTGTTAATTATATATGATATAATTGGCTAAATGTATGAGATACATTATTTTGGAGGAAATTAGATATAAATATGATTTATATCAAGTAGAGGATCAAATACTATAGTAGATATGTGATATCAAACTATAGGATAAAAATATAATATGATTATATTCATTAATTTATTAATTGATTAATTATATGATAATTAATCATTTTTTCCATATTCGGACGTGGGTAGTGGGCAGCGTTGATTATGGTAACCGATGGGTTAAAATGAAAAAGGTTTTCATTTTTGAATGATTCATTCGATCGCCGTTCAATCGCCCAAAAGAATTCGTGAAGCGCGCGTTGGTGATTTAAAACGATCGCTTGAGAGCCTATGCGATAGCGTTTTCGACCTAAACGATCGTTAACCTCGTGCCTAAACGATCTCACATTGTTGCCTAGACGATCGGATAACTTTTCTAAACGATCGTATAGTGTGCCGATTTAGCTAAACGATCGTATACCTTTTCTTAAACGATCATTCAGCAAATCCTACACGATCGTGTAGCTCCTCTATGCGATAGCGACCTTCACCCTCCCACTTGCTTATCGCCTACACGACTTGTTTGTCCTCCGTCCTCTACCAAATTCACCAAAGCCCACCCTTTGGGTTGTCACTCCGAGAATACCCAGGGCTCATTAGTGGTAGCATCTCCCTCGTTGCGATGTTCGTGTTCGAGTTGATCGTGCTGCTGCAGTCGACGTTCCCGCCGGGTCTTGGTAGATCTGTTGGAGGGTTTCCGCTGTGTTGGAGTTCTGGAGTATGAAGTTAGTCTTTAACTTGTACGAAATTCTTTTCCTTATTTTATTTATCTTGTTTTGAGCATGCCGATAATTTGATTTATTTGCATAGCTGTGTGTGATGAATGTATTTTGTTTGTATTTCGGTCACGGTGAGATCGAAATGATCTGAACGTGCTCATGGAACTCTCGATATGAGATCCTTCATTCTCAATTGCAGCCAGTAAACCTACATCATTCCCAATGAGTAGGATATCGTCTACATACAACACTAAGAAGACTACTGAAGCGTTGATGATCTTCTTATAAACATAAGGTTCATCAACATTGCCATCCTGATCAACATCCTCCATTGCCTTCTTATAAGACAATGGATTCTCAACGTCGCCATTTGCTCCCACTACGTTGAGGTTCCCTCAACTCATGAGGTGGAACCGACATACTGGATTAACTCCCATCAACAACTCTTGCTGATGTAGTAGGATCTTCAACAACTCTTGTTGAAGTTTCAGTAGTTTCACTGGAAAGCTTACGCAACACGACTTTGCTTCGTGGACTGTGCTCCCTTATATGATCCTCCTCTTGGAAAGTAGCATTTGTTTAAAAAAACACCCTATTTTCTGTCAGATCATAAAAATAACCCCCTCGTGTACCTTTGGGTAGCCTACAAAAAGGGCATCTTGACCGTGGTTCCACTTCTTGGGATTAGCCTCAAGCACATGTGCAGGGTAACCCCAAATTCGGAAGTGACATAAACTAGTTTTACGCCGGTTCCACAACTTTAAAGGTGTTCTGGCAACACTCTTGGAGGGAACATAGTTGAGTATATATACCGCAGTCTCCATTACGAAACCCCAAAATGAGTTCGATAAGGAAGCGTAACTCATCATCGAGCAAACCATGTCTAACAAGGTCCTATTTCTCCTCTCCGCTACACCATTCTGCTGAGGTGTACCCAATGCTGAGAGTTAGAAAACGATTCCATGTTATATCAAATAGTCCTGGAATGTTGAGTCCAAAAACTCTCCACCTCGATCCGATCAAAGTGTTTTAATCCGTTTATCTAATGCGTTTTCAACTTCAGCTTTTCAAAGGATTCAGACTTCTGTTGCATAAGATAAACATACCCATACTAGAAGTAATCATCAGTAAAACTGATAAAATACTCATAGCCACCTCGGGCTCGCACATTCATAGGACCACAAAGGTCAGAATGTACTAACTCAAGAGGCTCCTTGGCTCTATAACTTTTTCCAGTAAAAGGTCGTTTAGTCTTCTTACCCTCAAGGCAAGATTCACACACTAGTAAAGAATTTTCTTCTAACTCATTTAAAATTCCATTCTTCACCAATCTTTCAATCCTATTGAGATTGATGTGCCCTAAATGAAGATGCCAAAGTTGGGCATTTTCCTTTTGGAGAAATTCGTTGATGTTTTGATTGAGTTACGACAGTTATGAATATTTCAGTATTATGGAGGGAATTAATGGCTAACGACCTTAGCACATACAAATTCGATTCCAGTTTTGCTGTGCAAATAAAAACACCATCTTTATGAATAAACTCTTTATTCAAATCAAAAGAGACAGTGTATTTACATTGCAATAAACACTTTACAGAAATAAGGTTCTTTTTTAGTTCAGGAATAATATATACATTACTTAAATAAGAAACCTATTCTGTAAAGCTAACTGGAGTCCTTCCGCTGCCACAGTTGAGATGACGTGTCCGGTGCCTACTCGCATTGTCATCTCACCAGCTTCCAGCTGTCGCCATGATCTAATCTCCTGAAAAGAAGAACAAACATGGTTAGTGGCGCCTGAATCTATTATCCAGGCATAATCATTATTCTCCACTAAACAAGTTTCAAGCACAAGTAAATCACATTTACCTTTATCTGCCTTGACTGCTTTCTTCTCTTTCAAATACTGAGGACAGTTCCTCTTCCAGTATCCATCTTGGTTGCAATGGAAACACTTTCCTTTAGCAACTTGTGGACGCCTCTTTGGGGCAACAGGTGGTGGGTTAGCAGGTGCCTTCCCTTTTCCCTTACCACCATTTTTCTTCTTACCCTTTGCTAAGTTAGAAGCAGAAGGTGCAGACTTCGTTCCTGAGGTTGAACCTCTATGAAACATCTTGAAGGATGAAGCAACATTTGCCTTACCCTTCTGCCTCTACTTACTTTTCAGTAAATATTGGTATGTCTGCAACTCGTTGAGGAGAGTTGTAAGGTTATACTTCACTTTGTTAAGAATCACATTACCAACAAAGTGCAGAAAGCTCTCTGGCAAAGAATGCAGGATTATGTTAACCTGACTGCCCTCATTGATGGTAGACCCATTCAACTCTGCCACATTAAAGTGGACCATCATGTTTAGCACATGTTCACGAACAGAGGTGCCTTCTTGCATTTGGAGTTGAATATGTATTTAAGAGTCTCATGCATGAGCTGTTCAGACGATTGTCCAAACATCCCCCGTAGGGACTCCATGATCTCACGCGCTGAGATCATAGGCTCATGTTTCTTGGCCAAGACGTCAAAAAGACTTGCCATGATGTAGGCTCGGGCCTTCTCATTCACCTTTGTCCATCGCTCGTATGCCTCCTGAACATTTTGAGCAACATTTGGAGCTGGAATAGAAGGACAAGCCTCCGTGAGAGCAAACATGAGATCCTCGAAGATTAGGATCGTCGTGATCATGTATTTCCATATTGCGAAATTATCGCCAGTAAGTTTTTCGGCGCTTAACAAAGCTAACATGGCTATTGTCATTTGAAAATGTTGCTGAAAATACGAACAAAACTTTATTAGATTTTGCCAAACCATTTTTAAACCAATCAGTTTTGCAAAATAGTTTCAAGTACCCTAAGTTATTGAATTCTATTTTGTAATGATGCCCTAGTGAGGCAGGACAAATGCCACCGGTGGGGTGATCAGATGCCCCTTCGCTGGGATGAGACATTCTCAACCATTAGGCAGAACCAACTCTTGGAACTGAACCTAACAGCCACAATTTTTCGGTTTGGAATCGTTAACCTTTAACTATTCCGCATAAGTGTAGCCCCTCGCTTTCGGTGCCAGAGTCCCGCCCTAATGTGCTTACCGTAGGGAAAAGACAGATTAGGACAAGAAACTAAGTTACCTTATCCTCTTATAAGAGATCAAATAAAGAAATGCGCAAAATTGCCATCCTTTAGGAGGACACCCCCAGTGTGCCTCGAGGCGATGCACAGTAACTTTATTAAACCTAACGAGGGAGACCGAGGGATATGCTGTCGCACTTCCCGCTCCCACTTACTATGAACATTCTCTCCATCCACCTTGATATTGACCTACCCAAACACCATCTGTTTGGGGGACACGCCAAAGGTGCCGCGAGGCCGAGGATAGATCTCACGTTATGGACTATTTCGGGGAAACGTGAAAGGTTTAAGTGAAGCATCTTATGGCCCAAGTACCTCCCACTGAATGTTCTACCTAGGGATTCATTAACCTAGACAACCTGGCTCTGATACCAATTGAAGGATCTTATATCGATGAGTTCCATGAGTGCGTTCGGATTACTTCAATCTCACAGTGACCGACATATAACATTATACATTCAATACATAACGTTATGTACGAACAACAAAATCATAAGGGAAAGAGTTCCATACCAGTTGAAGACTATCTTCAAACTTCAGAACTCCAACGTTGTGGAAATCCTCCAAGTGATCTACTAACGCCTGGCGGGAACTTCGACTGCAGCAGTACGATCAACACGAACTCATGACCGCAACGGGGACGAGGCCACCACTAATGAGCCCTGGGTATTCTTGGAGTGAAAACCCAAGGGGTGGGCTTTGGTGAATTTGGTAGAGGACGGAGGAAACACCAATCGTGTAGGCGATAAGCAAGTGGGAGGGAGAAAGCCGCTATCGCATAGAAGAAATGCTTATCGTCTAGAAGAGCCACACAATCGTGTAGGATTTACTGAACGATCATTTAGGAAACGATATACGATCGTTTAGTTAAATAGACACACTATACGATCGTTTAGAGAAGCTATCCGATCGTGTAAGCGAGAGTGTGCGATCGTTTAGCATGAGGTGGACGATCGTTTAGGCGGAGAAGCGACTATCGCTTAGGCTCTCGAGTGATTGTTTTCTTTCACCAATGCGTGCTTCACGAAATCTTTTGGGCGAATGACCAGCTACGCAAAAATGAAAACTATTTTCATTTTAACTCATTGATTACAATAACCAACATTGCCCACTAACCCATATCCGAATATGAAACTTGGCATAATTATCTTATAATTAACCAACTAATTAATAAATAAATATAATCATATTATATTTTTGTCATGTAGTTTTATATCACATATCTACTATAGTACTTTCTCCTCTTCTTGATATAAATCATATTTATATCTAATTTCCTCTAAAATAATATATCTCATACATTTAGCCAATTATATCATATATAATTAATCAGTCCAATTATATCATATATAATCGAACTTCCTCTTGTCAATTTGAACATTTCAAATTAACCCAAACACTGGTTCTCGACTTTATCCAAGCTACCCAGCGGACCTAATGGACATGTGGCTCGAAGCTCCAACGGTCTGTGAATAGCTGACTAAACTCTTTAGCCACGAGATCCACCATCTGTTAACTGTCAGACATTCCACTAAAGACCAACAACTGAACTCTTCTTACCACAGATATATTTCTATGTCCATCGGATATAACCAATCATGGGTACGATGACCCTTCACAGATACTCGTAAGTACAGTTGGACCAAATTACCGTTATGCCCCTGTAGTTACATCTCACTCCTTAAGTACCACTGATTTCTCTAATGAACAATACAACATAGTCCAACTATGTGTGAACGCCTCTCGGGCCAAGAGAAGGTGTGTGGCGCCACATCGTTCAAACCTTGGAATCAACCCTTAAGGGAGCCATCTATCTACTTACCACTGTCTCGGGGAAGGAATGAATTCAATCATGTGTAGCTAAGTTCCCAGCTCCCAAATTAGATGAATCCCCAAAATGGTAGATTTGAATTGGCGAACTGGCCACTCGCACCCATACAAATCAAAGGACCGCCCTCAATGGCAAGAGTTCCCAACTCACTCAGGATTGAGGTCATGTTACCTATGGTCATCCTAGTGAAGTGAAGTCTCTGTCATGAACGGTGTTATATAACGAGACGTTAACACTTCGTGGTCAGGTCTTATACAAACTTTTTGTATAAGACGCCCCTGCTCGCATGCCCCCAACACGAATGATCAGGATCAGACCATCTGTGACAAGTCATAACACTTGTGACCATTACACAAAGTGGGTCGCATCCGTAGCGTTACCAGGATAAGGTTTCCCTCCTATATCCATATACTATAGACCATTTTGGTTATCACTCAAGACATGATCCATTTGTATGTCACCACATACATGCTTGAGTCACATACAGATAGCCAGAGATTTTATGTTTATTGGTTTGTGGTAAAGCAAATAAAATAAGTAACTGAGCAAAAAATTAAGATGTGAAGTAAATATCATATATTAATAACACAAGCATTCGTACAAACTGTTTACAAACTACAGGACACGAGTCTTTAGGGCATCAACTCCAACAAATAGCTCCCATGGAGGCTGAGGCCGGGGCAAGCTCTTTTCATCATGGGATCTACTGTAAATTTTGCTTGCCCTCGACTCATGCCTCTTTCGGTTAGCTCGTTTCTCTTCTCCAAATCTAATCCAAAAGGAAAACAATGAACCTTAGTGCTTATTATAAATACATCATTACATAACTCAATTTGAGGTAAGTTCATTCTATTTCTCTGAGTTTGCTACATTTTCTTCGGTCATTGGCCTCTTCCCTATGTAAACGAATTCACCATCGAGCACGTGCTAGTCAGGTGAGTATTATTTGTCCAAATTTACATATCAGCCATAGATGTAAAAAAATAATTCAAGTTAATTTAACCATGCAATAGTTTAGAAGGAAAGTTTTACTGTCTATTAAATGTAACAAAAAGAATAAGTTGATTTCTTTGTATAGCAATTGTGCAGAAAAGGGAACGAATCTCCAAACATAAAGAAAGGAGTGTATAGGTTAATTATCGTTAGGTTAAATTTCACTCTCTTATTATTTATAGAAGTTCTGAATTATAATGCAAAGAGAAAATCATGAAGCAGAAAGTGCCTAGGGCAGCCGCAGTGGGCATAGGCATAATGGCTTTACCTCCATCCCCAATAACTAATTAATAAAAATATGGGACTGTCATATATATATATATATATATATATTTTTAAAAAATTTATTTTTTTCTCTCTTGTGTTCTCCCATCATAGTTTACCATTTTATTGTAGGTTATATAAGATGTCCTGTCGTTGATTTAATTTATAGAACCTTCATTGTCGAACCGACAATGAACAGCTACAATCTATATATTACTTTTAATATCATAAATTCTTAAAATATAATTTAAACACAATTAAAGATTTGTTTAGATTGGTTAGAGATTCTTTTCCCCCAAAAGAGTCATGTTTATAAACCCTTTTGATGAAAAAAAATATTCAAAATACACTTCAAAAATGTTTCAAAAGTTATTTTGAGTAGTTGTCAAACACTTAAATTTTTTCAAAATAACTTTGTTCACACGAAGTTTTTGGAGAAATGTATTTCGTGGAATTGAACTTGTGTTTACGTAGACTTGATGCTGGTATGGTTCGATCTCTAGTACTTGATGCTTTGATTCTCTCTCCGTTGAATGCGTATGATTGACTTGAAAAAGTGGAGGATGTTCTTCAAGTTGAAGTCTTAAAAGAATCTTTATATTGTTGTTGGGTGAACTCTCTCTAGATTCTCTAGAGTACAAAATTTTGAATCCTTCAAATGGAGAACTCTTCTATTTATAGAGTTATTTGGTGGGTCTCGTGGAGTTGGACTTGGTTATGGATCTGGTCCTCAGGCCCAACTAATTAGTTTTAGGCTATAGTTGACATTTGGGCCAAATTAAACATATTTTTGGACTTCGATATCAAATTGGACAGTCACGTCACGAAAAACATATGGCGTTATTGGAATTTGTTAATTTATAAATTAATTTGTCCCAAATTTGATAATTCTTAATTTCATCATCAATTTAAGAATTGACATGATAATTTGTTATTGGTCCAAAATTTCTCATTCAACAAACTTATCTTCAAAACTAAACACTAGGAAAGTTAAACCAAACACACCGTAAATTACAAGTATAATCCATAAACTTTAAAGTTTGTGTCTATTTAGTTTTTGAACTTTCAAAAGTGTCTAGTAAATCCCTGAGAGGATTTAATATTTTTTAAAAATGAAACTACTAGACACAAATTTGGAAGTTTAGTAGTCAATTAAACAAAAATTCAAATTTCTAGCTACTAGATCAATTGCTTTTTAAGAATTTTCAAATATATCTAAGACTTATTAGACAATACAAAACTGAAAGTTTAGAGATCAATTAGACATTTTTAAAACGGTCAATTGCAAATATATAGCAATCAGACCCAATGTATTAGTAGATATAGCACAGTGCAAAAGAATTTATCAAAATATGAATCTAGATTTTAGAGTCTATCAATGATAGACTATATCACTGATAGGTTTCTGTATTAGGGATATAGTTTATTATTAATAGGAATCTATCAGCAATAGAGTCTATCAAGAATATATTTTATTATATTTTCAATTATTTAAAAATGTTGCTATATACTTGATTATTAACTTCAAAAATGCTACAACGACCCCTTTTAGAAAATCATGGGCCTATTAGACATTTTTAAAAGTTCAGAGATAGAAATATACAAAAACATAAAAAAGAGTTTAGGGAATTAACCTACTACATAACGAATAGGGCTGTTTTAAAATATAAAAAAATAAAGCAAAATATTTACAAATATAGTAAAATTTCACTTTCTATCTGCCATGGATCGCGATATATTACTATTTGTGTCTATCTACGTCATGATAGACAAGATAATAGTTTATCGCGCTTTATCACAAATAGACTAAGATATTTTGCTATTAATTGTAAATATTTTAGCAGTTTGTCATTTAAAATAATTTCTTTAACTAATATTTCACGAATGCCTTAAAATTTAGTAATTTCATAACTAGATTTGAACAACATTTCGGGACATTTTTAATATTTTGATAGATTCTCTCTCATCTTTTAATTTCATAATATTTTAAAATAAAAATATATCATTTCTAGATTTTATATTGATTTTATTTTTTGAAATATGAACAATTAATTCTCCCTCATCAATAAAATTTTGAAATATTTAATTATTTTTTTTATTAACATCATTTTCGAAATTTGACTTTATTTTTGTTATTTATTAATTTTGCTTGATATTGATCATAAATGCACGATCAAATTAATGTTTCCTTCATTTTAGGAGATTTTATTTATTTTCTTCCATATAAACGATTACATCTACATTGAAATCTCAAGTATATGTCAAATATACTAGCAATATATTGAAAAATTTAAATTTATATCGCATATACCATGACTTATTTTTTATGTGTTTACAGATTTTTAGAGAAACTTTCTTTGGTTTAGGTTTTGAAAAGGTTGAAACTATTTTGGAAAGTTCATAACCAAAATAAATTTCCTTACCCGCTTTTTTTGATATTAATATTATTATATATTTTCAAAAAACTGAATGATAAGAGTGTTGAAAAGGTATTGAGCCAGAAATTAATGTAAAATAATAGCACATCAGCTATTCATATAAAAAATAAAAAAGTTTAGATAATTGTGTAATTATACCTATCTCTAGAATTATCATAATTAAATGAAGATAATATGTAATTGAAAACAATGGAATGTAGATAGTCTATTCACTTGCATGCCAAAATTGAAAAAAATTTACAAGGGGTTAAAGCCTAAATCAATAGTCGAAAAAGAAAGAAAGGTTAAATGATGTTAGAAAATCTAGAATAATAAAGTTTGAAAAGAATTATTTTTAAATATAGAAAAATGAACTAAAATATTTATAAATATAGTAAAATTTTACTGTTTATCTGCGATATACCACAATAAACTACTGTGTCTATCTGTGTCATAATAGATATAGATAGTAGTTTATCTTGATCTAGTACAGATAAATGGTGACATTTTACTATTATTTATAAATATTTTCAATATTTTCGTCAATTAAAATAACTTTTGATTGAAAATGTTGAAAAAGGAAAATATATATTAATTAATCAGGAGTCATGACTTTTATTTAATTTTTAAGAAATTATTATTATTATTTTTAATTAGTCCTCAAGTTTAAAGATATTAAACTTGAGGACTTAAACTTAAATCTTTAAATATAAAAAATCAAATTAGAAACATGGATATAGACGTTAAAACTTTTTTACCATCATAAAATTCATAAAATTTAAGAAAAAACAGCACCATAAAGTAACTTTTTCTTTAATTTAATTTTTTAAAAAAATTTTATTATACAAATAACTTAACCTCAAATAGATACTAAATTAAAGAAAAGCTTTGAACTGCATATATTTAAATTTAAAGTTCATTTTCTTAAAAGTAAAAAAAGTATCATTTAAATGTATACGTAAAGAATATATATATTATGTATGTATGTATTAGAGAGTAAAAAAAAAGTAAAAAGATATGTCGTTGGATTTAAAATAATAAACGAGAATAATAATAATAATATATTTGATAATATATTTGTATTATGGATCATGAAAATTATTACGTGAATCACCCATCTCTTCACTAGAAACTAATAACTGAGCCTTCAAAATTTAGTTTATCTAATTTAGATAATAAAAAATATTATCACTATTAAAAGATCTCCTTTATTTTATTTTATTTTTTTAAAGATAATACCATTATTGAACTCAAAAGAGAGTAAAAGAAAAAAAATTAATATCATTACTAATTAGTCAATTATTTTTAATAACAAAACTACTGAAAATATTTTCAAACATAGCAAAATATCACTGTTTATTAGGAATAGATAATGATAAACATCTATCAGTGTCTATCACTTCTATTCTTGATAGACAATGAAATTTTACTATATTTTATAAAGAATGTAGCTCATTTTCTTACATTTGAAAACAATTACATTTGAAAACAATCCTTACTAATTAATTCTCATTTACTCCTCTCTCTCAACAATTGTACGAATAAAAGATTAACTTTAGAGAGAAAGACCATGACAATTAAGGGTGTTCAAATAATCTGACAACTCGGACTACCCAACCCAAATTATAAGAGTTGAGTTGGGTTGAATTTTTCAATTTTTATTAGGTTGAGTTGGGTTGTGGGTTGGCTAAAAAAAATTTAGATTGACCCAACCCAAATTATATATATATATTTCTCTTTGTTTAAAGTTTGATTTCTTTGTATTGATTAATTTTTTAATTTTTAATATTTTTCTTTTAAATTTATCATGATATTTATCTTTGTTTAAAATTTACAATAGATATCATAGATATTTGGCATTTAGCATCTTAATTTTATGAAATTTTAGTTATTAATCATGTATTGTATATAAATTTACATATTTTTCATTAAAAATAAAAAAAATAAGTTATAACTAGACAACCCCAGCCAACCCGAATTTTAAGGGTTGAGTTGGGTTAGGATGGAAACTTTATTTGGGTCATTTGGGTTGCCAATCAAACCAACCCGAATTTTTGAATTGGTTCAAAAAATACCTTCAACCCAACCCAACCCAACCCAACCCAACCCATGTACACCCCTAATGACAATTATCATTGATCTAAGTTTGGCAATAAAACAACATATTTTAAGTAATACCATTGATTTGATTCTTTAAAGCTTAATTTTAATTTGTTCTTTCTATAAATCTATTTTGTATAGAAAAATAAACCAAAATATTTACAAAATATAGCAAAATTTTAGAACTATCAATGATAGGCGCTGATAGACACTGATAGACTTTTATCCGTGTCTATCAATATCACTTATAGAAGTCTATTAGTGTTTATCAGTGTCTATCAATGATACTTCTAAAATTTTGCCATATTTTATAAATATTTTCAATACTTTTATAATTTGAAATAATTTCTCTTTTTTAATATATTTTTATTACCTAAATTTTTTAGTTAAGCCGGCGAGAATTATTGGTCAAACACCAAAATATGGCAAAAAGAAAAAAAGTTCAGTAATGTTTAATCTTTTATTATTTAGAAAAAGGAAACTATAAGATGGGATGTGAGATGGGAAAAAGGCTTTTCAAAAAAAAGAAAAAAAAAGAAAAAAAAAGAGAGAGATGGAAAAAAGACATCTTTAATTCATCATTTCTTATCAATGTTATTTATCTTTTGTCTTTAGTCTTCCGACAAATTCAAACATGATTTATATTTTCAATTATCATTTTTTATGTTTAGCAAAAAGAAAAATATCACTTTTTATTTTCTTTTAATATTTCAATTGCAAATGAAGGGATCTACATATTGTGTATAAATAATACTTTAGATACCGTAAGAGGAGAGTCTGAGTCGCTTTTCTGAAAAGCAATTTTAAATTAAACATATTTTTTGTAACCTTTTTTGAAAGAAAAAAAATAATTACATGATTTATTATAAAACACTTTACTTATTCTTGTCTGGTTCTTGAAAATTTGAAAAAGAAATTCATTAAAAAACATGTCTTTGACTAATTCGACTATGTGATTGGGTTAATTTTATTGCAAAACTATGTTCCTTGATGCTTTATTTATCTAATTTGTAGGAATTGATATTATAGATTGAAATAAGCTAATCTAATGTAAAATGACGAAAGTACTTCTAAAGATGTTAAAGTTTGACCTAAGATTTGTCTAGAGATGAAAAAAGGTTGAAAAAGTGGTGTATGACGCATTGCAGCAACATGCTCGGTGCTACAACCGGAGAGGAAAAAATAGTGTAGTGTCGCTATATTGTCTTGTGGTACCATGAGCCTACGGATACTGAGGCGATCATGTTTCAAATGACACTGTGACTCTCACTTATAGTGCCCGACATTGCGAAATTTTTTTTCCTATTTAAGTTTCATTTTGCCATATGAAGAGGAGGTTGATTAGAAGTTCGATTAGAGCCTCCATGGGGACGTCTGGGAGTGATTTCTAGATAGAGGCGGCAATTAAGAGCTTTAGGGAGTTAAGAAGATCAAAGAGATCGTTGATAGGCAATCCCAAGCTTGAGGACCAAAGTCAAGAGTCCAACTTGTTTTTCTTTCCTTTCCTTCTTTTGTGGTTTTTTTTTTTTTTTTTTTTTTTTTTTTTTGTATTTTAGATACGTTATGAGCTGTTCATATTTGTATTGTAGCATGAGTTGCTGATGTTGTAGTTCTTAGGGTTTTGATGAAGTTTTTAGATTGTTGAAAACTATCTGATTGTTTAATACATCAATTATTTTAGCATGTTCGTTCTTAATGCCTGCGAATAATAGACCTATGTTTGAATGTTAATTACTTAATGTCTTGTTTGAGAGAGAGAGCATTAGGCTAGCTCAAGCATGTTAGACTATTATTCAATCATGTACGAAAGTGATAGGAGAATAATAGAGATCAATAATGAAGGGACTTAATGCTGCATCTAATTAATTGACTGCATGATTATGAATTGATGGTTAGATGTTAGAAAGGGTTAGGCTCGAAAGAGGATACTTGGATATTAGATTTCTAGATCTATAGTTGGCATTGAATCAATCTAAGAATTAAACAATTAGTTCAGTTAATCTATTAACGAAATCATTACCGGCCTATGACATGTTTGTGTCTAGTTTCTACCGTTGATACCATTTTTGTTTTCCTAGGTTTAGACTAGATTAGATTTTTATCACGAGTTGGTCCCCAAAATAAAATTAGAACGATCTCTTAGTAGCTAAAAGATTTCAAAACCTATTCCATAAGGATGATACTCAATCAAGGCCGTTTTAACTATATTGTTATTCGATATGTGCGCTTGTCTATATCACTATGCTCACTTTGACTTCTACACATTGAATGATATACTAGAAAATAGTATTTTAGATGGTGATTTCTTTTTAGAAAAAACCCACGACATTTGGATTGGGAGAAATTAAAATCTCTAAGTTCTGATCAAGAGTACAAAACTTAGGGTTTGTTTAGATTGACTAAAGAAAAAAATTGTTTTTTTAAAAAATCATTTTTATTTAAACCCTTTTGATAAAATCTGTTTAAAACACACTTTGAAAGTGTTTCAAAATCTATTTTGAGCGGTTAATTGCATAATACTACATTTTTTTTTCCAAAATGACTCATTTTCAAAAGTAAGCACTTGAAAAGTTAAACCAAACAAACCATTAAGCTAATTGAGTTGTCCTCAGATGCTCGATAACAAAGTGTCAATATCAATAAAGTATCGTTATGAATAAATATTTCTAAAATAATTTATGAAACACAAATCTTAAAAAAATATTTACATCGATAAATAAACATTTCTTTTAGGAAGATACATAACATCTTATGTTTTTTTTTAAACATGTTAATACGATCATTATTTATATTGTATTTATATAAGTGATTTTCTGTTGTTTATTTTTTTTTTTTATATTTCCTAGTTTTTTAAAAAACAATATAATGAATCTATCTATTTATTTTTCAAGTAAATATCAAATCTATAAAAATATAGAAATATCGATGAAAATATAATACGTTGGGAGATCCGGTAAAGGTGGGGTACTTAGTATTTGGTATATTTGGTCAAAATTGGACTAAAATTTGGAAAGGTGGCAGCCGAAAGGGGGAAGAGAAAATGATTAGAGGAAGATAAAGCAATTAATTAATTAAATAAATAAAGAGATAAAATCAAAGGAAAGAACGCGTTTATTACCCGCAAATTCTGCAAACACTATTAATTTGACCAACTAATGTCCATCCATATCATATTATAAATTTATATAATACCTTCCTTTCGATGTCACATGTCCAACTAGCGCCGCTCAATCATTAATTAATTAATCATCCAACTAAATTTCTTTAATTAATTATACACATGCTTTTTATAATCATACTCTTTAATTTATAAATTACTTTCTAATACAACCATAATTTAACTAGTATACAATATGTACTTTCGATATTCGAATTCTCCATCTTACATATAATTGAAGTAACCAAAATAAAATTAATTACATTCAATTTCTTTCCATTGTAATGTTTTGTGTACCAATTTAAAACTATCACAATGATCCTATGTTATAATAATTATGCCTCTTGATCAAATAGTAGTTACTAAAATCAAGAATATCTAAACTTTGAAATTGTATCAATTAAAACTCTAATAATTGATAATTATATTAATGTAAAACCTGAACTTTCATACATGTATCAATTTTACGCGTTCTTTTAGATTTCATTCGACCAATATCGTGTGAAACTTATGATTTGAATCAAGTAAATACCTAAATTTTCGTAAGCCAATCAATTTAAACTTTTTATTACGATTATCTTTGAAAATCATCAATGTATTGATTCTCAACATGTATAGACTTCTCCAAATGTAAGTTTAATTTGCAAAATGGATGAGTAAAGTAAATGCATGAACGAATATCAAAGGAAATTTTGAACAAGAATCTAAACTGATTTTCATTTATGAAAATGTAGGAGTTTAATTGATACAATTATAAGTTTTACATGATATTTACTCAAATAGAACGGAATTGAGGGTGTAAATCAATACAGTTGCAAATTTTCGGGGTTTAAGTCGATACAATCTTAAAGTTTACGGGTATAAATTGATTTTTTCCCTTTTTAAAATCAATTATTGCAATATTTATACCTTTTAAACTAGTCAAATCAAAAGTTTAAGAAGTGTGGGGATCAAATTTTGCAATTTTCTTTTTGGGTTCTTCTAAAAAGTTCAAACACATGGATTTTCCCAATAGACTATAGACGACCTCATTTTTACGGTTAACTAGGTTTTGTTGATCTACAATTACATTAAAATCAACGTTGATGATCATTGCTGACATGGACTACAAATTAACCAAAGATTAAAGATATTGAGAGTTGGTTAAAAAGACGATGTCAATTATTGAACGGAAAGATATTTGTGATTCTCTGCTGCAACTTCATTTATAAAAGATGATGCAAATATAGCCCAACTGGTATAATAAATGTACTATCAATTTTAAGATCAGAGATTCAATTTCTCACCCCACGTATTAATTTAATACCTTTGTAAAAAAAAAAAAAAAAAGTTATAAAGCATGACATATATATAAACACCAAAAAAAAAAAAACCCCTTGACAATGGCATAAATGTTAAAGTTATATTATATGAACATACAATAGATCATATGTAGTAACTGATGAGACAGGTGACAAATTCTGATTAGTTAATTTTTGTTGAAATTTAAGAGTAGTTTGATTATGAGAATAGGAGAATGAGTTGAAAAGCTTGATAAGTTTAATAGAAAAACAATTTTCAAGAAATTTATTCTCATACTAAACAAAACTCAAATTGTTGCAAAACGTTCTAAATCAGAAACAAGTTAAAAATTCAAGATAATTTAAAAAATTTAAAAATTATCACGAACCTATGTAAAAATAAGATTATCTTGAACATAACGAAATTTGTTACTCACGATGTTACGAAAATTCAAAGAACATTAGAGATCAATACATAAAAATAAAATATGAATAGAGCACAAAATTTGGTAATTCAGTTTGGTGCAAAACCACTTACGTCTAAGGGGTAGTGTATCAAGGAAAAATAAATTTACTAATGTAATGCTAAGGGATTACAAACGTTGTACTTATCTATAAGGAAACGATAATTATAGTGACACACAAATAGGTTAATTTATTGAATGATCACTTAGACTCCCTAGCTTCCCTTAAGTGCATGAATATTAGTGAATGTTCATTTAGACTCCTTCCTAAATGTGAGACTCTCTCACCAAACCTTTTATCTTTTCACCTTCAAATGAAAACCATTCCACTTGATGAACTTAGGCTCCTCTTAAGTTTGAGAATCCCTTAGATCGATAGAAGCACAACCTTCACAATCGCAAGATTGACACGCTTTTGATTCCCAATGCAACCACAAAAATAATGGCTCTAATATTCTTTTGAATAATCAACTTTAATATGAAAACCATCTCTCTTAAATATGCACAATGAAAAAGAATAAATAACCCTAAAGAAAATTTTGCATGGCCCATAAATGAAACAAAATAAGAAGAATAAACAACCAGAGTTTTTCAAAGGGAAAAAATATTTTGTAGAATTAGCAATCCGAGAATGATTATCTCGAACGAAAATTGCAAAGACATTCTGAAAGACAAACCAAAGAGAAAACAAATGTCATAGGAAACACCAACAACATCCTTAAAAAATATAACCAACACTAAATCAATTCCCTAACATTGCACCTAAATCTCTAGTAATATCGATGCAGTCGTGCAAACTAATTTCAATATGCACAATGAAACAATTTGATCTAGTAATATCATGTATTAAGTAATCTCAAAATATATAGAACCAAATATAGTCATGCATGCATGCAAAAACGAGTCCAAAATCAACGACTATCTTCCATATAAAAAATTTCAAATATTTTTAAAATGACATTTCCATTTAAAATCATAAAAATTACTGACAATTTCTTTAAAATCATATATGATTGTAGTTTTATTTTTTGAAATTATATAATGAATAAAAAAGTTAGTAAAATAAATCAACACATGATTATTACTATTCTATAACCATATCATAAATTATGAATTATTCTTTTTTTTTTTATCAAGAAATTAGAAATAAACATAAACTCTACTTAATGGATTCAACTAGATGTCTCTTCTTTTATCTACCTACAACAAATAATAATGTACTGTTTGTCCCTCATTTTCCAATTATACGTTGCTTTATTACCTTTTCTTTTAAACCATTATTTCATTTTCCTTAATAAATTAATGGTTCCTTCTCTTTCCACTTCAATACATCTGTACCATTTCAAAATATATTTTCCAAACTTTTCAATATGCAAAAATATAGCACAAAAATAATTTTTCTTTCCTGATTTGACCTCACTTATCATATATATATATATATATATAAACCGAATGATTATCACATGACAAATTTCTTTATTCTTTTTCAAATAATTCTTGACTTTTTTTCTATTTTATAATTAGACGAGCTGTAAAAAGAGGTGAAATTCAAGGTACATCTAAATTTTTCCTCCAAAATTTCATCTGATTTTTTTATCTGCTTATTTTTTAATAATTTTTTTTACCCTTAGCAAAACTGTTCAATTTCATTTTTCTGGAAAGTAAAAGTTAAATGACAGTTATGTCCTTACAGTCCATCTCCATCTAGAAGAGATCTTTGGTAATTTAGAAGTGTTTGTGGTGTTAAGTTGAGTTATGAAATTTGGAGTTAGTAATATGTTGTATTTAAAATGCAATATTGTAAGATGATGTTTCTCGATAAATGTGTAAAATAGAGATATAAAAAGCTAGGTCTCCTGTAGTGAAGTAGTATAGCAAAGCAATGAATTAGATTCCTCTCTCCTCTCTCTAAACCCCGACAACATTTTTTTTTTTTGCAAAAAAAAAACCTATGAATGAGTGAGAGAGTGTGTTGGTTTAGTTGTGTTAAATGATCAGAGCAAATCCCAGTAGTAAAGCCGACGGCGTTTGCAGGCCAACTCTTCCAAATTCCACTGGTAACCCTCTTTCTTTCTTTCTTTCTCTTTCACTTTCACTTTTTCCCTAGAAAATAAAGCTTTCAAATATTTAACCTACAAAAGTTTTGCAGGGTGTTGATATATATATATATATATATAGCCAAATCAGGGATGGTATAAAGAAAAACTAGGTCGTAGAAATTATGAGGAAGTTGTTGTATTTAGGTGGGAAACAAGAGGTGGATGAAGAAGAAATGATAAGAGGAAGAGAACAACAGTTGTTTTTGTATAGTACAAACAATAACGAAGAGATCTACTCCAAAGGATTGGAGATTTGGCCTCAACAAAATGTGGAGAATTACATTTCCTTTGGAGTTATGGGGCCTACTAGGAAGAACTTTGTCATCAACGCCTCCGATCATGAGTTCGTTTCGAGATTAGGGTTTCCTGTGATGAGAGGAGGAGGAGGAGGGATGAATTGTCAAGATTGTGGTAATCAAGCTAAGAAAGATTGTTCCCATTTGAGGTGTAGGACTTGTTGTAAAAGTCGAGGGTTTCATTGCCAAACCCATGTCAAAAGTACCTGGGTTCCGGCTGCCAAACGTCGGGAACGACAACAACAACGTCATCAAATTGTCCAACATCACCATCGACAACAATTTCAAGCAGATCAATCAGATCAGACCACTCCCAAGAGACATGGAGAAAATCAACCACCTCTTGTAACTCCTATTGTCACTTCAGGTGAACTCATGCGCTTAAGTCAATGGATTATGGTAAATTAATTTTTGTTTTTAAAAATTCGAACAAATGTTGGGGTGGGGATGGGGTGAGGATGATTTGAAACTCAAACTCAATGTTGTATTGACTTAGATCGGTGGAGATGATTGCTTTATGTGTGTTTGTTCTAATCAATGTGGTTTGAAAATTAGGGTTAGAAGTTGCACATTTTCCAACTGAATTCAATTCCGTAGCTGTTTTTCGGTGTGTCAAAGTCAGTGCCATTGACAATGTTGAAGAACAATTAGCATATCAAACATCTATCAACGTTGGTGGGCATATGTTCAAAGGCATTCTTTATGACCATGGTCTCGAAACCAGTCAGAATACGAGCACCGGCGGTGAGAGCTCGTACTGTCACGACGGAGAAGACGATGGTCAAGCGCTCGATCTGCTGATTGGAGCATCCAACGACGGTGGAAGAGTTAGCCAATCATCATCTGCCCCATTATCTATGGAGTCTTCACTATATCCCATCTCAATCAACACATTCAACACCGGTACGCAATTTTTTCCATCCACAAGAGCATAAGAAAAATGGTGTTCATAAACTAGAAAAAGAAAAAAAAACCGTCCTTGATTTCATGATGTGTTGGATGAAGACATTGAAATAGAAACAAAACAAGATGATGTTATTTTAGTAAAATTTATGTATGAGTATGATGATGATGATAACTAGATTCAATTTCGATGTTCCTATCGTTTATTTGCATTCCCATATCATAAATTGTTAACCAATCATTAAATATTAACGTAGCCGAATTGACATGAAATTGTTTCATTCACAAAGAGATATAGGATAATTATTAGGTAATTAATTTGGGATTAGTGTATCTAAATGTTAGGTTGCATCTTTTCAGAAAAGATTAAAATATCGTTATTGATATTTTTCAACTATACTAATATATATATCCATATATAGTTTATGGTTATTTTTACTTCCAAATTAAATTTTATCGTTTTTTTTATTTATATTCATATTCATATTGAGATTTATTGATGAATTTTTTCTTGTTTTATATGTATTTATAAGATATATATAAGAGATATTGATTAATATCAATATTCAATTCTTTCAAAAAAAAAAAAAAATCGTTATTCAACCATCTAATTTAGATATCTATATATGTTTGAATGTCTATGGATATTTCATTCCTTAATCACAAGTTCATAACTCATTTTTGAAATTTAATTTTTATTCTTTTCTATTGCTTCTCCAATATCTATATTCTGTCTTTTATTGTCCGTACCATCTCACATCATTGACCTATGCTAATTCATGAAGATCATGCTAGTTTTATTTAAGTCATGTTTATTACTCCGTAATCCTAATAAATTTTCTTATTATATATAATTCACAAAATATTTTAAACTAATTTTCTAAAAACATAATTAAATGATCAAACTTTTCATATTGCGATTGATTGATTACATTTATTGGAAAATAAACACTGCCTAAATTCAATTTAAGTTGGATCAACCTAAATAAATAAGTATAATACATTTAATGTCTTTGATTTTTTTTTTTCCAATTCTTTTTAGATTTATGACTAGGGAGTTTGTACTTTTTCCCAATTGAATTTTGGTATTTTGTTTAACAAGCTATTTTGTTGATGAGTGTGTAAACAATCACATGATTTTGAATTTGAACTAATGCTCTAATTTATTGGTTGAATTTTGTGCCAATTATTGGTTCCTTAGGTATAGAGATTATTGTCCTCTCCCTATATATATTATATGAATACAAATGTGTCAATCTCATCAATGTTTTTTTAGATACATACTCTCCATTAGAAGAAAAATTATTCAATGAAATCACAACAATAACGTGGCTTATAAATTTTCACAATTAAACGTATATATGAGAGTACTTTAATTTATATCATGTGATTATTAGGAGGTGAATTTTTTTAATTAACATCCACCAGTTATTATGAGACAATTCTGTTGCTGCATTTCCATTGTATGTAATTTATCTTCATAGACATCAATTAAAAATTTTAAAGGGTAGAGGCTGTATTGCTCCAATTTCCGACAACCACATTACAGTGTCGTAATGACTCTAGATTTTATTCTTATTAGTGTTTCTTTTTTTCAATAAATGAAAAATCCACATGGTTTTGTGGGTTTTGAGCCTTTTGATGTTAGACATACCCAGCGAATAAAGGCCATAATAAAAGCTTTTTGATCTTATTAGAACTTATTAAAAATGCAATTTTATATCATAGTAGTGTATGAGTAATATAGAATATAATACACTTTAATGTAATATCACACTTTGTGTCATCAATGTATCAATTTGAGGGTTTTATTGTTTGTTTTACGGCTCATTTTTGTATGTTGTATCTTCAAGGATAATATCTACTTTTTGCATTTCTTGTTTTAGTTGACTTATTGTCTATATAATGATATAGGTATATTATGTATATTATGGATGTAGGTAGAATATTGTTTTACTAATATACCTTATATTAGGTAAGTCGTCGATACTATAAAATATATTAATGATGTTATTTAAAAAAAAAAGTATATTAATGATATATCAACGATGAAGATGTATCAAGAGTTATATCCACATTCATTAGAAATTCATTTCGAATATCAATATTGGCATATCAACAATACATCGATACTTATTCAAAAGACAATTTTAAATATACTCATAATGTATCCGTAGTATATGTTAAGACTATTATCTAACTACCTAATATCATAGTATATCAATGATAACTTTTAAATAAGGTGTATCAATAAACTAACTTTTAAATAAGGTGTATCAATAAACTAATATACGTTCTCAATATATTCTTTGTATTAATGACGTGTATTAAAGATACTTCAAAAAGCGTACATGATTTCATTTTCCTTAATTTGTCCGATTGTTTTATTGAGTTTAAGGATATTTTGGATACTTTTAAACTTCTGTTTGGTTTTGGGCCAATTTTTTTTTGTTATGTTTGCAGAGAAGGAAAAATATAGACATACTTGCAATTTTCAAACCAGTTTTTTTTGTTAAATCTGCAAATAATCCTAAATTTTTATGTTTTGTTATCCACTTCCTACTAAGACTAAATTATAGAAATTACATCTGAACTTTCAAAAGTTTCATTAACATCCTTAACTTTAATAAAAATTTAAAAAATGCCCGTATCATTAGTTTCTAACGAGAATCAAAAACATCATTTTTTTTCTTAAATTTAAAAAATACCCATGAACTTTTAAAGTTTCAATATTAATTCCCTTAATCTTTAAAAAATTTTCAAAAATTCCCTTCCCATTATATATATGAAAACCGATAGCACATTGTTTAAAAAATACAGGTATACTTTCAAAAGTTGCACTAATCCCCTTAATCTTTGAAAAAAAAGTTTAAAAAATGCCCTTAGCGTTAGTATATAATAATAAAAAAAAACGTTTATCTACGCCCCATTTCACATCCCTTCTATTTCCTCTCTCTCCTCTCAATCAATGACCTAACACTCCTCTATTTTCACTCTTTTCTTTGTAATGATAAAGACTTTGTTGATCATTTTTGCAGTTCAAATTTGTTTATTTGTTGATCAATTAAGAAGATTACCCATGATTGATGCATGTTTCTTTGCTTGCCTTTTTGTATTTCGTGATTCATTGTTTAATTAGTTGTTTAAGTGGAGATTTTGATTTTGGAATTTTGTGATATTTTAAGGGATTTTATGCTTTAATCTAAAGTTTTGAATTTTTTTGGTTGTTGAGAAAATTGGTGTAATAATAGATAATGGAGAAAAAAAAAAAAAAAACGAGAGTATCCATATAAAAAGTGAGAGTCTATATGAGTTATTTTCAAATGGCTTCTTTCTCAACATAAGATAACCTCAAAAGAATTGGCTACAGTAATAGTTTGAGTATTTTTTGATTTTTTTTTTGATTTTTTTTTTTTTTTTTTTAAATCTAAAGTGTAATAATGAAACTATTGAAAGTTCAGGAGTATTAAAAAAAGATGGTAATAACAGCTCAAGTATATCAAGAGTAAGGGTATTATTGAAAGTTTTGAAAGTTCAAGTGTATTTTTGAAATAAAGTATTGGTTTCCATCTAAAACTAACAGTAGTTGTATTTTTGAACATTTTTTTTAAAATTTAAGGGTATTATTGTAACTTTTGAATGTTCAGGAATATTTTTTGAAATAAAGTACAAAGTTCCAGGAGTATTTTTTATATAGTTTAGCTAAAGTTCAGGTCTTTTTTTAACTAATTATATTTTTAAAACAACCAAACCAAAACTTGAAAAAAAAAACGTTTTTATTTTTAAAATTTGAGTATGAATAATTCAATTGTTTCTTTAACAAAGGTGAAAACTAGAATTGAAAAATAGGGAGGAAACAAGCATAAATATAAAATTAAATAGTAAAAACAAAATTGTTACTAAATAAGACCTTAGTTTTTATTTTTTTAGAATTTGACTAAGTAATCAAATCAAATGTTTCTTCAAGATAGGTAAAAACCATAATATTTAATTAAGAGGAAAAACAAAAATAAAATCCAAAAGTTTAAAATTCAAACATCAAACAATACCTAAGTAACCGTTTGATAATCATTTGATTTTAATTTTTAGTTTTTGAAAACTAATTAAGCCTATAAAAACCATTTTCACCTCTAAATTTCTTGTTTTGTCATCTACATTTTATTGATATTTTCAAAAAGCAACTCAAGTTTTAAAAACTAAAAATATTAGGCCCCATTTGGTAACTATTTCGTTTCTAGTTTTTAAAAATTAAGCCTATAGACACTAGTTCCACCTCTAAATTTCTTTCTTTGTTATCTACTTTTACTAACGATTTAAAAAACAAAGCCTAATTTTGAAAACTAAAAAGTAGCTTTTAAAAACTTGTTTTTGTTTTTGAAATTTGGCTAAGAATTCAACTATTGTACTAATAATTTTTAATAGTTTTTTTTAAATAGCTTTTAAAAACTATTAGTGATAGCCACTAATAATTTTATATCACAGATAGCTTAAAATGTCAATCTTTTTAAAGTTGATTACTATTGATAAAAGTTTGTCGGTGATAGCCATTGATAGCTTTAAATGTTAATCTTTCAAAGCCAATTCCATTTGATGAAAGTCTATCAATGATAACCACTGATAGAAGTTATCAGTGATATATGTATATCAACAATATGACTTAGGTATATATCAATTAAATGAATGATATTAATAATATTAATATTGATGATATGACTTAAGTAGATATTAGTGATAGTCACTTATAGACCTCTCATTGATAGACTTCTATCACTTATAGACTTCGCATTGATAGACTTCTATCACTTATAGCTTTAAATGTTAATATTTTAAAGTTGATAGTTTCCTTTCAAAGTTGATAACTACATATAAAAGTTTATCATTGATATCCAATGATAGCCTTAAGTGTTAACATTTCAAGGTTGAATCCAATTCATGAAAGTGTATCAATGCTAGCTGCTGATAAACGATAGCAAATTGAAAGCTAATATTTCAAGTGTTAATAAGTTGTATTAATATTTCTCAAACTAAAAGCTATCATTGATTGTAGTTATCAAAGATAACAACTAATAGTAACTATCAATGGCTATCACTGATAGCTGTTATCAGTGATAACTTTCAATTTGAGAAAATCAGAAGAAGAAAATAACAATTAATGATAGGTTGCGCATGGATTTTTTTTGTAATGACCTGACTCCCTAGGACTTCAACTAGGCAGTTACTATAGATATGTATGCATACGAATTATATTGACATCTTTTCATGATTTAATAAAACCAAATAAACAATATAAAAATAATTATCTTTATTAAAACCAATTAATTGAAACCCATTTAGTAGAATACCCTTAAATTCATAAATAAAAAAACTAGAGAATTTTCAAAAAGAAAAAAAAATTTTAAAAAGAAAAACACTCGAAACTTCAAGTTCAAACATCAAGACTAAAGTTCTAAAATATAAAATTATGAAAACATGAACGGAAGCATATGACTGGTCCCAGTGGATCGATCACGAAGTCAGCTTGTCATTCGCCGGTGTATTCTTACCCTTACTTGAAAAATAAACATGAGAAAGTATAAGTATAAAATACTCAAGAAGTAACCCCAACTACCAAGGTCAGACTAAACATCTATGTCCTCTAGATGCTACTCTCTAGTGGGGCGTGCATAACCCTCTAGTTTCTATGAGACGACTAATTAGTGAATAATTGAACCCACTCTACCAAAGATTATGTGTACCCACAAACCTCTGGTGAATCCTGAAGGAAACACAAACCTTTGGTGATTTTCCTGAAGGAGGTCACCACTTCTGGTGAATCCTGAAGGAATCACAAACCCCTGGTGAATCTCGAAGGAAACAAAAACCTCTGGTGAACCCCCAAGGATATAAAAACCTCTGGTGAATCCTGAAGGAATAAAAATCTTCTTGTGAATCTCGAAGGAAACACAAACCTTTGGTGAAATCCTGAAGGAGATCACCACATTTAGTGGGTTTCTAATTACAGGTAAGGATAACTATCACTATCATAAACCTAACAAGCAACATAAAACATAGTCCTACAAACATACAAATACATATCATCCTACTCATTGTTCATCTTAGCCAATCATATAAGCAAAGAATAATTTAGTCCATGATAGCATTCATAACATGTTTCAAAATATAATCAAGATCAACTTTTTAATCCTCAAGCATCTCGATGCAAACAATCTCATAATCTTCGAAGTTGTAAATTTTATCGTCTGACACATAGGCAGTTCCAGTAGTTAGATTACTTACCTCAAATTTGACCACAAATATTAGTCTACAAAATTATTCTCCTTTAAAATATTTGAAAAACTTGAATCAATCCTAAAACGTAAATTGCCAAATTTAATTTAACAATCATGACCTAAAATCATGCATTCAAAACTTATCATTTGGGGTCTAAATCCAATTAACCAATTAAATAAAAAAGTCTCCAATTTAACATATCAAACTCGTGGTTTGGTTTGAAGTTAGTCCCAAAGTTCAATTTATTTATCCAATTTGATCATAAATCAAAACCAAGTTTAATAACTAAAATTTCAACAATCTCCCTTAATCCAAAAGGTCCCAAAGGGTTAAAATTCACCAAAATTTACCAATAAATTGCCATATGACCACAACACTTAATGGACAACACCTTGCACCTTCCAAAACTCCAAAATTACTTCAATCTAACATCCCAAAAAACAAGATTACAACCCTCACTAGATAGAATATGAATATTACAACCCCCACTAGATAGAATATGAATTTAACAACCCCAAATCTTGAATTACTTAAGAAAACTCTCCAAAATTACAAATATTTCGACAACCCTCTGTGTTGGTGACGGTGAACGACGACACCCAAAAGTGAATGGTGGCAGGCTTTGAAGTTGACATCACTACAAGAAAAATAAGCTCCCTCAACGCCTAAATCGGTTGTCGAGATACAGGGTCTCTCCCGATGCCATAATGGACCATTGGGAGTTCTTTATGAACTCCCAACAACGTAAAGGCCTGTCAGAAGTTCCTTGAACTCTCGACACATAAAGAACTGCATTGGAAGTTCCTAAGGAACTCCCGAGGGATTTCCGACGCCTGTTGGATGACGCAGGGAGATTGGATTTGGTAAAAATCAGATCCTTTCTTCTTCATTTTCCCCTTTTTCTCATTATCAACCATAGCCGCCCTCCTTTTACTCTTCCTCTTGCGCCCGCCGCCGCTCTCTCTTCCCTTCCCTTTGTGCCTGTCCACTACTGCTCCCCCTTCCCTTCCCCTTGCATCTATCGCTTATCGCTTGCCCCTTCCCCCTTCGTACTGTTTCCCGCCACCTTCCCCTTTCATTTCTTGCGATTTTTTTGTTCTTTTCAAGCTTTCAACAAGGTTCGCTCACATCCCTTTCATTTCATTTCTCTTATTTTGTGAATTAATTTAAGCCATTTTTTTTTAATTTCTAGCATGTTGGTAATGTTAGTAATGTTGGTAATTTTAATTTCTAGCATGTTGGTATTGTTGTTGGTATCCTAATTCTTTCGGAGTCTCGTTGTTTTGTAAAGATATACGTTGTTCAATGAATAAAATAAATGTTATTTAATTCTGGCATTTACTCATATCCAATAAACAAAACTCCTTGGTTAAGTTATGTGAACTTAAGCATGTATATGTGATATACAAGTGGATCATGCCTTAAGTGATAACCTATATCGGTCTGTAGTATAAGGATTAAGGTGAGATACCTGATCTTTGTGACACTACAGATACGACTCACTTTGTAGAGGTATGCAAGGGTTGTAAACTACTATAGATGGTATATCCTGACCATTCGTGTGGAGACGTGGAGCGGGGGTGTCCTATACAAAGAGTTTGTATAAGACCTGGACCACGAGATGACTAGACTCTGTATATAATGCCGTTGATACTAGAGACTTGCATCTCACCTAAACGACCATAGGTGACACGACCTCAATCCTGAGTGTTTTGTGAACTCCTGCCTTTGAGGGTGACCCTTTGATTAGTATGAGTGAGAGTGGCCAGATTGCCAACTCAACATGCCTACCTTTTTGGGGACTTGTCTGATCTGAGAGCTGGAAACTCAATCCACAATATGGAATTCACTCATTTCCCGAAGCAGGGATAAGTAGAGAGATTGCTCCCTTAAGGGCTGATTCTAGGGCTTGAACATAGTGGCCACGACTTCTCTTTGGAAGAGAAGACTCAGTCATAGTAAGACTATGATTTATGTTCATTAGAGGGATTAGTGGTACTTAAGGAGATAGATGCAACTACAGGGGCATAACGGTTATTGGCCCAGCTGTACTTACGAGCAATCTGTGAAGGGTTGTTGCACTACTGATTGGTTAAGATGGACACATAATATATCTGTGTGAGGAGAGTTCAGCTGTCGGTCTTTAGTAGACTGTCTGGCAGTTAACGGATGGTGAATCCCGTGACTAAAGAGTTAGTCAAATTCACGTATCGTTGGAGTTTCGGATCAACAGGTCCATGAGGTCCCCTTGGTAGCTTGGATTCATGTTGAAGGATCAAGTTCTTGGTGTTGATTTGAAATGTTCAAATTGACAAGAGGTATTTTGATTATATATGATATAATCAGTATGATGTATGAGATACATGTAGTGGAGGAGTGATGTAAATGAGATTTACATTAAGTACCATGGAATAGAAAAAGAACTATGGTTTATACGTTTCATGAGATGAAATATTAAAACTATAGGTTATAATTATAGTATGATAAGTTGGTTATCATTTATATTTATAATAATATTAATTATTAGATAATTACTATTTTTTTAAATAACCAAAAGTAGTGGGTGGTTATTGATCATGGTAACCATGAGTTTAAAAGGAAATCAGTTTCCTATTTTAAAAAAAGGGTTTTCACAAGAGTTTAAAAAGTTTTAAGTTTTTTCTCTAGCGAAAAGAAACTCACAGAAGTCGTCAAGTAAATATAGATTTACTAAACGACGGCTGGGCTAGGTAAACGATCGTGCAGGTGCTAGCTAAACGATCGTGCAGTGTTTACTAAACGATCGCATAGTTTTGCTAGACGATCGCTGGCCCAAGGTAAACGATCGTGTAGAATCGACCGAGCTAGACGATAGAGCTAAACGATCGCATAGCTTTTGCTAGACGATCTCATAGTTTTATCTAAACGATTGGGCATCGACCTATACGATAGGTCTCCGACTTCTCCCACTTGCCTAGTTGTGTACGCGATTATTGTTTCCTTCGTTCGTCTGCCTCACACCAAGTCTGAATAGAGCCCACCCTCTGGATTCTTACACCGAGAATACCAAGGTCGCCTTCTTGGTGGTGTCAGACTTAACTCGACATCTTCGAGATTTTTCGGAGGCCGTTGAATGAAAGAAATTAGATTTCTGTGAATCGGAATCGCAATTTCCATGAGCAGCGGAAGTAAGAATATTCCAAATTACAATCATGAATAAACATAACATTTACAGTCGACTTCAAAACAAGCGGTTATACAATGTACAAAGAAATTACAACATGAACATCAAAAGTACAAAAGGAAAAACTATACTATCAATGGCAGAAACGTCTCCACGCTCCGATGCACACTTTGATCGAACAATAGCAATCACAAGTGCTCGTTCTACATGATTGCAACACCGCACGAACACTTCGCGCTCGTCCTCAATGATCTCCTCGGTCACGAACTCCTTTCAACAACGAACTGCCTCTGCAGCACCATGAACTGCCTCCGAAAAACCTTGACAATGTCGAGTTGAGTATGACACCACCATGAAGGCAACCTTGGTAGTGAGAATCTAGAGGGTGGGCTCTGTTCGGACTTGGTGTGAGGTAGACGAACGGAGGAAATAATGATCGTGTTCATGACTGGGCAAGTGGGAGAAGTCGAAACCTATCGTATAGGTTGATGCCTAATCGTTTAGATAAAACTATGCAATCGTCTAGCAAAAACTATACGAGCGTTTAGCTCTATCGTCTAGCTCGGTTTATTTTACACAATCGTTTGGATTTTTCTAGACGATCGTATAGTAATGCTAAACGATCGTTTAACTCTGGAGTGTTGGTAAGCGATAGAGAAAGAGTTTGTTTTATCGTCTAGACGATCACGGTGAGCTTAGTACACGATGGATGGTTGGAGAAGCGATGCTTTGCTGAGGGTTCAAGACCCGGTTCGTCTGATTGAACTGAAGACTCCTTGTCTTTGTAATAGTTAGCTTTCCCTTTTATGTTTTAAGGCAATTTTACCCGATTCATCAAATTTTATTTCTTATACATGTGATGTATGGTTCATATATGTCAAAGTGTCTATCATATAGTTTAAAACCCACCTTAGGTTGTGCAATTACTCATGCATCATGTATTATAAATGTTATAATCAAGCATGAAGAAATTACTTGAAAGCATGTGCCTGCATCATGAAATATAAGAGTTATATTTTGCATGCATTGAGCATGATCATGCATCATCCTTTTATTATAAATGTTATAGTCTAAGGGTGAATAGAAGCATGTTTTGCTTGTTTCATTACGGTTTTGTATAAGTGTTATATAAAAGAAGTAGCAATGAATAGACAATGCATTGAGCATGACACTTAGGCCGTTTATAAGCGTTATGAATGCCTTGCATGTGTTAGCCTCGCATTGTGGTGGTTGTTTTCCGTTTATAAGTGTTATAAAGGAAATTAGACCTAAAATCAATAATTCAGAGTTGCATGCGAACTTAGGGTGAACTCAAGTTTTTTAAAAGGGTTTTAAAATTAGATTGAGATAGGCCTAAGTTCAAATGGTTCTAAAGAGTTTAGTAACCTAGATTAATCTTTTAAAATCGGTTTAATAGGATTAAATTGGTTGGAATAAAAGATTAAATTTGTAGTAAACCTATCTATAAGGGACCTTTTGTCTAAGGCGAGTTCTGGCTAGGCTGGGGTTCTTAAGTTGATGGAAACATAACATCCCTACTTAGGAACCTACCTGGAAAGGTGAATTAGATAGATTTTCAACAAGCATGTGACGTTTTGGTCAAAGACTCCATTAAAGAGTTTAATGGATGATGATCAAAAGTTGTTCAACTATCCAAGGTAAATGTTACTCTTGGGAAAACCTAAAAATCACTTAGTTAAAATCCTTAGTCGTGTTTTTTTCTATGTAAACTAAACCTTAGGTTATAAAATACTCAGTGGGAGGAGGAGGTGTATCAGATATGTCTATGATTCCACTCACGTTTCTCCTTGTATGTTCACACTATGAGATTCATGCTTGGCCTCGAAATGCCCTAGGATGTATTCCTCTTCGGATGGTGTTTGCATGAGTCAATATCAAGGTGGACGGATAGATTATTTATAGTAAGTGGGTGAAGGGTGTGTGCCAACATGTCCTATGGTCTCTGTCATTGGTTCACACCGTGAGATCATTCTGTACGCCCTCGTGTCGCCTTCGATGCGGCTCCTTTCGGATGGGTTTTGTGCAATTAGTCAATATCAAGGTGAACTCTAGAAATGGATAGAGTCACTTTAGGTTTTGCCCCAATCGGATTTTTTCCCTTCGGATTGGCCTTTTGGGATGGACCTCTAGGGCTTAAAATGGTGAGTCACACTTACGGGAGATTGTTAAGTAAGTTAATGATCTCTTGGCTAAATCAATGATGGCTAGTCGTTATAGGAGTAAGAGTTATTCTGGTATTAATGAATGGTTGAGAACTTCTCAATTCAGAGGAGGGATAACTGACCTCCCTTCGACAGGTTTTTTCCTAAACCTTTGAAGTATCATTGCGAAACTAGATGTCAGACGGGGTTTATGTTGGTTTTGCTAAAACCTTATTGGATGTTGTTTTGTTTTACAACGGGTATTTGCTTAAAACCTAACATAGGTCAATGTGTTTTTCTTTTTAGCATCTCGTTAGTATTTATGTTTAAAGCTTTTAAAAATGACCGATTTATTACGGTGGAAAGAATCGTGTGAAACGAATTTCGTGGAAAACGGCCTCCATCCCACTACTCTCCAAAAGAGGAGACAAGACAGTAAATATGATTTATTGGTCTTGGAGACTTGTCTGGTAGAGAATGATGATTCTGGCTGGATCCTAGATTCAGGTGCTACCAATCATGTCAGTTCCTCTTAGCAAGGATTTAGTTTCTGGCAAACGTTGCCACAGGGAGAGATGACTCTTTGAGTCGGTAATAATGAGGTTGTTTCAGTTGTTGCTGTAGGCAGGCTGAAGTTATTTGTTGACAAGAAACTTTTTCTGTTACTGGATAATGTTTTTGTAGTTCCTCATATTAAGAGGAACTTAATCTCGGTTTCTTGTCTCATTGAACAAGGCTATATCGTCTCCTTAATAAAGTGTTTATTTTCAGGAATGGAATGGAGATTGGTTATGGTTCAATAGAAAATAACTTATATGTACTAAGGCCATTAGTCATAAAAGCCTTGTTTAACACTGAAATGTTCAGTACGGAAACAACAGCTAAATGAGTAAAGGTTTCTCCAAAGGAAAATGCTCATCTTTGGCATCCAAGGTTAGGTTACATCAACCTCAATAGGATTGAGAAGTTGGTGAAAAGTGGACTTCTAAAGAGTTTAGAAGAAAACTCCTTGCCGGTATGTGAATCATGCCTCGAAGGCAAGATGACCAAACGACCTTTTACTAGAAAAGGTTACAGAGCCAAAGAAGCCTTGGAGCTTGTACATTCAGACCTCTGTGGTCCGATGAATGTTAGAACTCGAGGTGGGTATGAATATTTCATCTCTTTCATAGATGATTATTCAAGGTTTGGGTATCTCTTCCTAATGCAACGTAAGTCTGAAACTCTTGACAAGTTCAAGAAGTATAAGGCTGAAGTTGAAAACTTGTTAGGTAAGAAGATAACAGCACTACGATTTGATCGTAGTGGAGAGTATATGGACCTCCAATTCCAGAACTATATGATAGAATATGGGATTGCGTCCCAACTCTCGGCCTCTGGTACACCTCAGCAGAATGGTGTATCAGAAAGGAGAAACAGGACCTTGTTGGACATGATTCGGTCTATGATGAGTTATGCTCATCTTCCAGACTCGTTTTGGGGTTATGCAGTGCAGACTGCATGTTATATCCTGAACAACGTTCCCTTGAAAAATGTTTCTAAAACACCTATTGAGTTATGGAGAGACCGTAAAGGTAGTTTACGCCACTTTAGGATTTGGGACTGTCCGGCACATGTGCTAGTGACTAACCCAAAGAAGTTGGAACCGTATTCTAAGGTTTGCCTCTTTGTGGGCTATCCTAAGGAAACGAGAGGAGAATACTTCTATGATCCAAGTGAGAACAAAGTGTTTGTTTCCACTAATGCTATCTTCTTAGAAGAAGATCACATGAGGGATCATAAGCCACGAAGTAAGCTCGTTTTACATGAGATCTCAAGTGAGACTGAGACTGCTGAGAGTTCAACAAGAGTTGTTGAACAGGACGACATATCAACAAGAGTTGTTGAGGTCGGGACGTCTAGTCAACCAGCTCAAGAGTTGAGACTGCCTCAACCTAGTGGGAAGGTTATGAACCCACCGGATCACTACATAGGTTTGACTGAAGCCCAAAACGTCATTATGAATGATAGGGTCGTTGATCCACCTGATGGGGTAGGACCTATTGGGTGTATGTGGATCTATAAGCGAAAGAGAGGTGTAGATGGAAAGGTGCAAACCTTTAAGGCTAGGCTCATGGCAAAGGGTTATACCCAGGTTGAGGGAGTTGACTATGAGGAAACTTTCTCACCTGTTGTCATGCTAAAGTCTATCAGGATTCTCCTGTTCATAGCCACATTTTATGATTATGAAATATGGAAAATGGATGTCAAGACTGCCTTTCTGAATGGTAATCTTGAAAAGACCATCTATATGACTCAACCAGAGAGGTTCGTAGTTCCAGATCAAGAGAAAAAAGTTTGCAAGCTTAATAGATCCATTTATGAACTGAAACAAGCATCTCAAATTTGAAACATCAGATTTGACACTGCTGTCAAGTTGTTTGGCTTTGACCAGAACGTCGATGAGCCTTGTGTTTATAAGAAGATCGTCAATAGCTCAGTAGCTTTCCTGGTACTATATGTGGATGATATCTTACTCATTGGGAATGATGTAGGATATCTGACTAACATTAAGAGTTGGCTAGCTGCCTAGTTCCAAATGAAAGATTTGGGTGATGCACTGTATGTTCTCGGGATCCAGATCATTCGGGATGTCAAGAACAAACGGTTAGCCCTGTCTCAGACATCGTACATTGATCAAATGTTGATCAGGTACAGGATACAGGATTCTAAGAGGGGTTTGTTACCTTTTAGGCATGGAATCGTTCTGTCTAAGGATCAATGTCTTAAGACACCTCCAGAGGTTGAGGAGATGAGACAGATTCCCTATGCTTCTGCTGTAGGAAGCTTGATGTATGCAATGTTGTGTACTAGACCCCACATTTACTATGCAGTAGAGATTATCAGTCAATATCAGTCCAATCCAGGATTTGATGACTGGACGGCGATCAAGACGATCCTCAAGTATCTTCAGAGAATGAGGGACTACATACTTGTGTATGGAGATAAGGATATGTTCCTTACAGGATACACGGACTCTAGCTTTCAGACCGATCAAAATTCTCTCAAATCGACATCGAGGTTAGTGTTTACTCTGAATAGAGGGCCTATAGTTTGGCAAAGCATCAAGCAAGGATGCATTGCAGACTCCACTATGGAAGCCGAATACGTTGCGGCTTATGAAGCAGCTAAAGAGGTTGTTTGGTTGAGGAAGTTCCTTACAGATTTGGAAGTTGTTCCAAATGTGGATTTTTCTATCACTCTTTATTGTGATAACAGTGGGGCTGTGGCAAATTCAAAGGAGCCTCGGAGTCATCGTCGAGGTAAGCACATAGAACGAAAATATCATCTGATTAGGGAGATTGTGCGTCACGATGATGTGATAATCGAGCAGATCGCATCGGAGCACAACGTTGCTGATCCCTTTACAAAGGCCCTCACGGCTAAAGTGTTCGAGGGTCACCTGGAGAGTCTGGGTCTGCGAGACATGCGGCATCTTGTCTAAGGCATGTGAGAGATGATACTGGGGTATGACCTAGTTTATTGTATATTGTACTTTTTTATATTGTATTGTACATTAGTCTCCCGATCATAAGGACAAATGGGAGATTGTTGGGATTGGTGTCCTAATTCTCCCGGAGTCTCGTTGTTTTGTAAAGATACATCTTGTCTAGCGCTCGTGATTGCTGTTGTTCGATCAGAGTGTGCATTGGAGCATGGAGACGCTTCTATCATTGATAGTATAGTTTTTCCTTCTGTACATTTGATGTTCATGCTGTAATTTTTCTGTACATTGTATAACCGCTTGTTTTGAAGTCGACTGTAAATGGTATGTTCATTCATGATTGTAATTTGGAATAGTCTTGGTTCCGCTGCTCACTGAAATCGCGATTCCGATTTCCTTCAGGTAATGTTAGTAATGTTGGTAATGTTTAATTTTTAGCATGTTGGTAATGTTGGTAATTAATATTGGTACTGTTTAATTTCTAACATGTTGGTAATGTTGGTAATGTTGGTAATGTTTGTAATGTTTAATTTCTAGCATGTTGGTAATGTTTCTAGCATTTATCTCATTTATTGTCATTTAATATCTATCTCATTTGTTGTTTTTACGTTACAATTTCTAGAATCTATCTCATTTATTGTCATTTAGCATCAATCTCATTTCTTGCATGTTGGTAATCTAATGTGGATAATGGATTATGGATTGTGGATGTTATTGTGGATTGAGTCTTTTTTTTCTCCTTTAATTCTTAAGGCTAGGGATTACTTAATTTACTATGATAGATGTTACAAATTCTGCAATTTGGTGGATTATTGTGAATTGTGGATTATGGATGTTACAGTTTATGCAATTTAGTGGATTATTGTCATTTAGCATCTATCTCATTTGTTGTTTTTATGTTAAATTTCTGTAATCTGATGAATTGTGGATATTATTGTGAATTGTGGAATATGGATGTTACATGTAATTAATATTATGGATGTTATTGTTAATTTACTATGATGTTTGTACCTCTAAACTCTATACCCCTAAAAACACTTTAGATGTTATTGTGGATTGTGGATGTTATTGTTAATTTTTAGGTTTTTGTGTGTTTTTTGATATTTGGGAGGTATCATGTTTGTCGTGGGAGGTGGGTAGAGTTTGATTATACTCGTTTTGTTGTTGAACTTGGAGTTTTTGTGTGTTTATGAATGTTTATGAAGTTCTAATATGTTTTTTTTTTTTTTTTGGGGGGGGGGGGGGGGGGGGGAGGGGGAAGTGAGGAAGGGTGGGTCGAGATTGGTTTAGATTTTTTTTGGGAGAAAGTTTGAGCTTTATGTGTGTTCATTCTTGTTTATAAAGTTTGAATATGTTGTGGGAAGGGGTGGGTCGAGATTGGTTTAGATTGTTTTGAGGAGAAAAATTGAGTTTTATGTGTGTTCGTTCTTGTTTATGAAGTTTGGTTTAGATTGTTTGTTTATGATGTTTGGTTGAACGATTACAACATTTGTGGATGTTTTATTTATGAAGTTTGAACGTGTTGTAGATGTTTAAAGATTATAACATTTGAATGTTTTTGTTTTATTATAGGATGTTGTTCGAAGATGAGGTTGGATGATTGTTCAAAATGCTGTGTTCCCGACGTTGTTTTCGTTTTTTGTATTTATTGACATTGTTTTCATTTTATTTCTTCCATGTATTTGTGATAACAAATTTCTTTTATTTAGTATCGACTTTGTTTTATTGTAGAATATTGTAACTTTTCATTTATTTGTTATAGTATGGACTTCGCTTTCTTTGTTTTATCTATTATGTGAATCTGTTTGAGTTGGTTAATTATGTTTTATAGGTTATTCAGATCAAATTTAAAAAAACTACAAATTATAAATTTAAAAAATTTAAAAGCCAATATTCAACTAATGAAGGAACTCCCCACGCATATTTTAGCGCGTCGGGAGTTCTTGTAACTCCCGACAAATAAACAAACCGTCGGGAGTTCTCAAACATCCGAAGCATGAAACAGATCGTCGGGAGTTTGAGAACTCCCGACGCATAAAACAAGGCATCGGGAGTTGGTCGAAGAACTTCCGACGTATGTATAGGGCATTGAGAGTTCCTCAAACCGCCGACGCTGTATATGATGCGTCGACAGTTTGAGGAACTCCCGACGCCCTATACATGCGTCGGGAGTTCTTCGACCAACTCCCGACGCCTTGTTTTATGCGTCGGGAGTTCCTCTTCTAACAAATTTTTCTCGACCAAACTCCTCACGATCCATCTTTCGCTGGTAGAAGATCTCCCGATGCATTTTCCACCCTTTCCCAGCAAATTGTGGCGACGGGAGAGGTCCGATTTCTTGTAGTGCATCTAGGCTCGACCCAAACTGACGGTTGCGACGAACGAAGATCGAAGGAGACGGCGTGAGCGGTTGGGGCGCGGCGTTCTTTGATGGCGCGAGATAAGGCGAGATCAAATCTACGACGACAGGAGTCTTCCGATCCGTCGCAGCTCCGACGAATCGCCAACGACTGAGTGATTCAGCTTGCAGTTGACGACGGTCAAAAACCCTAACGACAGATGAACAGACGGGGTGCGACGACATGGGTCACAAATGGCTTTTAGATCTTTGTGTAGGTGCTAGAGAGATCGAAAACAGGGGGGGGGGGGTCGCATGCAAAAATAAGAGGGGGAGAGAGATAATAAAGTTTTATTATATTTTTTCCTTTCCTTCACACACACAATCCCGAATTTCAGGAAAATTTAAGTTAGTTATCTAAAATTATTTAGTTTAATTTCCCTTTCATTTTTTGAAATTGGAATTAAATTGAAATAATTGAAAATATTTTCTTGGTTAAATTGAATTTAATTAATTAGTTATTTGAACTAATTATCTTGAAAATATTGAATGTTGCCTCCCTTTGATTTTGGATTTTGGAGCCAACTTAAAACAATTAAGAAGATAATTAATTTTATGTGGTTTTAAATTGTTTTAAATATTTGAAAGAATTTAATTTGTATCAAATTGATGGATTTTATGCTTTAATTTTGGTTTTTGAATTCTAAATTAAAGTAATTTGAGAAGTTAATTGATTTATTAATTTAATAGAATCTTTCGAATTTTGGAGATATTGTGATAAAATATTTTATTTATTTTTTTAAAATTTGAAAAAAAATGAAAGAATTGAGATTTTCGAAATTAAAGGAGAGTGAAAAGATGAAAATCGGGGAGAAAGCAATTCGGTTTTTCAGCGACAGCCTCTACAAAATTGTCGATTGCCGGTGTTTGAACCGTTGGATCATGCTCAAATTTGGTCAGTCTGTTCAGGACATATAGAGTCTCTGGTTTGTTCGTAATCGCTGCTGAACAAAACCTGTAAAACTAGAAATTCGCATTCTCTCTCACTCTCGCAAACCCTCCTAATGCAAGATCCTCACTACCAGTTGTTAGCCTAAACAATTTATGTCGTCCGACAGCAATACCCACCGTCTATCTATGTTTGCCATCGTCGCTGGCGCCATTGTCACTAGAATTGATATCTTGGGTAAGTTATTTGGTGTTTTATGGGGTTTCTTGGAAGATCTTGAATACCATCAAATTTTAGTTTAAGTTTTGGCTTACCCATATTGTTTTGTTATTGAAATTGGATTTTACAGACACTCAAGGTGCTTTTCGGTAAGATTAAAATTGTTAGGCATCCTTTTTTTTTTTGTAAGGTTTGGGGTTTTTGTTGAGAATTTTTAGATAACCACTAAGTGTCGTCTTAACTTTTGTTTTAATTGTGATTTTTGGAGGTTGGATTAAAAGGTCTAAAGTTGCTGTCCATTAAAGTTAAAGGATGATTTTGGTGATATAGTTGTTGGATTATGTTGATTTTGGAGCTTCGAAGTGGTTTTGGAATCAAACTACGTGTTGGGTAAGTTGTATGAAGACATTCAGGTAAAGTTGTGATTGGAATTATGTCCTAAATGATGGAATTAATTTTGATTGTTGGTATAGGGTTTGACTTAAGAATTGAAGGATTTTGAAGTGTTGTTCACAAAATTTGAGATCAATTTTGAGACAATTTGGGTAAGTAATTGGACCTTGGGACTGTAAATATTTGGCCTTAATGGATGATGTAAATTGGTTGATTGAGAATTTTGGCCTTATTTTGGAGATCCTAATTTTTGGTGTATCATTTAGGACTTGGTTCGTGATCTTTTGGGCAAATAAAAGTTAAGATTGTTTGAGCTTGTATTAACTAAAAGTTGAGGTAAGTGTCCTTTACTGGTTCGCCTTCAAACCAGTCATCCTTACCACTTGGACTGCATATTTAAGATTACTTGAACTATTTACTTAAGAATACATGGACTGGATACTTAAGATTACATGGACTATTTCTTGAGACTGTTAAGATGGATTTGACTGATTATTTTAGACTATTGGGACTGATAATTTATGATTGATTGAACTATATGACTCAATGACATTGACTGACTGGATTGGACTGTTTTGTCTATGATGATTGTACCATTGACTGAGGATTTATATGAAAGTTTACCCCTAAGTTAAACGACTGGAAAATTTAACATAGGAGTTATATGAAAATTGATGGATGCTAAGTTATAGGGTTCCTGATTGTTTTTCTTATCTGGGCAGGTGTAGACACTATGACTGATTCATGTTCCTTCGGATTCATGTCTATGATTGATTTGTGGACCTTCGGGTTAAATACTATGACTGATTCATGTTCCTTTGAGTTCATGTCTATGACTGATTCATGTACCTTCAGGTTCATGTCTATGACTGATTTGTGGACCTTCAAGTTATACACTACGACTAATTTGTAGACCTTCGGGTTACACATTACGACTGATTCAGTTCCTTCGAGTTCATGTCTATGACTGATTTATGTTCCTTTGGATTCATGTCTATGACTGATTGGTGGACCTTCGGGTTACATACTAAGACTGATGCGTGCTCCTTCGGGATCACTACGACTGATATGATGGGTGTACACACTATGACTGATATGATAAACTAGCTAATAAGTAACCTAGAGGACCCAGTAGCGGGTCACTTACTGGATATTGTTATACTTATTCTTTCTTCCTTTATGTTTTTTAGGGAATGACAGGAACAGGTTGGTGAGTGACCGATGGAACTCATGACAGAGCCATATGGGGACAAGAGAAATTGCTTCCGCCCAATCTATGATTTTGTCATTTGAATGTTGAAACTAGAATTTAATGTGAGACAACAAATTTTAATGTTTTCAATATTTTTTTATGAATATTATTTTTAGGGGACCCCGAATAAAAGTTTTATTTATTTATTATTTATTTGTTTTCTAATTTATTTTGGAAAAACTATCCTTATTGTTTTAGTGATTTTTTTTGGTCAAAGTATCTGGGTTTTAAATGTGTATAGTTGTAACAGCCTTTGTCAGAGTACTCGAAAGGTTGGGTCATTAAATGTGTATTTAAATGTGTATTTCCTTTCCTTTTCCTCTTCAAAATCCTAATCCTTTTGGATTAAAAAAAAAATTCAAATCTTTTTGGGAAAGTAATTTAAACCAATTATCTCAATTACTTGAATCAATTTGATTCCAAATATATTCTCCAAATTTTAATTCCAACTTGATTCCAAATATCTTCTCTAAATTTTAATTTCAATTTCTCTGAACTAAAATAAAATTGAGATAATGTGACATAAATCCCAAATTTTCCTTTAATCAAATATAAATTTCAAAATTTCCTTTTGAACAAATAATAAAATTTAATTATCCTTTTACAGTAATTCAATTTAACTTCCAAAATTCAAAATATTCTTAAATCTTACAAAATACTGAATTTAAATTACCCACAAACTTGGGATGTTACATTTTTAGTCTTTTACCAATATGACTATCACTGATAGTTGATATCATTGATATCTGGCCTCAATTTTGTACCATATCTCTATTATGTTTATTCTTGTGCTACAACCTTTATTATTTTGAGCCCAATTTTTATTTATGCAACAAACCTTGTTAATAATTATAGCGAAACTAGTTTTGTAATGAAAAAAAAATCATATATATTGTTTAGAGATATTGTATTGGTTGATAAACCTAATATAGTACATCTGACATCTACCATTGTATTTCACATCAGATATCAATCAAGTTTCAAATATATCTAAATTCTATCAAGAGTATATCTAAACTTGATTTCAAACAAAGACCAAGTATACAATCATATGTTCGTTATCAAAAGCAACTTTCAATATATATGAGTAGTGTATCCAACATACGCTTCAATATATCAATTGTGTTTCACACACCTAATATTGAATTTCAAGTATATATGCTATAATAAATAATATATCAAATATCAATTATTGAAGTATATCAACAGTAGATCAAATATCAATAAAGTTTCAAGTATATCAATAATATATCAGATATCAAATAATTTTCTATTGTATTGACAGTGAATATCAATCAAAGTTGCAAAAATGGTAAGTACATATTTTAACCACGCCCTGAGGACTTTTTAGACTCTTCTAAATCTACTAATTGGGCTGGGCTTATTTTTGTTGCCATTTTTGCAAATTTGAAAAGTTGGAGATACTAGCTTAATTTTTGTAATATTTTTAATTATTTCAAATAGTAGTTAAATTTTTAAATCAAGAAATGCAAATGATTATCAAATGAATCTATTTCTTACAAAATCATAAACTAAAAAAAAGGAAAACATTATTTAACATAATCAATTTCCTTAATGGCCCGTTTGGTTCACGAGGTGGAAATGAAAAATGATATTTTATCACATGTTTGTATAAGTTTTCAACCTTGGAATGAGAATATCTTATTCTAAGCATTTCATTTTTTCATCCATGGAGGTTTTTCATAACCAACCAAATAAGTGGGTTTTCTCTATTCCTAATGGTTTTTTTTCTCTCTTACTTTCTCTCTCTTCATTTTATTTGTTTTTCTTCTTTGTTGATTTTGGTTAATTTATTTAATTTTGATAGATATGTTTAAATTGAATTATAATTAACATATATAATTAATTTTATTAATAATAATACTAATATAATAATTTATTCTATTATTATGAATTAATATGAAAAATCATAATCTTTTAAGAAAAAATATGAATAATTACCATAACTATATTTGCTTAAATATCTTTTTATTGGTAATATATATTAACATCATAAATTATTTATTAAAATTATTAATTAATTTTCAAAGATTATTAAATAAATAAATAATAATAAAATAAGATAATTTTTTAACTAAATAATCTCATACAGTTGTGCTTCTAGTTTTAATCTAAAATTATAGTTATTTTTTTAAATTAAAAATATTGTTTGATAATTTTAAATCAATTAGTTTATATCAACTTCTTTTGTATAGATATAAAACTTATTGACATTAAACAATTAACTAATTAACTGATCTTCAATTAACAAAACTATAGAAAAAATAAAGAAAACTGATATTTAAATTAATTATCAATATTTTTTTTAATAAAAATTGATAATATAAATGTGCAATATAAAAAATTTAATTGATAATAAATATATTAAACTGAGTGTATAAATTTAATTAAATTTTAATGGCTTAAAATTGATCTAATAATTTAATGTAATAAAAATAAAACAACAAACAAAAAATAATTATTGAAATTAATTATGATTAATTTTATACTTTATAATTACATAAAAAAGTATAACACATTCCCATGCATTAACAAAACATAATCATCTTTAATTTTCAGATACATCTTATTTTCAGACATCCTTTATTTTCAAGCATCTATAAAATCTTATACCAAATGAACTCTAAGATTAATATTTAAACCTTAAAATTGTATATATACGTTTAAGATATAAAGCTTACAAGTTCATTATTAACACCACCAATGTTCAATGACAAAGATGATTGATAAACATAATTCAAAATCACATGTAGTATAACATTGAAAGATTCTAAAGCACACCGAGAGACATATATATATATATAAAATTGTTAATCTGCTGATATCTTCTCCCTCATGCTTGAAATGAGTTGATCAATGTGCTTCATGGAACTACCACCTTCTCGAAGTGCTTTCAACCCAAGTTGCTTCCATTTCAAAGCATTTTCTTTGAACTCTGTGGCCTTATCTCCCTCCATCACTTTTCTTATACAACCTTTGATCTCTTCCTTCCCCACAATCCCATCTTCACCCACCTTCACTCTCACACCCACCTTCCAAACATCCTCCACATACTTGGCGATGGTAGGCTGATCTGTCCATTGTGGCATGCCCACCATCGACACGCCCAAGCACAGAGCTTCAAGCGTCGAGTTCCACCCACAATGTGTGAAGAAGCACCCAACGGCTTTGTTCGAAAGCACTTCTAGTTGGGAGCTCCATTCCAATATTAGCCCCTTTTCTGGTGCAAAGCCGGTAGGAAGTTTTGCTTTTTCCGATTCCCTAATCACCCAGATGAAGTAGTAGTTACTTTCAACTAACCCACTAGCGAATTCTCCCATTTGAGTTATGCTAATGTTGCTCATGCTGCCGAATGATACGTAAACGACTGAGCCTTTTGATTTGGTATCAAGCCATATTCTTGCTAAAGATGCCTCCTCTGGCTCAATTTTGAAGAGATCCAACTCATATTTCTTGTCATTTTCATTATGGTTGTCTATGTAGAAAGATGGAATAGTTGGTCCTATTGTTAGTGTTGGACCAATTTTTGATAGTTCATCTCCTTCCTGTAATATTTTCATGTGAATACACTAATAAACATTATTCATTCAACCCCATAATTAAAAGGTAACATTGTTGGTTCAAAAGAGATTGCAGTTATTTATCTCGTGTTATACATTAAAAGACTTTTTAATACTCTTCCACAACTTTTAAATTCTATTGGATAAAGGGTATTTCATAGCTTTACAAGAAGGTAGGGCCAAGCTTTCTCATTTCCTTCTCATCCATTTACATTTTATTTTGAATATAATTGTTTAATTAATTACATCTATTTGATATTAAATTTACCAAAATAATTTTATTAGTTATTTAACCAGAATAACTCAATAATATTACATTAAAAAATTTATATTTGATCCAATTTTACAACTCAATAATATCTTAAATATGTTTGATTAGTTAATTAATATTAGTTAAATTAAGCTAGTACGAGAGGACATAACTCACCGATATAATATTTTACTATCAATCTAATCTATCCCACGTATTGTCAAAAGAAAAAAAAAACAAATACATTTTTTAATCATCATAATTAGTTACTTATGTGATAATTTATGCAAACCCGATGAACAATGGGTGGCAGCTTAGTGGATGATGCAAAAGAGAAAATGACATATGTGGTTAGGTGAAGAAAAATAGAGAGAGAGAGAAAAAGAACCTTTGGCTCAAATTCATAGATAGAATTGACAAGAATCCAATCAGCTCCCTCTGTGTTGGACCACTGATTCAACACCAACTTGAAGTAATTTGGGTAACACTCTGGAGCAGAGAAGAACGACGGCATGTCCTGCAGCTCAAGCTCCGGCAACGAGGCCACCTTCGAACGGGGCAGACCTAGAAACCCCTTATGAAAACAATAATAAATGAAGTTGACGGAGCAAGGCTGAGTGAAAAATGGTGCCACCATAAGCCCGAAGCCCTTGGCGACATCGAGAGCCCAAGGCATGAAGGCATCGTACACGACTCCGTCGATTGGATGGCTCGAGCTTTCGTGGCGGCGGATTAGGTCTGTCAAGGTTTTTGTCCCGATCGTTTGGATTCGAATGAGATATTCGTCGATGCTGCTTGCTGCAGCGAACCCGCCGTCGTCGAAGCCATCGGAGATGGTGTCCCAATCGAATAAGGTATCGGTTGATGGTTTGAAGGTTTTGAAGATGAACTTGGTGATGGCCACCGTAATGTGCAGTCCTTTGTAGGATAAGAACTTGGAGAATTGGATTAAAGGGTTTAAATGGCCTTGAGTTGGGTATGGAATTACTAATACATGAGGTTTCTTTCCTCTCTCCATTTCTCTCTCTTTCTATGGGTTTTTTTCCCCTCTCCTTTTCTTTTTTGAAGTTTCTATTATTATAGCATAAAACTCTCTCTTATCATGTAACTATCTAGCTTGGATGTATGTCACATGGAGATGGAGAGACAAAGGAAAGACTATGTTGGATGAGAATAAGATCAAAGTCCCACCATGGTTAAATAAGGATGGAAAAATATGTCCAATGATATGAGACCTTTTGGTTGAAGCCTGTAAAAGAAATGAGCTAAAATCTACCTCAACAAATCAAGTTCTAGCTGAATCTTTTGAAATAATTAACATCGGTTAAATAAGCCTTACTTTTGATTGAAATTTGTACTTTTTCTAAATATATTTGAAATAACCTCATATATATTTGAAATAAGTCTCGTATATATATATATATATATATAAACAAAAAAGCAAAAAATGCTTCTTATGTGAAAATAGATTGAAAATCATATTAATTAAAAAAAGAATTGAAAAGCATATTAATTGCAAATAGGGAAAAAATCTCAACTAATTAATATTATATAATAAATGCATATTCTCTTTGCAACACATTAATTAATATAAAATTTATATATTTCTCTCTCCATCATTAAGAATGCTTGGAGATTATGGAATTTTTTTTATCTAATAAATAGTAATAAATGCTAATTTGGTGATCAAAGGGTAAAATTGCCTATAAAGTATTCTTTAAAAATGTTCAAATTTAACAAATTTATGAAATATAGGGCCTAAAGAGGATTTTGCATGTAAAAATCTCATAAATATTAAATGGAGTGGAAACAACATTGGAGGAGCTTGAACCTAGGACACTTGAAGCAACCTGCTTTGATACCATCTTAAATCACTAATCGATCAAAAAACTTAAGTTAGACAAATTAATTTTTTCATCTAATACATATTATCTTGTCGTTACCACCTTTGTAACCTTTTGATAAGATTTCAAATGTAGAATATTTTTCTCCGATACTATCAAAAGAAGTTTATCATTCAACAATTTTCAACATTTCATGTCCCCTATGATTAAGAAAGGCCAACAACGACTTTTTACTATTTCAATAGATATGATCTCAGTTCCCAATTAGTTACTCATTTTCATGTACTATTATGTGAAATTTCCATCAATTAGTACACTAGAAGCATCTTTTCGATAGGTTTCTACTTTTCGACAAACAAGAAATGACTTATTTTCAGATAACCCACTTATTTCTAGGTTATTTTTGTGTGCAATTTCCATCAATTAGTACGTATTTTGTTAATATATTTAGCCAATCAATTTTCCATCAAGAACTTAATTTAGGAACTCAACAAGTTTTAATTTCTAATTTCAAGAACATATGGGTTTGGTTATTTAGATTAATACCTGTTAGTTTCTTTATTTGATGAGAAATACTTTATAACGACCCGACCCCCTAGGACTTAAGTTAGACCGTTACTAAATACATGCATGAATGGAACTCAAAACGATACTCGGTTATGGGGAAATAAATACTAATTAAATAAGGTAAGTTCAAAAGTCTTTCATTAAATTCAAATACTAAAACAATAATAGAGTACCCATAAATTATAAAGGACAATAAATAAGTCTGAAAAGCAATTCTTAAAAGTAAGTTTTAAGCATCAAAACTAAAAGTTAAGAGGAACATGAAAAGGACTTTAAATCTTATGAGCGGAAGCATAAAAACTAGTCCCAGTGGCTCGATCACGAATTCCGCTTGTCCATCACCGGTGCATCTCTACCATTACCTGAAACAACAACATGAGAAGAATGAGTATAAAATACTCAGTAAGTAACCCCACTACTGGGGTCAGGCTGGGCATCTATGTCCTCTAGGTACCCACCTCTGGTGAAACATATAAATTGCTCTAGTCCCTATGGGACACATACATATATGAAAAACTGAGTTCTATTATACTGTAGTTAAGTATGTCCACTATCTCTAGTAAGTCCCATAGGATCCACAACCTCTGGTGAATCAAGAAGGAAACACAATCTGTTACATACGCATGGTTATGCATACACCTCTTTCGTATACACATAACCCACTTAATGTGTACCTCTTTCATACACATGGTTAAGTATACACCTCTTTCTTATAAACCTAACCTACTGAGTATGTACCTCTTTCGTACATCTAGTTATGTATACATCTCTTTCGTATATACATAACCCACTGAATGTGTACCTCTTTCGTACACCTGGTTAAGTATACGCCTCTTTTGTATACACCTAACCTACTGAGTATGTACTTCTTTCCTACATCTAGTTATGTATACACCTCTTTCGTATACACATAACCCACTGAGTATGTACCTCTTTCGTACATCCCAGATCCTCTCTATAAATGTAGGGATGTGTACCTCTTTCATACACATGGTTAGGCATACACCTCTTTCGTATACATATAATCTACTGAGTGTGTACCTCTTTCGTACACCTCAGTACGTACCCTCTAGGTATGTAACACTTTCATACACACCAGCCGCAGTACATCTCTTTCATGTACTAGCGCTTTTGAACGTGCATCATTTTCATGCAGTCACATAGTCTGGAAAGGAAAAGAGATTGCATCTAACTTCATATTACATATAACATTCACCTAATCATGAATCTTCTAAAAAAATCTCCTGATCAAGGTTAGGCTAGTTAACCTCAACATACTTAATTAATCTAGTATTAATGGATCCACTCTAGTACATCACTTTCATGCACTAACTCATGTAACAATCAAACATTTAAAATTTCATAATACATCATATAACATGCACACCTTCATAATAAATCACATCAATAAGCACATCAACAAAATGCTCCAACTTTCACCTAACTTTAAGACATTTCCGTAGTAGTGCCGCTTAACTCATAATTTAGGGTCATGCCCAATCGTCCTTTTAATATGTTTCATAAAATTCTAAATCATGCTCATACATTAACATGCTTCAGTCATATTATCGCATGTTCATATATCTTATCTAAACGGTCTATTAAATCTCAAAATAGCCAAAATTATCCTTATAACCAGTCTTACAATCCTCAACATCAACAGATTAAATACAACCATATAGAATCACATACCATCTCATGCTAGCATTCAAGTGCCTATGTTCATAAATAAATAATTCGGATCTCGTAATAGAACATACTTTAATCATGTTATACTATCGATCTTTCATGCTGTCATTCTGCCATAACCTTCATTTAACATGCTAGCATACATCTAATGCCTAGCCCGTGGGCAGTTCCAGTAGTAAGATTACTTACCTTGATATTAGGTCGAACCAAAAAGTAATTGAATCTTTGTGAAATTCTTGAATCCTTAATCAAGCCTAAATATAAACCAAGCTTTAAAATTAATAGTTAAGGCCAAATTCCAAACACCCAAATATTACAAAATATTTCCAGATAACTTTACCTAAGGTGTGTTCCAATTCGAATTCACCTTCCAAACCTCTAATTTTAAGTTCAAATAATTAGCAAACCAAACTCTTCTTCATCTTGAATGAAATTCTTGAATCAACCCCCTAATCATATTTGAAATTAGGCTTACATGATATTAAAGCTTGAATCAAATACATACTTCACTACTAATGTCTCAAATAAATTATCCATATGTAGCTTCGTCAAAAATCATTTCCAAATGACTTTACCAAAATTTCTCAACAACCAAAATTAATCCACAAGAGGGTCATCAAAGCATAAAACTTACCAAAACTCACTAAAACAAACTCCAACTTCACTGAACAACACCTCAATACCTTCATAAGCTTGAATCCAAAGTTGAAACACAATGGGTATCAACCAATTGATGCCAAAAGTAAATGAGTATGCAAGAATCAATCGAAAACAACCCAAACAGCAAAAATCTTACCCAAATCGATAGATCCAGTGACGGAAAAAGCGAACGACGCTTGAACAGTGGTGGACGGAGGTCATAAAGAAGAACTGACGCGGTGGCTTTGGGCGGCGTCGGACGAGGTCACAAACGTGAGGAAGAAAAGGGGGGTGGGGTTTGACTTTTTAAAAAAAACAACAACAATAATAATAAAACAAAAAAGGAAGTAAATATAATTACATTTAATTCCTTTCCGTTTTATACTATTAAATTCCTTCTCGTTTAAAAAAAAATTAATTCCTGCCATTAATTTTCAATTTGAATTTCAAATTGAATAATTTCACGCCAACAATTAAATTCCCGCACTTACACTTGAATTTCAAAATTTCAAAAATGCCCTCCAACTAATAACAATTACTGAAATTCCAAATAATAAAGTTATTGAAATTACATTATTACTAAAAAAATGTGCGGGGTGTTACATGCTTCTTGTATATTGAAGATAAAATGATAAAGAATTGAAAACTTTTGTACAAAATCCCTAAAATTGAAGTTAAGTTTAAGAATTTAGGGATAATTTTCAGTATTTTCTTATATTAGTTTCATGGAAAATAAAAAATTTAGTAAAGTAATTTTTTTTACTGGTAGTGCAAGAACAACTCAATTTAGATCTCTTTTCTTCACTCTGAATATAGTATAGGGTGGTTTTAATGATTTGTAGCAAGTGATTTTAGCTTTGACTAGAAAAGTTACTATATATCTCAACTTATCAATTTAAAATTGAATGTTATTCGTAATTTAACGTGGTATTGGAACTATCTAGTAATTTACTATTTTGATCGCCTATTTTGCAATTTATATATGACTTAAATTCTAACACTTTGATTTCTAACTTAGGTACTTTATTTTGTATTTATTATGGATCAAAGTTGGATAAATCTAAGAGATCGAATATCTAGTCAATATTCTAACGGTATTGATTGTTTTATCGAAGTCGCGAAAAATTATTTAGCAGAAGAAGGAAAAACAAGATGTCTTTGTTCAAACGGTGAGAATTTTAGTTGGAATAAATTAGATATCGTGGAACGCAATTTATGTAAATATGACATGTCTCCAATTTATAGCTGATGAATATTCTATGGAGATAATGTTGATTTTTCTCCATTTTTAAGATCTAATTCAAGGTTTCTAGGTTTAATATTTTTAGATTCAATTGAAAATAGAGAAGATGGTGGAAATCTTAGAGCAAACATTAGAGTTAAAGATATTGTAGATGATGAAATGCTAGAAATGTTTCATGATTTGCATGGGACAATTTTTTAAGAAATTATAAAAGAATCAAATGAGCAAAATGAGTCAGATAAAACAAATGGAATGTTTCATGAAGTAGAAGGGTGTTGGGTTTTATGCCCTAAAACTCGTAAATAGTAAATGTTATTAATTGACCATCATCAATAAAGAATTATAAATGTTAATTCAATAGATGTTATTGTTTGTCTATTTTATCTTAATAACCCTAAATCCAATAAATTAACATTCAAGGCTGCTTTATGAGTCTTGAACTGTATGTGGAGATATATAGGAATCAATATTCAAGATACAATCTGAAAGGTCTATACTATAGGGATAAGGCTGGGTATTTTATCCTAGTAACACTATAGATACGACCCACTTTGTATTTGATACAAATGCAATGATCCAACGCGTTCGTGTAGTTGATATACAAGTGGGGATTTCCTATGCAATGAGTTTGCATACGACCGAAGCGCGAAATATTAACTACTATATGTAATACCGTTAACTAGTTAGGTTTCTATTTCAATAAGATGACCTAGGCAACTTAATCTTAATCCTGAGTCTATTATGAATTCCTATTCACGAGGAATTGTCCTTTGATTTATACGGGTGAGGGTGGCTAGTTCACGACCCAATATGCTTACTATTTTGGGGATAAGACCGAGTGGGAAGCTGGAACATAATAATACAAGATGGAATTCACGCAATCCCGTCTTAAGGTAAATAGATGAGTGTTCCTTTAAGTGGCGTCTCCGGGACTTGAGTAAAGGGGTCCTACACTCTCATTGGCCCAAGAGCGGTTTCTGTTTATTGGTTGGACCATAAACAGGTGTTCATTAGAGGAGCACTGGTACTTAAGAAGTTAGAGGTAATCCAAGGGTAAAATGGTAATTTGACCCGGTTGGAGTTACAAACACTTGCTGTTATTGGTCTATATCTGTGGACATAGAAATATATCTGTAGTGAGAAGAGTTCAGCTGTGGGTCGTTAGTGGAGTATATCCACAATTAACAAATATTGATTTCATAGCCAATTAATCTCATATCATTGGTGCTTCTAATCTATAGGTCCCTTAGATCCCCTTGTTAGCTCAGTAGAGGATATATAAGAGGAATGATTTGAATTGTTCAAATTAATTTGAGGAAACCATATATTAATGTGATTAATATAAAATTGATTATGAATATGATCTATAATTCAAATTAAATTAGAAAGTAATATTTGAATAAAATTCAATTAATTAATTCAAATGAATTAGATTCACAAATAATTAATTAATAGAGAGGTGCACATATGCATACGATGTTTATGATAATTAAATATATATACATTGAATTGGATTTAATGTATCAATAGTTATTTAATAAATGTGCAAATTAAATCAAATAAGTATTATTTAATTATGCTAAATTAATTAAATAAGTGTTATTTAATTAATTGGACTAATTAATTAATAAGTATTACATAATTAATGAATTAAGGAAAAGGAAAATAGGAAAAAGATTAGGAAAAGAGTTTGACCCTTCTCTATATAAAGATCTCCATATGGCCCCTTTAAGAGATACATACACTGACAATACACAACACACAAGTGTTATTGTGCAAAATTTTTCCTAAGCCACAAAAAGGATCCTCTCTACTCTCCAAAACTCTTTTCTCCTATCCCTCTCCCAATAGTTGGATACCTATCCCTCTATTGGAATCCTAGAGAATAATGAGGTTACTCTCGTGGTAGTGTTCGAGATTGTTCAAGAAATCGTTGGAACTTAAAGAGGATTATTCGTGCAACTTGTCAATCTACAAATGTAAGAATGGTTCTAATCTTTTTTCCTAAAGCATGCTAATCTACATGTTTATATTTTGTTTTAGTATAATGAATTTTTTATGTAAAAAATGAAATTGCGGGATGCAAGGCGTTCTCACATAAATGCTTCCACTATGGGATTCGATCCCTTCAATTGGTATCAGAGACAATTTCTTGCATCTTTGTTCTTCGTAACGTTTGAAAGAAAATTAGTTTAGAGGTGGGTTTAATATTGCATTTGAAATGTTTGAATGTCTCTTTGCAAGATTGTAAGTTTTCAATTTTGGTACTAGATTACTTTTAATTTGATTAATTGTAAGGGCCTATTGTATTTGTTGGACAATTTAATTCTTGCTTTGAGTCTATAAGTCCGAGTCGATCGAAAGAGCAACGGTTGTTGAAGAGATCGAGAAGAAAGGAAGTATTTGTGGCAAGTTCGGAGCCAAAAACAATGAGAACAACAACATTCTACCATTCAGCGTCGCGACGCTGCTATGTAGCGTTGCAACACTGGAAGATAGACGCAATACAAAGCAGTCGTAGCGTTGCAACGTTGCCCTCAAAGTTGCAATGCTCCAAGTTTTGACAGAGTGCTAACGACGCACACGAGGACGGTTCGGCTGAAGCTGTTTTGACCTAATTCTCTTTGTATTATTTAATTAATATTCATTAATTAAACTAATTTAATAGTTATATTAATTTAATCATTAATTTTGCATTAGGGTGTCAAAATAAGTCCAATTTTTGTTGTTTAAGTTAATTTAATTATGCATCAGATGGATGTTTAAATTAATCTTTGAATTCATATTACATATTGTATGTCATATAGATTAAAAAATACCCACCTTAGGATAAACATGTATATGCACCATAATTATGTATGATTAAATTAGCATGCTCATGCATCATGATATAAGTGTTATGTTAGTGATGTATGATTAACCTAAACATGTCCATACATCATACTATATATTAAAATTGTTATAAATAGTGGAAGGATGTATATGAATGTTTGTTTTTCATGAATGATTTATATAAGTGTTATATTTAACAAATATAAATGGAATTTGTATTGAGCATGACATTACTTAGATAAATATAATTTTTATTTAATCGATGTCATTAGATGCAATTTTATAGGTTTTAATAAAGCATTAAAATATAAAAAGTTATAGTTTCAATGAGATAGTTTAAAATCTATAACCAAGAGTTATGCAAACATAGGCCCAAATTAATTTTAAATAGTTTAAATTAATCAAGCTATGTTTTTTCTAATGAGATTAGGAATATGTTAATTTGTTTTAATAAGAATAAAATGAATTTAATTAAAAGATTAAATTTATAAGATAATTGCACATAAGAAACCTTTGTCTAAGGAAGCTCTCACGTCCCTAAAAGTTCAAACCGTTATATTCATGCTAAGCTTTATGTCGCCTGATAACGTGTAGAAATGCACGTTATTACAACGCAAATAAGTAAAACAATGAGGGAATATGATGGTAAAAATATACAAAATCATTTCCAAAAGTGTTAAACTGAGAAAATTGCGATCGCATGCGCCCATCACATAAAAGTAGCTAATTTACTTATTTTGTGCAGGAAAAATACGTTGGCGCAAGTTAAATTGCAATCCAAGGGATTAGGCGTCCGCGTGCAATGAAAGATTGCGATTGCAAAGTCATGTGATCGTATGCGTTCACGAAAAGTCGTTCAAGAAGGTGGCCACATAAAGACGACGCATTAAGGTGAAAGCATAATAAATCATGATGGGACGGAAAGCTGACGACGGTCGAATCCGAATTTAGTTGACAAGCCATTAACGACACACTGTAGAAAGTACACTCAACTTTTAGTGACCGATAATCGGCGCATCAGAGTAAGAGATTTAATGACCGCCCATCCTTGTAATCATTAGAGAGAAAAGCTTCTGCACCTTGAGCTCTATAAATACCGAAGACCACCATCGTTAAAGAAGTTTGCCATAGATAGAATAGAGATCATATACAAGATAGTTAGCTGTTAGCCTGTTCATAGTACTTAGAAGATGGAGACGAGTGAAGAGAAGAAGACGTCGAGAGATCATTCTTGAAGAGCTCGAAAGACTATCGGGAAGCACTACAAAAGGAGAGAGGGCCAACACTTGCGGAAGCAAGGATATTCATCTAAGTAGAGTTGGAGTGAAAAGACATTGTAAAAGGCCACGGGAAGCAAGACATTGCTACTGGGCTTCTTATCTCTACATTCTATTGTTATTCTATATTCTGCATTTGATCTATAGACAATGGAAATCTCATTTCAACTTGTGTTCAATCTCTCCTTACTTCACATAAGTAGTTAAATTTCTGAATGGTTTGAGAAGTACTTAGCTAGCATGACCTAAGATCTTCACTTTATGCGATCATCTTGTCTTATGTATGCGTCAGTCACCCTTTAGAGATGCTCAGGAGAGTGGTCTAAAGATAGAAACTAGGCTTGGGAGAGTCAGATTAGAACCGCATAAGCAAGAGATAGAAACATTGAAATAAGTTCTGTTGCTATTAACACATCACATGCATCCTAGAGATAGGATATGATAGTATGTGGTCACCTTGTGTATGTGTGCATCATTCATCATCACATAGACAAGAACAGAGGCTTAGACATAAGTCCTATCGACATTATCGTATACATCACATGCGTCCTAGAAATAGGAATTATGACATTTGCATTGGGAGATGACATGCTGTTGTATGTGAGTAGCATGATCGCATAACTTGAACGCAATCTTAGGAAGTGTTAGCTAAATCCCTTATCAACCCGTTTATCACATACTCATTGTAATTCTCGATTTCATCAACTCTTTACTGGAAACCATCGCATAGGAAATATACTCAAACAAAATACCATCCAACTTATTTGTTCTTGCCACCGCAAAGGAATTAAATTTACTGTCACATAGTAACTCAGTAGTCTCTGTGTTCGACCCTGGACTTACCAGGAAACCTAGTGAGATTTATACTTGGATCTTATTAGGAAAACTTGTATATGCAATGCATAACAAATCACCGCAATTTCATAGCATTATTACATCACATTCACAACACATCATCGCCCTGGGTGCGGCCTTCCTTCGGAAAGTGTTTGCATGGGTCAATAACAAGGTGAATAAGGAAAGTGATTATAATAAGTGGGAGAGGGACACGTGCCAACTATCCTATGGTCTCCTCTACTAGGTTGCACCGTGAGATTTCTATGGTCCGCCTGTGTGTTGTCTTAGAGCGAACATCTCTCCGGAGGGCCTTATCATAGGGGTTGGAATAACGCAAACTCCAACAATAGATAAAGTTTCTTAGATTAATTTACAACAGTTGTTTTCCCTTCGTTAGCTAAAAATTATAGGAATAAGATTTATTTTGATATTACTGATTGGTTAAGATTGTCTCAATTCAGGGGAAGAGTATCTGATCACCCTTAGGTGGCTGTTGCTCTAAACCTTTGAAGTATCGTTGCAAAAATAAAAATTAATAGTTTAATTAGGGTTCCATGATTATATATGTTTTTACTAAATTGATTGGATTATTAAGTAATGGGTTATGACAAATATAATTGAAATGGTCAATTGATAGTTATATATTTTAGCATGTCTTCCACAATCATATATTTGATTAAAAATGAAAACTTAACTAGTAAAAACTACGCAACATGGAAATCTAATATGACTACGATTTTGGTTATTGATGATCTGCGATTTGTCTTGATGGACCAGTCCCCACTCGAAATGCATCCGAAGCGTTGAAGGATGTTTATGATTGTTGGATAAAGGTCAATGATATGGCTCGAGTCTACATCTTGAAAAGTTTGTTTGACGTTCTTACCAAGAAGCATGAGACCATGATGTCTGCACTTAGATCGTGGACCCCTCTAAGAGATGTTTAAACAACTGTCCATTCAGATCCGGCATAAGGCCCTCAAGTACATTTATAATGTGCATATGAAAAAAATCCAATCAGTGAGAGAACATGTTCGCGATCTGATGGTCAAGTTTAATGTCACCGAAATGAACAATGTGGTCATTGACAAGCAGAGTCAGGTGCCCTTTATTTTAGAATCTCTTCCAAAGAGTTTTCTTCAATTCCACAGCAATGCAGTTATGAACAAAATACAGTATAATCTGACTACCCTTCTAAACAAGTTACAAACTTTTGAGTCACTTATAAAAGATAAGAGACTAGTAGAAGAAGAGAAAAATTTTGCCAATTTCAAAAGTTCCATAACGTTTCATCTTCTGGAACTAAGTCTGTTCCTTCAACCTCTGGTTCTAAAAAGATTAAACAAAAAAAAAAAAAAAAAGAAAGAAAGAAGGGAAGGGGAAGGCTTCTGTTATTGAAAAGCCTAGGGCAAAGCTAAGGTTTATAAGGAAAAATGCTTATACTGTAATGTGGATGGTCATTGGAAATGCAATTGCCCCAAGTACACTGCTGAGAAGAAAAAAGAGAAGAAAGGTAAATATGATTTACTAGTCCTGGAAACCTGTTTAGTGGAAAATGACCATGATTTCAGGATATTTGATTCAGAAGCCACTAATCACGTTTATTCTTTTTTACAGGGAATTAGTTCCTAATAGCAGCTTGAAGAGGTTGAAATGACGCTCAAGGTTGAAACAGAAGAGGCCATTTTAGCTCGTTCAGTGGGAGCTGCCAAGTACTTTTTTGAAAGTAGATTTCTGTTCTTAGAAAACCTGTACATTGTTCCCAAAATGAGGAGAAACCTTGTTTTTATTTCCTGTTTAATTGAACAATCACACTCTATTTCTTTTAATTCAAATGAATCATTCATTATGAAAAATGGTGTGACTAATTGTTCAGCTAAACTAGAAAACAATTTATATGTATTAAGTCTAACTGAATCAAAAGCACTTTTAAATCATGAGATGTTTAAAACTGCTAATACTTAAACAAAAAGGCGAATAATTTCTCCATGTAACAATGATAGTATCTTTGGCAGTTGAGATTATGCCACATAAATCTCGATACGATTGGGAGATTGGTAAAGAATGGACTTTTAAGCAAGTTAGAAGATGATTCATTACCTCCATGTGAATCTTGTCTCGAAGGTAAAATGACTAATAGACCTTTTAGTGGAAAAGGTTATAGAGCCAAAGAACCCTTAAAGCTCATACATTCGGATCTTTGTGGTCCAATGAATATAAAGGCTAGAGGAGGGTACAAATACTTCATCTCTTTCATAGATTATTATTCAAGGTATGGTTACTTATACTTAATGGAACATAAGTTTGAAGCCTTTAAAAAGTTCAAAGAGTATAAGGCTGAAGTTCAAAACCTATTAGGTTAAACAATTAAAACACTTCAATTTGATCTGGGTGGAGAGTGTTGGGGTTGATGCCCTAAATCTCGTAGGGTTCTGTAGTTTTTAATTATATTGTACAAACATTTTATTTATTTCATAAAATATGAGATGTTTTATTTGACATTTAGTAGCACTAAACCCACAAACCAATAAACTAACATCCAAGGTTATTATCTATAGCTTAAACATGTATGTAGAGACATATATGTGGATCATCTTTAATTGATAACCTAATTGGTCTGTAGTAGATAGATAAGGCTAAATACCTTGTTCTAGTGACACTACAAATACGAATCGCTTTGTAGATGTTGCAATTGTTGTAAAGTGCTATAAAGGGTCTGATCCTGATCATTCATGTGGAGACATGTGAGCGGGGTATTCTATACAAAGGAGTTTGTATAAGATCAGAGCACAAAATGACTAGTCTCATTATATAATGCTGTTCATAATTGAGACTTACATTTCACTAGGATGACCATAAGTGACATCTTGAATCCTGAGTGAGTTATGAACTCCTCCTGCTTATGAAGGCGGTCCTTTGATTTGTATGAGTGAGAGTGTCTAGATCACCGACTCAATAAGTCTACTATTTTGAGGATTTGTCTGATTGGGGAGTTGGGAACACAACCACACATGATAAAATTCATTCCTTCTCCAATATCGGGGTAAGTAGATAAATTGTTCTCTTAAGGGCTGATTCCAAGGCTTGAACAATGTGGCACCACACCTTTTCCTGGTCAGAGAGGGGTTTGGTCATAGTTGGACTATAACTTGTTATTCATTAGAGGGATCAGTGGTACTTAAGAAGTTAGATGTAACTACATGGGCAAAACAGTAATTTTGGCCTAGTTGTACTTATGAGCAATTTGTGAAGAGTCATCGCGCTGCTGTCTGGTTATATCCAATGGACATAGAAATATATTTGTAGTGGGAAGAATGAAACTGTTGGTCTTTAATGGAGTGCCCGACAGTTAATGGATGTTGAGTAATTTAATTAAACGAGTTTAATTAATTATTCAAATACCATTGCAGTTTCAATCTACAGGTCCACGAGGTCTTCTTTATAGCTCAACAAGAATCTAATGAGAATCAATTTTGGATTAATTTGAATTGTTCAAATTAATTAGGGAAATTAATTATATGATATAATTAATTTAATCTATATATGATATAATTACATAATGTATTTGATATATTATTTGAGAGGAAATAAATATTTGAATATGATTCAAATATTAATTATGTGAATTGGATTCATATAATTAAGTTTAGTATAAATGAGATTTAATTAAATATCATGCATTGAAGAGAGAATTAAAAATTATAGGTTATGTTGTATTTGATATAATATTAACTATATGTTATATGTTATATTGGATATAATATATAGTAAGTATATATTATATGTTAAGTTAGTTAATGTATAATTATATTTTTTAAATAAATTAAAGTTATTTTTAATTAATTTATTTTTAATTTAAAATGGAGGAGGGAGTTATTTCTAACTCCTCCTCCACCCCCTCCTCTTAATTCTCCCTGAATAATCGTGGTGAGTGATTGGTTTTCTTTCCAGAATGATTTTTTGTTCTTTTACATGAAACATTAAGTTTTTGAGATGAAGCGCTGCTGAAAAATCTCTCGGGAAAATTTCACACAGATTCTCACTCTCTCTTTTCCCCTCAATCTCTCCCTCTCCAAAAATTCTAAGAGCCCACAAAACTCCTTATTAATTCTCATCCCAATAGAGAATATAGGAGGTTTTTTTTTGTGATGGTGGCCATTTGATTCTTTTTGTTTGTGACATTTTGGAGAAGAGAATATGTGAAGAAAGGTTCGTCAAAGGTAAGGGTTCCTAAACCTTATTCTTCCTTTTCCTTTCTTAGAATTGCATGCCTCAAATTCTGTGTTATGCACAATCTTATTGTATTATGTAAAAATAAAATTGGGACGATCTCCACGATTCCGCTTAGGGCCTTCACAGTTTTCTACAATTGGTATTAGAGCCAGCTTTTTAGTCCCAAATTTTATTTTTCCAAAATTAATTTTACAGAATTAATGGGATTTTGCATTCTATTAAAATTCTATTCATATGATGAATGTTTGGTGAATGCTTTCGATTATTGGATGTTTTCGGGATAGAGATTTTAGATTATCACTTTAAGTTTACAAATTGGTTTGTAATGGCCCAATGCTTTGGGCATATTTTTTGTAGTCGAGTTTGTATTCATTAGTCTTGAGTCATTTTTTATCGTTTTGGTGAATTTCTGGAGAAAACAAGGCCAAAATCGGAGGAGAATTGAAGGATTTTGCAATTGTAAAGTGTTTACTGTACTGTAGCGTTGTAGCGTTGCGAATAGGTGGGCGGACGAAAATTTTCGTATTGTTGCAACTCTCTAAGATGGAAATTTTTTATGGATCATGCCCGGTTCGGTTTGTAGCTCACTTGATTTGCATCTGGTTCGGTTAGTTCGACCAATTCGTGGCCGATTCTGGTGCTGGGCAATCCAGTTCGTGCGGTTCGAGACCTAGTTCACTTGTTTCGAACCGATTTGGATATTAATTTGTAATAGTTAGCTGTTTTAATTAACTAAATTAATATAATTGTTATATTAATTTAATGTAGTCGTTAGTGTTATATTAATTTAATTAATTATTTAGGTTTTCAATCCTAGTCAATAATTATTATTTTTAATTGTGCCATTTGATGTATGATTCTTATTTATTATTATATGTCATAGTCTATGCCATATAGTAAAAATCTGACCATAGGTTATGCATAATTCATGCATCATTTATATTATAAATGTTATAATATATAGTTGCATGATTTTATTTTTATAGCATACTCATGCATCATATAGTATAAATATTGTAGTATATGCACGCTCATGAAACTTTTTTCCCTGTTTCTATGCTTAAGTCTATAAGTATTCTCTTGTCCATAGCCACATATTATGGCCATGAATATGGCAAATAGATGTCGAGACTACTTTTCTGAATGACAATTTTGAAGGGAATATCTTTATGTCTCAGCCCGAGGTCAAGAGTAAAAAGTTTGCAAGCTGAATTGGTCCATTTATGGGTTGAAACAGGCATCTAGATCTTGTAACATTAGATTTGATACAACGGTCAAATCTTTTAGTTTTGATCAAATGTTGATGAACTTTGTATCTACAAGAAAGTCATAAATGATAAGGTAGCTTTTCTAGTACTTTATGCAGACGATATCCTACTCATTGGGAATGATGTAGGGTACCTTACTGACATTAATAGTCAGCAAGTACTAGTCCAATCTAGGGTTAGACCATTGAACTACAGGTAAGAACATCCTTAAGTATCTTAGGAGAACGAGGGACTATAAGCTGGTATATGGAGCAAAGGATTTGATCATTATAGGATACACCGACTTTGATTTCCAAACTGATAAGGATTCTAGGAAATCTATGTTAGGACCAGTGTTTACTTTGAACAGGGAGTTGTAACGTGGCATAGTATCAAGCAAGGATGTATTACAAATTGCACTATGGAAGTTAAGTATGTAACTGCTTGTGAAGTAGCAAGAAAGCAGTTTGGCTCAGGAAGTTCCTAAGTGATTTGGACGTGGTTCTAAATATGGACCTGCTCGTCACCTTATACTGTGAAAAACAGTGGGGTAGTAACCATTGCTGACCTATTTACAAAGGCTCTCTCTCGGCTAAAGTGTTTGAGGGTAATCTAGAGAGTCTAGATCTACGAGACGTGTATAATATATAATCTAGGGAAAGTGGAAGATGTGTAATATGTATATGGATACTCTATTTTATTGTATTTATTTACAATGATCTTGCTTTTTGGATTCTTTGATTGCTGACCTATTGTATATGGATACTCTATTTTATTGTAATAGGTATATGGATACTCCATTGCTGACCTATTGTATTTTATTGTATCAATCCTTAGTGAGTTGGGAACTCTTACCATTTAGGGCGGTCCTTTGATTTGTATGAGTGCGAGTGGCCAGGTCGCCGATTCAAACCTACTATTTTGGGGATTCGTCTGATTTGGGAGCTGGGAACTCAGCTACACAAGATGGAATTCACTCCTTCCCCGAGACAAAGGTAAGTAGATAGATAACTCCCTTAAGAGCTGATTCTAGGGCTTGAACGATGTGGCGCCACACACCTTCTCTTGGCCTGAGAGATGTTCACACATAGTTGGACTATGTTGTATTATTCATTAGAGGAATCAATGATACATAAGGAGTGAGATGTAATACAGGGGAAAAACCGTAAATTGGCCAAGCTGTACTTACGAGCATCTGTGAAGGGTCATCGTACTGATGATTAGTTATATCTGATGGACATAGAAATATATTTGTGGTAAGAAGAGTTCAGCTGTTGGTCTTTAGTGAAATGTCTGACAGTTAACGGATATTGGATCTCGTGGCTAAAGAGTTTAGTCAGCTATTCTCGTACCGTTAAAGCTTCGAGCCACAGGTCCATTAGGTCCCTTGGGTAGCTTGGATAAAGTCGAGAATCAGTGTTTGAGTTAGTTTGAAATGTTCAAATGACAAGAGGGAGTTCGATTATATATGATATAATTGAACAAGTTAATTATATATGATATAATTGGCTAAATGTATAAGATACATCATTTTAGAGGAAATTAGATATAAAATATGATTTATATCAAATGGAGGAGAAATAATTATTGTAGATATATGATATCAAACTATAGGGTAAGAATATTATATAATTATATTCATTTATTATTAAATTGGTTAATTATAAGTTAATTGGCCGTATTATTCTCCTCAATTTGCGTTAGTAGGAGCAGCCGCATTCAGTTATGGTAACTGATGAATAAAATTAAAATTTGTTTCATTTGGCAAAAAGTTTGAAATTTCGCAATCGGTGTGAAAACGTAACGATCGCCTAGCTTGAGAGCCTATACGATAGTAGCTCATCGTTTAAACGATCGCACACTAGTGCCTATACGATCGCACACCTATCCCTAAACGATCGCATAGTGTGCCACATTTTCTAAACGATTGTTTACCTTTTATTAAACGATCGCTTAGTAAAACCTACACGATTGTGTAGCTTCATCTAAACGATGAGCATCCCTGCTATACGATAGGTCTTTCTCTCCCACTTGCTTATCGTTTACACGATCTGTCTTTTCTCCGATCTCTACCAAATTCACCAAAGACCAGACTTTGGATTCTCACTCTAAGAATACCAAGGGCTCCAACTGGTGGTGTCATCCCTGCTGCTTTCTTATTCGTGACTGTTCGTGTTGCTTCTGTTTGTGTAGACGATCATTCTATCGTAGCTGACTGTTTTGCTGGGCGATAGAGTTCGAGGAGAGGTTCTTCCGCTGCTTTGAGTTCGACGTTTGAAGAGAGTCTTCAACTGGTATGAGAACTCTTTCCCTTGTATTTTATTGTTCGAAGCATGCCGTTAATTAGTGTTAATTTACGTAACGTCTGTTAGAATGTATGTGTTATATTTCGGTCACAATGAAATCGGAAAGATCTAAACGCGGTCATAGATGCTCTTCATTAAGAGTTCCTTCAATTGGTATCAGAGCCAGGTTAGGATATTCTAATTTCATTGTTGCAACGAATTACATATACGTTCTTGGTGGGTGCATATCTACTTTGTTTAATCGTTAAATTGCTGTGGATGTGCGGATGAATGGATGTTAGCCTCAGTTTGATTTAATTCTTTTACATTTTTGGTTGATTGTAAAGGCCCCTGCATCTTTGGGCATTCATAATCGCTATCGAGTTTGTAATTCAAAGTCAGTTTGAGTCTTGAGTCATTTGTGACGAAGCTTGGAGCAAGAGTTGCAGTTCTTCGTGGAAGGAGATGATCAAGGGTTGATCGGGTCGTGTAGACGATGGGGTAAGTGATCATTAAATATCGAGTTGTGTAGATGATGGGATGCTCACGTATCATTTAACGTGCACGCACACTAGACGATCGTTTAGCTCAGCAAGCTTCATCGCTTAGTAATTGACTAAATGATCGCTTAGCAATGCACGATAAATGATTTACCTTTCGCTGCGTTAAGCGATCGCCTAGACGATCAGGCTTCATAACCTCGTTGTTGTCTAAGCAATTGTTTAGCTTTTGCGCCTATCGTCTAGTGCGTGCTGGGGGATCTTCTACCTTCAGCGTTTACTATACGATGGAGTCCTCTTGGCGGTTCAAGACCTGGTTAGCCTGTGAATCAGTTTGCTCGATGAAAAATGTAATAGATAGGGTTATTTCATTCCTGTTTTTTGTAAAGGCTCATCCCGGTCCATTAATCCTTAGTTTAATACATGCGATGTATGGTTTTATATGTCATATGGTATATACATATAGTAAATCCCATCTTAGGTTATGCATTGGTATCATCTATTTATTGTAAATGTTATAATTTAGAGAAGCATGATTTAATTATGTAAGTGCATGCTCATGCATTATATAATATAAGAATTATATTTATGCATGCATAAGAAGCATTGACATGCATCATCTTTATATTATAATTGTTATAGTATAAGGGTGAATGGTAAGCATGTTTTGCTTGGTTATTACGCGTATATATAAAAGTTATGTATAGTAATGATCGGATATTGCATGAAGCATGACATATAGGTTACTTTATAAATGTTATAAACACCTTGTTGTGCGCAATGGTTTTTTAGTTGTTTCTTTTTAAAAATTAAAAAGAAATTAGAATTAAAAGAAATAAGAAAGACATGTATGCTCACTTAGGTTTAAATCTTGTTTTAAAATGTTTAAAACTTGGATCACAGAGACCTAAGATCACGGTTCTAATATGATTAGCAACCCTAAAGCTTTAATCTTTTACTCAGTTTAATAGAATTAAATTGACTAATAAAAGGTTAAAGTGTAGCAAATCTATCTATAAGGGACCTTTTGTCTAAGGCGGGTTTTGTCTAGGCTAGGGTATTTAAGTTGACGGAAACGTAACACCCCTACTTGGGAACTTACCTGGAAAGATGAATTAGATAGATTTGACGCATGCATGCAAGTTAAGGATAGTCCATTAAAGTGTTTAAATATGACTACGTGAACTTGTTCATATTTCATAGACAAACATTGTTTATGAGCGAGAATTAAAAAGATGACTTAGACTAAAATCAGTAGTCAGATTGTCTAGGTTAATGAATCCCTAGGTAGAACATTCAGTGGGAGGTGCTTGGGGCATAAGATGCTTCACTTAAACTTTTCATGTTTCTCCTAAAAATTCTACACCGTGGGATCTACCCTCGGCCTCGAGGCACTGTTGGCATTGTGATGCAGATTTGATGAATGTTTCTATCCTAGGCATACACATAGCAATATATGATGTATGAGACAAGTCCATGTCCCTGGAACCAGTTCCCCGACAACGGTGCCATAAACTTGTAATGCAAAAATTGATCTTATGTCACACAACACATGGATGCATATAATGCCAGTTCATGCCCTAAACTTGTTGACACAGATTTTATGCGATGATATGTGATACTACTTCTAGATATGCGTTATTTATGAGAATCTAGTAGTATACTATGTTCCCCGACACAGTTTCCTTGCGTTGGAACCAAGTATAATTCCACCGCAAGTTTCTTGGTGTGATCCGAGGTCGAACACAAGGATTGTTTGAGGTTATTGCGTTATGTTATTGATACATGCGACCAGGGGTTTTTCAATTTATAAAATGTTGTTGTGTACAAGAATATAAACATGCGATAAAGTAAAGTAAAGTGGTAAAGTTGCGATAATAAAATAAATTGCATTAAAGTAAATTGCAATAAAGTAAATCTAATCTAAGATGATATAAGATACATGTTTCATGATACAAGATACTGAGGTCAAGGCTGACTATGAAGAATATACAAAGATCGTGTTATGCGGTAGAAAGTCTTATGTGTGAAACAGAAAGAGAAAAGTTAATTATTACAAACATCGTAAGTTCCTTAATTGCGTTAAAGGCATAAATACAGTTCCGCTTTTTCCTTGGTGTACACCTCTTGGTGATCGACCGTGTTCTCACATCTCTGTGGTGAAACAGGGACAAACGTAATGAACGAAAGGTTGCTTCCATCTATGGAAGTACTTCTTGCTTATGTTAACGTATTCTTCTAACCTTCTCTCGACAGATCAAAATGGCATCTTCACTTCTTCTCTCACAGGTGAAGATGCCGTCTAGCATACCTTAGCTAAACATTTTTATTTCTTTAACACATATTAAGTTACTTGTTGAATTCATATTAATCACTAAGGTATTAAGAAAACTTTATGAAGAATTCGATAAATGGAGGAATGGAAATAGACAGAGAAGGGGATATGAAAACGATCGAGACATTCAATATTTCTATTCAGCGTCTGATACATGATTTGTGAATGAAGAGATTAAGAAGATGAAATACAGTGATGAATAGAGTTAAAAGAAAATATAAATCAACGCCAACATCTTGGGGCTGATTTGGATGGAGATTTGCTTGCCAATGTGGATGGATCATGTAGAAGGATGAGCTTCCCTCTCAGGCTTGCTCAACCGGTAGCAAAGATCGAAGCATAGAGCTTCACGACGGGAATTTGGTAGAATCACACTAAGACTCACCTCTCGGCCTTGTCTCTTTTCTTCCTGGATTTCTTCTGATCAGTACTCAGCTCAGCCTCTCTCTCAATAATCCAGTAGCAATTAGCCCTCGTATCAATTATTCCCGTATCAAGTATATTTTTCACTGAATTCTATGGGGGTATTTATAGGTGAAAAGCTTTGACTCTTGGCTGGTGGACCCCACTTCTTGTTATGGAAATTCCGAAGATGGAGGAATAAATATTTCTTCTGTTATGCAATTAGACCGTCAAATCTGCACAACGGTTAGTTGTACACGTGTCATAATTCTTCGCCTTTGTGTTGCTCATTTTTATCTTTCGATCGGTTGCTTGCATGCGGTGTTGATTTTATTACCGCATGCGGTTGAAATTCAGCTCGGGATCGACTGTCGCATTGCACCATCATTGCGTTAATCGTCTCTTCATTGTGGTTTGACGGGCACAATGTGACAGATATGCGTTGTTCAGTCTCTTGTTGAGCCTTGATCGCAAGCAGTGACTTGGTTTCCTGCAAAACAGAGTAGAAATATCTTCTTCTACCATCTTAATGAAGTTAGTGGGTGTAATTGCGATAATTTATATTTATTGTATTTCTGAGCTAATTTTTATACAATCAATGCATATTTTCTCTCTTTCGGCCGCAATATCTGAGTAAGGCAGAATAAATAACTTGTATTTCTACAAGTTATCACACCCCCAAATTTAGATATATGCTTGTCCTCAAGTATATCTTTTACTAATGTAATAAAGCTTAATTCCTATCCTATATTTTTGCGTCGATTGGTTGCTCCAAATGTTACACTTAAGCACATTTCTTGTCAACACAATTTCTTCCTATCCTTGCTAATTCTTAACAAAGCCCTACTTTATTCTTCTACATAACAAATTTCTGCGCAAAAATGCTTTTCTAGTTTTTTTAAAAAAAGAATATTTATCTCTTCTTTGTCAAACAACTCGATGTATCTATATGTGGTGGTCAAACTTTGCATCATTTATTTAGAGACTGTTGGCCATGGTTACACTCTTCGTTTTGGTTTATTCCCATGGGTGTCATGCAAACATCCAACTATAATTGTGTGCCAATGTCAACTTAACTCATGATAATCAGAGGAGTTGTCTCTTGCATTTATTTTTCTTATTTTTCTTATTTTTTTTTCATATTACATTGTTCTTAGGAACTCACCTTCGTTTTGGCTTGCTCCCATGAGTGTCATGCGAACATCCAACTATGAGTAGGCTTCTTTCACAACTTAACTCTTATCAGGTTAGGAATGCTTTTGAGGTTTTCCCTTGCTCTGACATTGGAGCTTTGTATGGAACTTTTTTTTAAATTTTTTTTTATGAAAAAAATGAACGCATATTCTTAAATACTGCATATTATTGATCTCATCTGCTTAGACCTTCCCCACCCCCAAATTTAAAGATGAACAAGATTTTCATTGCGTTGTTTGGATAGACTAGACAAACACTTAGAATAAAATTTCAAAAAGAAGGTTTGAGCAGTACTTCGAAAGATAAAAGGTAAAATATTGCTAAGCTAACAATTAACTAACTGTTAGTCAGAATTTACAAAGTATGAGAAATGTTTCTAGGTATAAACATATATTACATAATGGCAGCGCAATGAATAACACAAAAGTAAAAGATTCAGAACATTGCAAATATTGACAAAGGATGATAAAGAAAAAGGCACAGACAAAAAGGAGTGAATATGTACTCATTTGTATTGAATATTATTAAAGTATACAAAGAATTAAAAATTGACGCAATACAAAATTGTTGCCTACACAAAGAATCAAAGTATTTTGTTAACTTAGAAAAAAAAAAATAATGAATTGAATAACAAAATAATGAATGGCCGCAAAAATGTAAAGATCTCTGTTGAGAAGCAGAAGGATCTGGAGGAGGGTTTTGAGGGGGTACTTAGGGAGCTTCTTCAAAATTCAGTTGCTGCCTAAGATGCGGAGGCACCATAGGACCATAAAGATATGCTGTGAGAAAATTGAGGTATTCATGGTTACGCTCTGCAATCTATCTTTGATGGCGATGACTTTAAAAATATTGCTCTGAATATTGATCAAGCCTCCCTTGATGTGGCAGCACTGCGCTGTATATCATCAATTTGCTCCATTACCACCTCAAATCTTTGGTTGAAGAAGTCTTGCTCTTGAGCAAAGAGTTGCTGTTGTTGGGAAAAAAGAGACCGCATTTCAGCTAACTCAGCAGCCAAGGAAGGGATGGAAGGTTGCGCCTGTGATGTCTCGCTAGCACCGTTTTGGTGTTGGGCAGAGGTGCCTTCACCCAAAACGTGTGGGTCATCAATATGCAGCAGTGGAATGGAATGATGTGGTGATGATGCTGCAGGTGAGTAGACTAGTGGGTATGGGTTGGAGAATTTGGAGTGAGGAGAAGGTTGGTGAAGTTCTCATAGAGTGGAGAAGAAGGTTGTGCGGGTGGGCTCGAAGGGCTTGGAGGGCGGATTACTAAGGGTAAAAGGTCCAATAGTTCTGGATCTTGCATTGTTTCTTCTTGGATTTTCCCTTTTCCCTTATCATCTCTGCGCTGTCTCTTTGGCCTGGGTTCTTGCGGCACATTAAGATCGATTGGAGGCCTCTTTAAAGTTAACTCTGGGTAATTTGAGGAGTCTTTGAGGAATAGCCTCAGGATTTTTATATTGATGAGGCCATGGACTTCTTGCATGGGTTCCTCCTCAATGCCTACCCCCACTGACAGGCACAGACTTGAGATAGTCCATGGAAAGAAGTATTGTCCTCTAATGTGCCCCACAAAGCCTCGAATTTGACTTGTGATCAACCGACTCACATCGATTGGAATGCCGCGTGAAATGCAGTATGCAGCCATAACTCAATCCTTTGAAATAGTCTTGTCATGGGAAGTTGGGATCAGCTGCTTCTTAACCAGATAAACCCAAAGCCTTGCCTCTAGAAGCAGAGTCTTGGATGCAAGAGTCTTGACGCCTTTTAAAGAACCCGACCACTTCGTGCCCGGTTGTGTTAATACTCGCAGCACATCTTCCAACTGTTCCGTGGGATCATCAATGATTTTGTTACCCGGTGCATCCGAGTTATCCTTCATTTGGTATAGTTCATTGATGTCCTTTGCACTGAAAGACACCACTTGCCCTTTTATGGTCACCACATTCCTTGTGCCATGTAGCCGTCCATGGTAAAAGTCACGCACTACCTTTGAAACAACAATGGCTGGGCAAAAAATGTGTCCCAGCTATGCTCCACGATCACACTCGTGATGAGATCAGGTAGTGGCATTGACACAGGGTAAAAGCCCATCTCCATCAACAAGTTGTCATTTTCTTTCTTTCTGGATGGACGTGCCTTTGCCAATGCAGGCTTGCTGCTTTTTGTGACCGCTTTGTCCTTTCCTTTGGCCAACACAAGGCGGGTTTGTTGCCTTTGTTTTCTTTCCCGTTCCTTGCATTGTTCCTTCTTCTCTCGCTCGGTAAGTTCCTTGCCCTTCTTCTTCTTTAAGCGCTTCCTATTAGCTTCGCGCTTCTTCTTCTTCTCTTCTTCTAATCATCTCTCCTCTTCTTCCTCCTTCTTTTTCTCTTCCTCTTCTTCCTCTCTTTCTTCTCTCTCGAACTCTTCTACAAACTACTCGGAGGCCAACAACAGACGTTGTTCCTCTTCGCTCTGCCTTATTGCTTCAAGCCTTGCGAGTTCATTATTACTACGCATTTCCTCATCTTGCAGTCTTCTTTTGTGATTTCCTTCTGCCATGATGAGCTTTGCACGCTCCATTTTCTCCTGCTTCTCCTTGTATTCTTTTCTTCTTCTTTGTTTTTCTTCTAATGCGATGATTAATCTTTGAGGGTCAACAGTAGACCCTTGCGGCGCATTCTCCCTGCGACGCCGCTCAGGGGAGTATCTTCTCCTTCTTTGGCTTCCTCCATTGTAACCATTTGCATTGTTTCAGGTTGCGTCAGTTCCATCAATTGGGCCATTTCCCCCCTATTCTCCCTCACAGAGGTTGATTCTCCATTTTTTTCAGGGCTCGAGCGCTCTGCTTTTTTTCTTCTTCCTTTTTTAGGCGCCTTTCTTCATGCCGACGCATTCTTCTTTCTTCTTTCTCTTTCTTCTTCCTTTCCTTCTTTGCTACCTCATCTTCATCATCATTCTTCTTCTCTTTATTCTTTTTCTCCTTGCGATGATGAGATGACTCAGCTTCTCCAGCCTTTCTCCCTTTGCTTTTCTTCTTCTTCTTTTCCTCTTCAACTACCTCCGGTTGCGTCTCCACTGCAACCTCATCCATCGCAACTTCAGCCACTACAACCTCCTCCACCGCAACTTTGGAGGTTCTGCCATAGGTTTCTGCGTTGGCAGTCACCTCAAGAGTCTTAAAGGTCAAAGTGCCTCTTCTTGTCTCTTCTTCAATCACCACTGCCTCTGCCACTACCATTTCTTCAGCCATCGCCACCTCTTCAGCCACGACCGCCGCCACCTCCCCTGTGGACAGTGGTTGGTTTACAACCCCTACCTCGGGTAATCCTTCTCCTTTCTCCAAATGACTCAGAATGTTGCCAAACACTTCCTTGTCATCACGCCTCTTCTTCTCACTCTCAGTTGAGACGGTAGAAGTTGGAACTAGGGTATTTTCAGTGCTGTGTCCCCTCTTGAACCGGGGAGGCCAGACGGATAGTGGGTTTCTCCGGGTTCTACTGGCGATTCTTGGGACGATATGGGGTTGGGCAGAAAGCCTGCGACTGGCAGCAAAGAATGCTACCTCTCGCATGGTGATTTTGTCAAAGGAAGAGGTTGAAGGTAAAGCAGAGTGTTGGGAAGCTTGGTAAGCTAGGGAAGACTGAAAAATTCGCTAGGGTTTTGGGAAGAAGAAGGCTTCGTATGCTGGCGCTAGGGTTTTTTCAGAGTAGAAATGAGGTAAAAATCTCCCAGATGGGGAAGGGTTCCTATTTATAGGTTGGGCTGCAGTGGGCCCAACGTGATTTTTGCGGCGACAGGCCTCGAGAAGCTCAAAATGCCCATCGTTTGAACTTCCCTCATTTATGAAATTTTAGAAAAACGTCCTTTCATCTACAAAACCATCATGTCTTTGGGATACGAAACGATTGAACTTCTCAAATGCAAAAGAATTTTCTTTAATATTTTATTTGAATGGACGCAATATAAAGATTAATGCACTGTGTTCACCAACGCAAATGCATCTTTGCAGAGGACGAGCAACAACGCATACACCCCCGTAACACACCCCTTAACTAACACATTTCTAGAGGATACCTCAACATAGTGCATTTAGCTAAGGACAGGCAAAGGACATATAGCACGCAATACACCCCTTCAGTTTCAACACATTTGAGTTGGGTGAACGCAAAGCACATCTCATTTATTTAAGATGCGTCCATTATCGCCTTGCATAGTTGTTGTTAATTATATGATTTTATAATTATTGTTATTATTGTTATTTTTTTCATCAACGCAAGTTGCTATGACTTGCGGTAGTAAATTTCCCTTTATTTCTCATTCATTCACCATTTAAAGACTAACACATTAATTACAGAAAAGTTCAAAGAAGTAAAGACGGAACAAAAATAAATGCAAAGGAAATAAATGAAGAATCAATTCATAAATTCATGAAACGAATTAAAGGCAGAAGTAAAGGCAAAATTCAAGAATTCAATAAGACAAAAATTAAAGAAAGCATTAAACATAGTTGTGAGATATGGACCGAAAGATGTGTTTCTTCGAATGAGCGTAATTCACATCTCTGCAGGCGGTCTGGCTTACCTGCCCAATGTCCTAGGGACATTGCTCCTTTCCATTAGATCCCGGGGCTTCTGAGTTGCTGGGCAACGTTCCTGGTGCTCTACTTCTCAGCTCAGATGCCAGCTTGCCCACTTGGATCTCCAATTAAAGATGCCTGTGCTTGTATTACTGTGTCATTTTTGTCCATATTGTTTAAGCTGCCCTCCAATGAGCTTCCAGAGGTGTTTGATGATGAGGGTTGCTGCTTATGTGATTGCCTTGGTTGCCCCTGGTTTGAGTTATGGTGAAAAGGAGGATTTCCTCGACTGCCACTCTAATGGTTGATTGGCCCCCCTTGGTTAGGATTACCTCCCCAACCGAAGATAGGATGGCTTCTCTAGCTAGTATTATAGGTGTTGCTGAAGGAGTTGTTCTGGATGGCACATACTTGCTAGATGTTTGATGGGCACATTTTCGCTACGTGAGCCCCTCCACAATTAACACAACTTATTGCGGCCACTTGAGTCGATGCAGCGGGTTGCACTGATTGTTAAGGGATGGCTTCTTAATTGATTTCCATCGATTGAAGGATGGAGGTCACCGCAGCCATCTGAGCGGCCAACGTGGTCATTGTCTCCGCAAGTACAATGACCGTTTCATTCTTCCTTCTTTTGGGGCCTCGGCCTCCATAGCCATCATCAATCCAATCATCCATGTTCCGCGATATGCGGTCAAGGATGACTTTAGCCTCAGTATACGTTTTGTCCATAAAACCGCCTGTCGTGGAGGCGTCAGCAACAGTCTGCATCGATCTATTCAGGCCGTTATAAAAGGTCTCCTTCAACATGCAATCGGGGATCCCGATATACGGGCAGTTTTTCACCAATCTTCTAAATTGCACCCAGGCGATGCTCAGGGTCTCATTCTCCATTTTCTTGAAATTTAGTACATCCTTTCGTTGCCTTGCGTTGACGGCCGATGGGAAGAATTTCTTCATGAATCGCTCCACCAGTTGATCCCATGATGTGATCTCATTCGGCTCTAGTGAGTGAGCCCACTTCTTGGCTTCATCCCTCAAGGTGTAAGGGAAAAAATACAGTCTAATACACTCCAGGGTTACGCCAGGTAATGAGAAGTTACCGCACATTTCGACAAAGCTGGTCAAGTGGGCATGCGGGTCTTCACCTTGCAGATCCTCAAATTACACTGCATTATGGATCATTCAGCATGACCGACTTTATTTCGAACCTTGCATTCTCCTCAACAATAGGCCTCGAAATCCCAGGCGAAAAATCATACAGGTTGGGTGCCGCATAATTCCTCATGGGGATGTTGCGATCAGCAGCTAGGTACACAGGATCCTGCGCTGGCCTAACAACCTCTTGATTTACTACGGGAACCGCATTGTAATTATTATTTGTCATACTCGCTGTTTCTTTCGCCTTATTCGATTCTGACGTGCCCGTGCGCGAAAGGTACGCTCGATCTCAGGGCTATCTTCGAATTCTGGTTCAACACCAGTACCCATAAACCGTCAAGCTACTCTCCGCGTTGAACAACCAGTACAATGAGATCTGTCCTGCAAATACCACAAACAAACTCAAGCATTAAACCGTTTACCAATCCCCGGTAATGGCGCCATAAACTTGTAACGCAGATTTGATGAATGTTTCTATCCTAGGCATATGCATAGCGATATATGATGTATGAGAAAAGTCCATGTCCTCGTAACCAATTCCCCAGCAACGGTTCCATAAACTTGTAATGCAAAAATTGATCTTATGTCACACAACACATGAATGCATATAATGCAAGTTCATGCCATAAACTTGTTGACACAGATTTTATGCGATGATATATGATACTACTTCTAGATATGCATTATTTATGAGAATCTAGTAGAATACTATGCCTTGTCACAAGTTTCCTTGCGTTGGAACCAAATATAATTCCACCACAAGTTTCTCGGTATGATCCAAGGTCGAACACAGGGACTGTTTGAGGTTATTGCGTTATATTTGTGTTACATGCGACCAGGGGTTTCTCAATTATAAAAAGTTGTTATGTACAAGAATATAAACATGCAATAAAGTAAAGTAAAGCAGTAAAGTTGCGATAATAAAATAAATTGTGATAAAGTAAATCTAATCTAAGATGATACAAGATACAGGTTTCATGATACAAGATACTGAGGTCAAGGCTGACTGTGAAGAATATACAAAGATCGTGTTATGCGGTGGCAAGTCTTATGTGTGAAATAGAAAGAGAAGATAATTATTACAAACATCGTAAGTTCCTTAATTGCATTAAAGGCATAAATACGGTTCCACGTTTCCCTTGGCGTATACCTCTCGGTGATCGGTCGCGTTCCCACATCTCTGTGGTGAAACAGGGACAAACGTAATGAACGCAAGGTTGCTTCCATCTCTGGTAGTACTTCTTACTTTAGTTAACGCATTCTTCTAACCTTCTCTCGACAGATCAGAATGACATCTTTACTTCTGCTCTCATAGGTGAAGATGTCGTCTAGCATGCCTTAGCTAAACGTTTTTATTTCTTTAACACAAATTAAGTACTTGTTTAATTCATATTAATCACCAAGGTATTAAGAAAACTTTATGAAGAAAACGATAAACGGAGGAACAGAAATAAGCTGGGATCTGGCAGAATCGCACGGAGACTCATCTCTCTGCCTTATCTCTTTTCTTCCGGGATTTCTTTTGATCAGTACTCAGCTCAGCCTCTCTCTCAATAATCCAGCAACAATTAGCCCTCGTATAAATTATTCCCATATCAAGTATATTTTTCACTGAATTCTATGGGGGTATTTATAGGTGAAAAGCTTTGACTCTTGGCTGGTGGACCCCACTTCTTGTTATGGAAATTCGGAAGATGGAGGAATAAATATTCCTTTTGTTATGTAATTAGACCTTCAAATCTGCACAACGGTTAGTTGTACACGTGTCGCAATCCTTCGCCTTTGTGTTGCTCATTTTCATCTTTCGATCGATTGCTCGTATGCGGTGTTGATTTTATTACCGCATGTAGTTGAAATTCAACTCGAGATCGACTATCGCATTGCATCGTCATTGCGTTAGTCGTCTCTTCATTGTGGTTTTATGAGAGCAATGTGACAAAGATGCATTATTCAGTCTCTCATTGAGCCTTGATCGCAGGCGATGACTTGGTTTCTTGCAAAACAGAGTAGAAATATCTTCTTCTACCATCTTAATGATGTTAGTGGGTGTAATTGCGATAATTTATATTTATTGTATTTTTGAGCAAATTTTCATACAATCAACACATATTTTCTCTCTTTCGGCATCAATATCTGAATAAGGCAGCATAAATAACTTTTATTTCTACAAGTTATCAGGTGTGTCCCCCTAATGGATGGTGTTTGGGTAGGTCAATATCAAGGTGGATGGAGAGAGTGTCCATAGTAAGTGGGAGTGGGAAGTGCGATAACATATCCCTCGATCTGCCTCGTTGGATTGAATAAAGTTACTGCGTATCACCTCGAGGCACCCTGGGAGTGTCCCCCTAAAGGATGGCAGTTTTGCGCGTTTCTTTATTTGATCTCCTGTAAGAGGATGAGGTAACTTAGTATCTTGTCCTAATATTCTTCTTCCCTACGGTGGGCTCATTACGGCGGGATTGGCACCCCACGGTGACGTATGTCCTGCCTCGTGGGGCATCATTGGAAAATAGAAGTCTTTAACTTAGGGTACTTGAAACTGTTTTGCAAAACTAATTGGTTGAATGTGGTTTAGCAAAATCTAATAATGTTATGTTCATATTTTCAGCAACAACTTTTTCAAAATGGGAACAACCACGTTAGCTTTGCTTGGCGCCGAAAAATTAACTGGCGATAATTTTTCGACATGAAAACACATGATCACGACGATCCTAATCATTGAGGATCTCATTTCACTCTTACAGAGGTTTTTTCTCATATTCCAGCTCCAAATGTCGCTCAAAATGTTCGGGAGGCATACGAGCGATAGACACGGGTGAGTGAGAAGGCCCGAGCCTACAACTTGACAAGTTTTTTTGAAGTTTTGGCCAAGAAACTTGAGCCTATGGTCTCAACACATGAGATCATGGTGTCCCTGCGGGGGATGTTTGGACAACCATTTGTACAGCTTATGCATGATGCTCTTAAATATATATTCAACTCCAAAATGGAAGAAGACACCTCTATTCGTGAACATGTGCTTAATATGATGGTCCAATCAATGTGGCAAGAGTTGAATGGGTCTACAATCGATGAGGGTAGCCAGGTTAGCATAATTCTGCATTCATTTTCGTAGAGCTTCCTGCACTTTGTTAGCAATGTGATTCTTAATAAAGTGAAATATAACCTTACAACTCTCCTCAACGAGTTGCAGACCTACCAATCTTTATTGAAAAGTAAGGAGAGGAAGAAGGGTGAGGCAAATGTTGCTTCATTCTCTAGGACGTTCCATAGAGGTTCGACCTTAGGGACTAAGTCTGCACCTTCTACTCCTAACTCTGCAAAGGGGAAGAAGAAGAAGGGTGGTAAAGGAAAAGAGAAGGCACCTGCTAACCCACCGTCTGTCACCCTAAGGAGGTGTCCACCGGTTAAAAAGGGAAAGTGTTTCCACTGCAATCAGGATGGACATTGGAAGAGGAATTTTCCTCGCTGGCTGAAAGAGAGGAAGGCCACCAAGGCTAAGGCCAAGGCAGATAAAGTTAAATATGATTTATTTGTACTTGAAACTTGTTTAGTGGATAATGATGATTCTGCTTGGATAATTGATTCGGGCGAGACTAACCACGTTTGTTCTTATTTTCAGGGGATTAGATCCTAGCGACAGTTGAAGGCTAGTGAGATGATGATGCGAGTAGGTATCGGGCACGTCGTCTCAGCTGTGGTAGTGGGAGGGCTCCAGTTAGTTTTATAGAATAGGTTTCTAGTTTTGAATGATGTATATATTGTTCTTGAACTTAAGGAGAACTTCATTTCTGTAAACTGTTTATTGTAATGTAAATACACTATTTCTTTCAATGTGGATAAAGCGTTTATTCATAAAGATGGTTTTATTATTTGTACAACAAATATGGAATATAATTTATATGTGCTAAGGCCGTTAGCCATTAATTCTCTCCATTACACAAAATTATTTAAAACTGTCGTAACCCAAACAAAACGTCGACATATTTCTCCAAAAGAAAATGCCATTCTTTTGGCATCTTCGTTTAGGGAACGTCAATCTCAATAGGATTGAGAGATTGGTGAAGAATGGACTTCTAAGTGAGTTAGAAGAAAATTCTTTACCAGTGTGCGAGTCTTGCCTTGAAGGTAAGATGACTAAACGACCTTTTACTAGAAAAGGTTATAGTGCCAAGGAGCCTAGTACATTCTGACCTTTGTGGTCCTATTAATGTGCGAGCCCGAGATGGATATGAGTATTTTATCAGTTTTACTGATGATTACTCCAGGTACGGGTATGTTTATCTTATGCAACAGAAGTCTGAATCCTTTGAAAAGTTCAAAGAGTTAAAGGCTGAAGTTGAAAAAGTATTGGATAGACAGATTAAAACAATTCGATCGGATCTAGGTGGAGAGTTTTTGGACTCGGTATTTTGGGTCTATTTGATAGAACATGGAATCATTTCCTAACTCTCAGTGTCGGGTACACCTTAGCAAAATTGTGTAGTAGAGAAGAGAAATAGGACCTTGTTGGACTCTGTTCGTTCGATGATGAGTTAGGTTTCCTTATCGGACTCGTTTTAGGGTTTCGTAGTGGAGACTGCTGTATATTTACTCAAAGTGTTCCCTCCAAGAGTGTTGCGAGAACACCTCTGGAGTTGTGGAATGGGCGTAAAGCTTGTTTGGGGTTGCCCTGCACATGTGCTTGAGGCTAATCCCAAGAAGTTGGAACCACGGTTGAGGTTATGCTTCTTTGTAGGCTACCCCAAAGGTACACAAGGGGGTTATTTTTATGATCCGATGGAAAATAGAGTGTTCATTTCAACGAACACTACTTTCCTAGAGGAGGATCATATAAAGAAGCACAGCTCACGAAGTAAAGTCGTGTTACGTGAGCTTTCCAATGAAACTACTGAAACTTCAACAAGAGTTGTTGAAGAGCCTGCTACATCAACAAGAGTTGTTGATGGGAGTTCATGTAGTAGGTCGGTTCCACCTCAAGAGTGCAGGGAACCTCGATGTAGTGGGAGGGTTATGAACCCACCTGTTTGCAATCTGGGTTTCACGGAAATCCTTGCTATGGTAGCAGATGGTGACATTGAGGATCCGTTGTCTTATCAGAAGGCAATGGAGGTTGTTGATCAGAATGAATGGGTCAAGGCCATGGATCTTGAGATAGAGTCGATGTACTTTAACTCAGTATGGGATCTTATAGATCGACATGATGAGGTAAGACCTATAGGTTGTAAATGGACCTACAAGTGCAAATGGGGTGCTAATGGGAAGGTACAGACCTTCAAGGCTCGACTTGTGGCCAGGTAGAGGGAGTAGACTATGAGGAGACTTTCTCGCCTATTGCCATGTTAAAGTCGATCTGCATTTTCTGTCCATTATAGATTTTTATAATTATGAGATCTGGTAAATGGACGTCAAGACGGCCTTTCTGAATGGAAATCTTGAGGAGACCATTTACATGGTGCAACCCGAGGGATTCATAGCCCAAGGTCAAGAGCAAAAGGTTTGGAAGCTGAATTGATCAAGTCATTTATGGGCTGAAATAAGCGTCTAGATCTTGGAACATATGGTTTGATACTGCGATCAAGTCATATAGCTTTGACCAAAACGTTGATGAACCTTGTGTCTACAAGAAGATCATCAATGCTTCAGTAGTCTTCTTAGTGTTATACATAGACGATATACTACTCATTGGGAATGATGTAGGTCTACTGACTGCAGTTAAGAATTGGCTAGCGACCCAATTCCAAATGAAAGATTTGGGAGAGGCTCAGTTTGTTCTAGGTATACAGATCTTTTTGGATCATAAGAACAAAGTGCTAGCACTATCTCAAGCATCGTAAATTGACAAGATGTTACTCAAGTACTCGATGTAGGACTTCAAAAGAGGCCTACTACCGTTCAGACATGAAGTCACTTTGTCTAAGGATATGTGTCCTAAGACACCTCAAGAGGTTGAGGAGATGAGACGGGTGTCTGCCGTTGGAAGTTTGATGTATGTGATGCTTTGTACTCGTCTAGACATCTATTACGCTGTGGGCATGGTCAGTAGGTATCAGTCTAACCCAGCAGGGTCACTGGACCGCAGTAAAGAACATCCTCAAGTATCTTTGGAGGATGGGGGACTACATGCTCTTGTATGGATCTAGGGATTTGATCCTTACTGGATACACGAATTTTAACTTTCAGACTGATAAGGACTCTCGCAAGTCCACATCAGGGTCAGTCTTTATGCTTAATGAAGGAGCTGTATTTTGGTGAACCACTAAGTAGAGGTACATCGTTGACTCCACTATGGAGGCGAAGTACGTAGCAGCTTCCGAACCTGCTAAGAAGGCCATCTGGATCAGGAAGTTCTTGACAGAACTGGAAGTTGTTCCAGATATGTCTAGGGCCATTACCCTATATTGTGATAATAGTGGTGCAGTGGAAAATTCGAAGTAGACGAGGAGTTACAGGCACGACAAACACATAGAACGAAAGTATCATGTGATCCGCGAGATTGTGCATCGAGAAGACATGATCGTCATGAAGATCGCTTCAGAGTACAATGTTTCTGACTCGTTTACGAAGGCTCTCACGGTTACAGTGTTTGAGGCTCATCTACGGAGAATGGGTCTATAGGATCGCCCGCGGCTAGATTAGGGCAAGTGGGATATTTTCTTGTACTGGGCTTTTATGCCCTAGTTTATTGTTTTGTACTAGTTTTATGTACACCCCACTTTGCTTTTGGAACAAGTAGGAAGCTGTCTGTACAAACGCTTGTGTTGTATAATATATGATATTTATTTCACATCTTTATTTTGCTCAATTGTATATTTTATTTGCTTTACCACAAACCAATAAACATAAAATCACTGGTTATCTGTATGTAACTCAAGCATGTATGTGGTGACATACAAGTGGATCATGTCTTGAGTGATAACTAAAATGGTCTGTAGTATATGGATATAGGAGGGAGACCTTATCCTAGTAACGCTACGGGTGCGGCTCGCTTTGTGGAATGGTCACAAGTGTTGTGACTTGTCATAGATGGTCTGATCCTGATAATTCATGTAGGGAATATGCTAGCGGGGGTGTCCTATATAAAGAGTTTGTATAAGACCTGATCACGAAGTGTTAACGTCTCGTTATATAACACTGTTCATGATAGAGACTTCAATTCACTAGGATAACCATAGGTAACATGACCTTAATCCTGAGTGAGTTGGGAACTCCTGCCATTGAGGACAGTCCTTTGATTCGTATGGGTGCGAGTGGCCAGGTCGCCGATTCAAACCTACCATTTTGGGGATTCATCTGATTTGAGAGATGGGAGCTCAGTTATACAAGATGGAATTCACTCCTTCCCTGAGGCAGGGGTAAGTAGATAAATAGCTTCGTTAAGGGCTGATTTCGGGGCTTGAACGATGTGGCGCCACATACCTTCTCTTGGCCCGAGAGGTGTTCAAACATAGTTGGACTATGTTGTATTGTTCATTAGAGGAATCAGTGGTACTTAAGAAGTGAGATGTAACTACAAGGGAAAAATGGTAAATTGGCCCAGCTGTACTTACGAGCATATGTGAAGGGTCATTGTACTCATGATTGGTTATATCCGATGGACACAGAATTATATCTGTGGTAAGAAGAGTTCAGCTATTGGTCTTTAGTGGAATGCCTGACAGTTTACGGATATTGGATCTTGTGGCTAAAGAGTTTAGTCAACTATTCACGTACCGTTGGAGCTTCGAGCCACAGGTCCATTAGGTCCCCTAGGTAGCTTGCATAAAGTCGAGAATCAATGTTTGAGTCAGTTTGAAATGTTCAAATGACAAGAGGGAGTTCGATGATATATGGTATAATTGAACTGGTTAAATATATATGATATAATTGGCTAAATGTATAAGATACATTATTTTGGAGGAAATTTGATATAAATATAATTTATATCAAGTGGAGGAGAAATTACTATAGTAGATATATGATATTAAACCATAGGGTAAGAATATAATATGATTATATTCATTTATTATTAAATTGGTTAATTATGAGATAATTGGCCGTATTATTCTCCTCAATCATGCGTTAGTGGGAGCAGCCACATTCGGTTTTGGTAACCGATGAATAAAATGAAATTTCTTTTCATTTGGCGAAAAGTACAAAATTTCGCAATCGGCGTTAAAACGTAACGATCGCACATCAGAGCCTAAACGATTGCACGTCTGTCCCTAAACGATCGCATAGCGTGCTACGTTTCTAAATGATCGTATACCTTTTATTAAATGATTTCTTAGTAAAACCTACACGATTGTTTAGCTTCATCTAAACGATAAGCATCCTTGCTATACCATAGCTCTCTCTCTTCCACTTGTTTATCGTTTACACGATCTGTCTTTTCTCCGACCTCTACCAAATTCACCAAAGACTACACTTTGGATTCTCACTCCGAGAATACAAAGGGCTCTAATTGGTGATGTCGTCCCTGCTGCTTTCTTGTTCATGACTATTCGTGTTGACGATTGTACTGCTGTAGCCGACTGTTTTGCTGAGCGATAGATTTCGAGGAGAGGTTCTTCTGTTGCTTTGAGTTCGACGTTTGAAGAGAGTCTTCAACTGGTATGAGAACTCTTTCCCTTGTATTTTATTTTTCGAAGCATGCCGTTAATTAGTGTTAATTTGCATAATTGTCATTTAGAATGTATGTGTTGTATTTCGGTCATAATGAAATCGGAAAGATCCGAATGCGCTCATGGATGCTCTTCATTAAGAGTTCCTTCAATTTACTTATTATACATGTGATGTATAATATTGTTTTATTATGTGTGCATAAAATATGCCATATAGTTTTTTAAAAACCCCACCATAGGATAAACATGTGGCATGTATTTGTTATATGTTATAAGTGTTATAATGTATATAATATGCATGCTTTGTTTTAATATAAGTGTTATAATAAAGCATGTTTGTTTAAGGAAGCATGCTATAAATGAATGTTCTAGGGTTATAAATGTTATAGTTTATTTTATAATTTTTATAAAATAACCCAGACTATTAAAATCTATAACAAAGATAAGATACATGCTCACGTAGGGTTAACCGGTGCAATTTAATCGCATTTTTAAGAGTTAGAATAGGTCGATTACTTGTAAAACAAGAGTTGTTTACTTACCTAGGGAGATCTTGTCGAAGGTTGGGGGTACTTAAGTTGACGGTTTACGGAAGACCTCCTACCTGGAGATCAAACTGGCGTCTAAATCAATAACCCTAGTTTTATGAGCATGCATGAGTGGTGTAAGATAATAAAATTATTTTATCACCTAGACATCATAGGTTAATCCTGATATAAGAGTTATATTAGGAAAAATCACCTAGACTTAGGTAGTTCAATATAGCCGATTAATAACCTAGTAAATACCCAATCTTTTATAAAGTAGAGAGCTTCAGTGGGAGATTAATAGTATATGAGATATATTATTTCTAGCTCTCACATCCCTAAAAGTTTACACCGTGAGATCCATGCTCGACTTCGAGTTGCTATTAGCGGAAATCTCCCTTTGGAAAGTGTTTGCATGGGTCAATAACAAGGTGAATAGGGAAAGTAGTTCATAGTAAATGGGTGAAGGGTGTGTGTCAACACATCCTACGATCCCTTCCATTAGGCCACACCGTGAGATTCCTATGTAGTGCCTGCTAGTTGGCTTTATGCAACTCTTTGCTAGTCGTTTAGTGATGACTATCCCTTCGGAGGGTTGTAACATAGGATTCGAAACTCGTGAAGTCCAGAAATGGATAGGGTTGCTTAGGTCCGTTTTCAAACAATTGTTTCTTCTTCGAGGGCTTGTTTGATTTTAATCTCTGTAATTCGAAAGTGGCGGGTATACACTTACAAGACTAACTAAGTGTTAGTAAAGTTCTTGACTAATGGTAACTAAGTACTATAAGGATAAGAGTTATTTTGGTATTAGTATTTAGTCAAGAATGTCTTGATTTAATGAAGGAGTAGTCAACTGCCCTTCGGTGGGGGCTATTCTGACTCACTAAAGTATCGTAGCAAAATAATAAATAGAATGGGTACATTATTTTTGCTAAATAAATTGGATTAAAAGGAGTTAAAATCAATTCTCTAATAAATTTGTTTATTTTTTCAACAATGTCAACATCCATTATACAATTTCCAGCTTCTGAAAAACTTAACGACAATAATTACGAAACTTGAAAATCGAATATAAACATGATACTAATAATAGATGATCTTCGATTTGTTTTAACATAGGAGTGTCCTCCATCTCCTGGTCCTAACGCAAATTGAACAGTTCGGGATGCATATGACAAATGGGTCAAAGCTAATGAGAAGCCTCGAGTTTATATTTTAGCCAGTATATCTGATGTACTATCTAAGAAACACGAGAGGTTAGCTACTGCAAGAGAGATCATGGACTCTTTGTAGGGCCTGTTTGGACAACCGTCCACATCTGTCATGCATGACAGAATTAAATAAATTTAAAACTACAAAATGAAGGAACCTCTGTAAGGGAAAATATTTTGAACATGATAGTTCACTTCAATATTGTAGAACTAAACGGAGCCATCATGAATGAGAAGATTCAAGTTGGATTCATCATGCAGTCTCTTTCGAAGAGTTTTTTCAATTCAAAACGATGCAATGATTAATAAGATTGAGTATAACTTGATGACTCTTCTCACCGAACTCTAGATTTACGAATCTTTATTGAAATATAAAGGTTTATAGGCAGAAGCAAATGTTGCTTCCACCTAAAAAAGGAAACCCCAGAAAGAATCGTCTTCTGGGAGTAAATCTGGCCCTTCTTTCTCCAAGAATAGATGTATTCAAAAGAAAAAGAAGAAAATTGGGAAGGGGAAGGCTCCAGCTGCACAGAAAGGCAAAAAGGAAGTTTCCAAAGGAAAATATTTCCATTGCAACGAAAATTGGCATCGGAAAAGAAATTGCCCTGAATATCTTGCCAAGAAGAAAACTAAAAAAGAAAGACAAGGTAAAGTAGATTTACTGGTTATTGAAACATGTATAGTGGAGAATGAAGATTTTACCTGGATATTTCATTCAGGGGCCACTAATCATGTTTGTTTTTCTTCTCAGGAAACTAGTTCCTTGAGGTAGCTTAAAGAAGATGAGATTACTCTTCAGGTTGGTGATGACGAGAAATTAGATTACCAAATCATCAAGGACTTGATAACTAAAATTAGGTGAACGCACTATGCGATGCATGTTCTTAGTGTATGCGTTGATTATCATGCGTTGGTGGTCAGGCGTTGGAATGAACTATGCGTTAATCGAATGTATGCAATGATCGAACTCAGGGACTTGTACTAGATGTATGCAGTAATGTGTATGCGGCGGTTGAAAAAAGAATGATGGAAGGGGTTTCTATGCTAACACTACTTCTACTCCAAACTAACACAACGCAATGAGAATATGAATGGAAGGTAGAGACACGATAACTATTGACAGGAAGTAAATGGATGGAAAAATAGATAAAATGGGGAGTTGTCTTCGATGCAACACTGATCTTGATCATAAGGGCAACCTCAGCGAATGCAAGCTATGCGATCATGCTACACACACTTGAGCCTAATTCTAGGACGTATGCGATGTATATGCGATAGTGTCGGGATGCCTATGTCTGCCTAAACCTTTATAACTCGCTCAGGTGCTCTCGCCACATGAGCGTGATGGCCGCATACCACCGTATCCTACTGGATGCATGTAATAGCCTCTCCGTAGGGTGCATACGCTGTGTGATAGCAAACGGAGCTTATCTCTAAGTTCCCCATTCTTGCTTATGCATTCCAATCCTCTCTCTCAAGTCTTAGATTTGGGTTTTAGACTACTCTCTTAAGTATGCCTAAATGATGAATGATTTGCTCATAAGACAAGGTAACCGCATGAACTTTGCTGACATAAGATTATTCCTATCTCTAGTGAATACTTGCTTACATTGCTTAATGCGACCAACCACTTCCCTCCCGGGCAGTTAGTTGTTGCTGACTCTACTCATAGACAAACATTGTATCCGTCTATAGACAGACATTGCTACAGCTTCACACTAAGCAAATAAGGTTTACTCACATACTCACGCAACGCATACCTCTCAGTGGTTTGCTACATGCTTTATATCCTTAATCCACATGACTAAGTATGCGATACTCTAGCAATCTCACTAAGTGATGCAAAGAAGTTATGGATGTTAAGTAAAAAAAGATGTAGATGGAATCGAAGGAAACAAAGAAATGCATTGAACACATAATGTATTAATTCCTTAATCACAAAATGTAATACAATGCAACATAAGAAAAGAAGAGAAAATGAAATGACCAGCTGGAAGAAATGTCTTGCTTCCAGCGGATGTGCGTCAAGGTTGCCGGTGGTGCCATGGAAGGGCAGTGGAGCTGACTCTCTCGAGATCTAACTCCGATCGAAGGCTTCGGTCGTCACTCGAAATGGAAAAAGGAAATGAAGAACTCTCAAGCTTTCTTCTCACGCATTAGTCTGGATCGCAAGGGAAAACCCTGGATAAATTGAAATTCTACTCAGCGGCTTCTATATATAGCTTGGATCATCGACAACATTTATGGGCTACTCTGATTCTGACATTCGTGGTGTGTTAGTCCTTTTCTGAATCTCTACTGCTAACGGCGTGGTAGGTGAAATGTCAACATCATCTTTTGATTTTCCCGAGAGATGCTTGATGTATTCATTCCACCAACCTTGCGGTGATCCAACTATTATGCTTTATTGTGTAGCCACAATCGTGCAGTGACCGCATTCGCTTGATACCGCAACTTCTACATGATGACCACAATCGCTTGACGTTCAGAACTCCTATGCGATGGACGCATGCTGCTGATTACCGCAAGACCCATGCGTTGATCGTATGCGTTCGCGTTTGCAATGGAGAGTTGCTCCGCATGCGGTTGTCTATGCGGTAGCCCAGCTTCCACGTTTGCTTCCACTTCCCGCGTTAGCTACAAAAATAGACTGTTGAATGCATAATAATGCATAATAATGGATTAACCGAGATTCTTAATGCAGAACGATGTAAACTCATTTTCTCATGAATTCCTAACATAATTGCTGCATATTATGCTTAACAGCCCTCATAATTCTAAATAAATGGCCTATGATGACACACATTTCTGCCCGTCATCACACCCCCAAACTTAGAATCATGCTTGTCCTCAAGCATGCATTATACTCAAGAAATTCTTAACTGACCTTCTTGCTTTCCTTTGCGATGACCAGCTTCTCAGAATATAATTTCCTCATACCTCTAACCATCGCCACAATGCTCTCCTTCACTTTGGCTGCTTCTTCAAAAACATCTTTTCTAAGTTTAAATCTGATAAGAATTTGCTCAAAACCTTTTTATTTGTTCATCGTAATTTTGTGTTTGGCTTTTGAGAATGCGTTCGTTCAAAACACTTCAAAAATTTACGGTGACTTATTTGAATGTGGCATTGAACCTGGATACACTCTTTGTCTTGGCTTACCTCCACGTGTGTCATTTGGGCATCCAACTTTGGTTGTGTTCCATATTCAACTCAACTCTTGTCTTGTTTGATTTGGCTTGCGCCGGACAGAGGAGTTGCGCTATGCGTTGATCTTGACAACTCATTTTTGTTTTGGCTTGCCCCCATGTGTGTCATGCGGACATCCAACTACGGGTAAGTGACTTTCACAACTTAACTCTTATCAACATGGGTTTTCCCATTGCATTGACAGTGCAGTTATTATTCTCCAAAACACGCATTTTTTTTTCAATGACCGCAATGTAATGAACGTAATTCTTCGAGATCACTGCCACCCCCAAACTTATAGGTTGGCATTGTTCTCACCGCAAAGCTAAAAACAAACTTACAGGAATGTGGTAACAAACGGTTGAGCAAAGATTTGCACATAATAAAACTTAAGACTTTCAAATTTTGAAAAAGCTATTAAAAGTCAAGAGAACCTTGTGATGCTTAGTTAGCAGATGCGATGAATTATATGTACCATCCTAGAAACATTGCAAAGGATCGCAATCGGGAAAGGAGAATTTCAGAAGGATAATTCATGAAAGATAACAAGAAAAGGACCTTAGGCAAAATACGCATGCGATCATGCGTTGGAATCCACGCGATCGAAGCCATGCGTTGAGGGATGGAGGGAATTCTTTCGTTGTACTGCGCACTGAGGAGGTTATTATCGCACCTACAAGGAGCAATCGCACCACAACTAAGGAAGCATCCATATATCCAAAATAACAATAAAAATAAACTAAACTAAGAAAGCAAGGTAAAGATAGAGTAGAAGACATCCCTGGAAAAATTGGAGTGTTTTCACCGCAAGGAGTCTTCCATGCAGGAGATGGCTCTCAACTGCTTGGGTTAAGAAGCTCATCCTGACCTTTGGAACTTCCGACAATCGTTGGGCGCATGTTGGCCACCATATGCTTAGAATTACCTTCAGCTCATGTGACTGATTGCCCTCCTACCTTGGGGTCAATACTGGCTTTTGGCGCATCGCCTACACTTCAATATTGTTTGCAACTTGGTCGCACAAGCTATAATACTCCCAAGATAAAAAGGTTGCTTGTAGAGACACAAAACTCAACAAACAATTAGCTGCCAAGTTCCCGGCAACGACGCCAAAAACTTGATGACGGGAAAAATGGACTTCTAAACAAGTTAGAAGATTTCTCTTTATCGCCATGTGAGTCATGTCTTGAAGGAAAAATGACAAAAATATCTTTTTCTTGAAAAGTTCTTCAAGCCAAAGAAACCTCAAAGCTCATGCATTCGGACCTCTGTGGATCGATGAGTGTTAAAGCATGGGGAGGTTATGAATATTTCATCAGCTTTATAGATGATTATTTAAGGTACGGTTACATTTACCTAATTCATTTTAAGTCTAAAGCTCTTGAAAAGTTCAAGGAATTTAAGACCATGGTTGAGAACCAATTAGGTAAATCTATTAAGACACTTCGATCTGATCGAGGTGGGGATTTGGACTTGAAATTCCAGGACTATATGATAGAACACGGGAATGCCTCAGCAGATCGATGTATTTGAACGGAGAAACAAAACTTTGTTGGACATGGTTCGGTCCATGATGAGTTATGCTTGGTTGCCTAACTCGTTCTGGGGGTATGCAGTAGAGACTGCAGCTTACATTTTGAATAACGTTCCCTCTAAAAGTGTTTCAGAAATACATTATGAGTTATGGATAGGACGTAAAGCTAGTTTACGTTATTATTGGATCTGGTGTTGCCCGACACATGTTTTGGTGCAAAATCCTAAGAAACTGGAACATTGTTCAAAATTATGCCTGTTTGTAGGTTACCCTAAAGGAATAAGAGGTGGTCAGTTTTATGATCCTCAAGATGATAAGATAATTGTATCGACAAATGTCACAATCCTAGAGGAAGACCACATTCGAGATCATAAACCCCGTAGTAAACTCGTATTGGAAGAGATTTCAAATAATGCCACAGACGAATCAACAAAATTTTTCGATCAGCCTTGCACATCAACAAGAGTTATATATAGATCAAGGACATCTGGTCCGTCACATCCTACTCAAGAGTTGAGAGAGTCTCGACATAGTTGGAGGGTTGTGAGATAGCTGACCGCAATATGGGTTTAATTGAAACCGAAGTCAACATATCTGATGATGGCTTAGAGGATCCATTAACATTTAAACAGGCTCTGATGATGGCTTAGAGGATCCATTAACATATAAACAGGCAGTGGATGATGTTGATCGAGATCAGTGGATCAAAGCTATAGACCTTGAAATAGAGTCTATGCACTTTAATTCAGTCTGGGAACTTGTAGATAAACCTGATGAGGTAAGACCTATCGATTGTAAGTGGATTTATAAGCGTAAAAGAGACCATATGGGGAAGGTACAGACCTATAAAGCTTGGTTAGTAGCAAAGGGTTATACCCAGATTGAGGGGGTGTACTATGAGGAAACCTTCTCACTTGTTGCTATGATTAAATCAATTAGGATACTCTTGTCAATTGCTACTTTTTATAATTATGAAATTTGGCAAATGGATGTCAAGACTGTCTTTCTAAATGGAGATCTTGAAGAGAGTATTTATATGGTCCAACCAGAAGGGTTTATTGAACAGGGTCAGGAGCAAAAGGTTTGCAAATTGAAGATATCTATTTATGGATTGAAACAGGAATCCAGATCCTGGAATATATGATTTGATACTACGGTAAAATCTTATGCCTTTGAACAGAATGTTGATGAATCGTGTGTATACAAAAAGATCATCAACTCCACTATAGAATTTCTAGTTTTGTATGTAGATGATATCCTACTTATTGGGAATAATGTAGGATACCTAATTGACATTAAAAATTGGCTAGCAGCCCAATTTCAAATGAACGATCTGAGAGGCGCAGTATGTTCTTGGGATTCAAATTCAAAACAGAAAGAACAGAACGCTAGCCATGTCTCAAACATCTTATATATACAAGGTGTTGCCTAGGTTTAAGATGCAGGATTCCAAAAGAGGTCTTTTACCTTTCCAGAATGGAATACATTTGTCAAAGGAACATTATCCTAAGACACCTCAAGAAGTTGAGGATATGAGACGGGTTCTCTATGCATTAACAGTCAAAAGTCTGATGTATGCAATGCTATGTACTTGTCCAGACATATGCTTTGCAGTAGGGATTGTCAATAGGTATCAGTCCAATCCTGATTATGAACATTGGATTGCTGTTAAGAATGAGGACAATATTGCTGATCCGTTTACAAGGGCCCTTCTACTAAGATTTTCAAGGGTCACCTAAAGCGTTTAGGATTACATGTAGAATAAATAGGTAAGTGGGAGAAAATATGGGTATGAGATGCCCTAGTTTATTCTATTTAGTTTTCTCTCATAACACAACTTTGTTGTAATCCACTAAGAGTGATAGTTCAAGTGGGAGTTTGTTGGGTTGTATGTCCTAAAACTCATAGTTTTTTAAATAGTAAACATATATGAAGTTCATTCAGACAAGTGTTGTTGATTGTAAATAACTCTAAATCCAATAAACTACGAACCCTTGGCTATTGTCATGAATACATTGACTTTATGTGGAGACATAAACTTGATTAAGTTTGAGTAAAATAGCCTAAATCGTCTATAGTTTTTGGATTAGGTTGGGTACCTTTTTTTGGAGATACTATTGAATACGACCTGCTTTATGATTGTTACAAATGTTTTAAAGTGTCATAAATGATGTGATCAGTTCATTCAGGTCGAGACATGTGAGCGGGGGTGCTCTACACGATGAGATTGTGAAAGATAGACCACGGAATAATCACTGTTATGTATTAACACCGTTAACATTGATTAATTTCACTTCTTGATGACCTAGATAACTTGATCTGAATCCTAAGCTATCTATAAACTCCTGTTTATTCGCGATTATCCTTTGGTCTGAATAGGTGAGGGTAAGCCCAACCTCGCTGCTCAATATGCCTTCCTTTTCCGGGATAAGATCGGGTAAATGGCTGGGGACATAGAATTTGCAAGATGGAAGTCACTTCTACCTATTTCAGGGATAGTTGAAAGGTTTTTCCTTTAAGGGTTGATCCCGGGTCTTGAACAAGGGGCCTCATCCTCTCGTTGGCCTTAGAGGGAACAGATTTAGTGATTATGATCCTAAATCAATTAGAGGGACAGTGGTACTTAAGGAGAAAAGATGTAACTCAGTGGTATTTCGGTATTTTATGTAGCTAAGGCTGTGAACAACCTGTGAAGGATCAACTTATTGATGACGATTATATCAAATGGATACATAATATATCTACAGTGAGGGGAGTGCAACTACAGGCTATAGTGGACATCCTATTACTTAATGAATGTTGATTAACTAGGTTAAAGAGTTTGACCAATTAGTCTCAGACCGTTGGAGCCTATGATCTGTAGGTCCATCAGTTCTCCTTACTAGCTTAATACGGACAAAATTGAAGAACTAGGTGAAGTAAGAATTTGAAATGTTCAAATTCGGTCTTAAGGGAGAATTGTATTTTATATAAGATATAATTTACAATTAAATAATTAAATAATAATTATTTATTTTTTAGAGTATACTTGATCATTAGCATGTAAGTATTTTTTAAACTTGATTAATGTGATTAATCAAAGCTAGGTGTCTTAAACAATTTAATATATGATATTAAATTTATTTATTTTATTTAATGAAAATTTTTTAATTAAATACTTTTCTAAAATTTGAAAATTGTTTTTCATTTTTTTATTAAAAAATTAGTTAGTGGAAAAATCCAATTATTGGATTTTCCCACTAACTAAGTGGACATTGAAGTGGCATTTCCCAAACTTGACACCTATAGATTACATGCTAATCTAGTTTGAGGTGGAAGACATGCAAAATGAGATTTTGCATGAGATTTTGCATGCGTTTTCTCTACAAAAGGCTTTGTTTTTGTATTTTGCAAGACTAATGCTTCCACAACTTTTGACCTAAAAACTTCTACCTCATTTCTCTTTACTCTCGTTCTTTTTATAATGAAATTCTCTTATTTTCACTAACATAACGGTCCCACAACCGTGTTCCTCAACCAAAGAATAGTGGGATTTACCGTTGGAGGTGTCGATCAAGCTTGGGTGAGGAAGATTGGGGTGGTTCAAAGGTTGTATTTTCTATCCCTTTTCCTTGCTTATTCTTGTTTTTATTGCAATTAGAATGTTGTCGATTTCATCGCTTCCACTATGCATGCGTTTTTTATGTTCCATCAGTTTTATGCCCTAAAACTCGTAGATAGTAAATATTATTAATTGACCGTCATCAATAAGGAGTTATAGATGTTAATTCAATAAATGTTATTGTTTGTATTGTTGGTCTATTTTTGTTTTAATAACCCTAAATCCAATAAACTAACATCCAAGGCTGCTTATGAGTCTTGAACTATATGTGGAGGCATACAGGGATCAATGTTAAAGATACAACTTGAAGGGTCTATAGTATAGGGATAAGGCTGGGTACCTTATCCTAATAACACTTGGATATGAACCACTTTGTATTTGATATAAACACAATGATCCAACGTGTTCGTGTAGTTTACATGTGAGTGGAGGTATCCTATGCAATGAGTTTGTATAAGACTGAACTGCGAAATAGTAACCAGTAGATGTAACACCGTTAGCTAGTTAGGTTCCTGTTTCAATTGGATGACCTAGGTAACTTAGTCTTAATCCTGAGTGTATTATGAACTCCTGTTCATGAGGAACTGTCCTTTTATTTGTATGGATGAGGGTGGCCAGTTGGTCGACCCAATATGCATACCATTTTAAGGACAAGATCGAGTGAAAAGCTGGGAACATAATAATACAAGATGGAATTCACTCCTCGTTTTAAGGGTAAGTAGATGAGTGTTTCCGAGACTTGAATAAAGGGCCCTATCCTCTCATTGGTCCGAGAGGGGTTTTTGTTTATTTGTTGGACCATAAACAAGTTGTTCATTAGAGGAGCACTGGTACTTAAGAAGTCAGAGGTAACCCAAGGGTAAAACAGTAATTTGACCCAGTTAGAGTTACGAACACTTGTGAAGGACTAACTTGCTGTTATTGGTCTTTATCCATGGACACAGAAATATATTTGTAGTGGAAGAGTGGAGTTGTGGGTCTTTAGTGGAGTGTACACATAGTTACCGAATATTGATTAACTTGATTATTGAGTTTAGCCAATTAATCTCATATCGTTGGAGTTTCTGATCTGTAGGCCCACCAGATTCCCTTGTTAGCTCACTAGAGGATATATAAGAGGGATGATTTTAATTGTTCAAATTAATTTGAGAAAACTATATATTAATGTGATTAATATATAATTGATTATGGATATGATCTATAATTCAAATTAAATTAGAAAGTAATAATTGAATAATATTCAATTAATTAATTTAAGTGAATTAGATTCACAAAGAATTAATTAACAGAGAGGTATTGCACATATACATATGATGTTTATGATAATTATATATATATATATTAAATTGGATTTAATGTATAAATAGTTATTTAATTAATGCGAAAATTAAATTAAATAAGTGTTATTTAATTGTGTTAAATTAATTAAATAGTGTTATTTAATTAATTGGACTAATTAATTAAATAAATGTTAATTAATTAATTAATTTTGGAAAAGGAAAATAGGAAAAGGATTAGAAAAATGGCTTGGCGCTTCTCTATATAAAGACTTCCCTATGTCCCCTTTGGGAGACACATACACTGACAATACACGACACACAAGTGTTATACATTAAACCACAAAGAGAATCCTCTCTACTCTCTAAAACCCTGTTCTCCTCTCCCTCTCCCAATAGTTTGATACCATCTATCCCTTTATTGGAATCCTAAAGAATAATAAGATTACTCTCGTGGTAATGTTCAAGATTGTTTCAAAACATACTACTGAGGATATGAGATGGTACAAAGATAGGAGGTGTGAAACTGAAGGAATACTTCAACATCCTGTTGATGTTGAGGGTTGGAAGCATTTTGATGCCCAATACCCTTTTTTTTCTTTGGATGCCTGTAATGTCAGATTAGCACTTTCTTCAAATGGTTTTAACCCATTTGGAAACATGAGCACATCATATAGCATGCGGCCAGTTATGCTTATTCCATACAACGTGCCCCCTTGGAAGTGTATGAAAGCACAATTTATGTTTCTATCTCTACTCATCCCTGGTCCAAGGTCTCCTGGTAAAGAATTTGATATTTAACTACAACCACTAGTAGATGAGTTAAATGAGTTGTGGGTTAATGGTGTTCGAACATATGATAGTTTCAGTGCTTATTTCTTCCAACTTCATGTTGCACTTTTGTGAAAAATCAATGATTTTCTAGCTTTTGCTGATTTATCTAGTTTAAGGACAAAAAGTTATAAAGCATGTCTAGTTTGTAATGTTGATATAAGCTTAATGAGACTAAAGAGAAAAATTTGTTATATGGGGCATCTTTGATATATACATTTTACACATTCATGGCGTAAAAGTAGGCAACATGATGGAAAAAAAGAAATGCTAGTAGCTTCGAATATATTATCTAGACAAGATATTATAAATCAATTGAATTCAATAAGTTTTCCTATGTTGAGCAAGAATCCTACAAGCCGCAATGTGAAATGAAAAAGGGTAATTAGTGAGCATAGTGGGCTATTAGTTTTTTCTAAACATATACGATAGTTAGCTGTGGGCTATTTCGACAATTAACTCTTGATGAGTTAGAGAAATCACACTGATACATTCTAAACAATTGTGATGAGGTGCAACCTTTCACTTTTTTTTATTTTTAATATAACTAGAAAGTTAAACTAACTTGCAAAACATAGGGAGAATGTGAGAGTATTTGAATCAAATAATGGACATGGTGATTTGCATAAGAGGCAACAGTTAGAATTCTCTACTTGGTTCAAATCAAAGGTATGGTGGCTTTCATATCTTTAAGTTATAAAACCTTTAGTTTTATCTAAGCATTATCTTTATGATTAGGCTCAAATGTTGCATCGTGGTAAAATGATATCCAATGATTTGTATGCCTTTGCTTGTAGGCTGAATGATTCTTGTTTGCCTCGTGATTTAGGCCTAAAAGTGCTATGAGTGAAGATAAAGGATGGTAATGAATGGATGAGATGAGTGGAGATGGATGATGGATTAACTTCTCTTTAAGAAAAGTAGGCGATACATTGAAGTGGATGTAAACATACCTTGTGAAATGCATACAAGCTTTCCTAAATCAGATCTAAGTATAAATCTAACGTAAGATTCCTGATAAGTCAAGGGTCAAACGTAGGGACTCTAGAGTAGTCTAACGCAGATTCTATTTTCAATCTAATGTAGAGGGTTCCTAAATTTGCTTAAGTGTGAATTATGTTCACTAACCTAAATGCAAGCATACAAGAAGATGTAGGAGTTCAGAGGGAGAAGGGAAAATTATGGATGAATGGTCTTTAGTACTGATGATATGCTTTAATCCCAAGTGAGAGTAACAAGCTTGTGAGTACATTGAAAGTGAGATGAAAATGGTATGAATGTTGGTTTACAAACTAAGTGTTAGTGTTATGTGTTGGTGTTTCTATTCCTTAGTTCATATTTAATTCAACATTAATGGAATGCCACATGTATTTCTATCTCTAGGGTACATGCGTTGATTACAGAGAACAGAATAAAGATGCAAGTAACTTTATCTCTGAACCTACTATGCGCTCTGATATTATGCGTTATATAGTTAAATGCCTCTCTTGAGTGGTTTAACTACTTGGTAACTTGAATCAACTGATCAAAATGGTTGACGAATGGAATTCAAACATTCATTAAGTCAGAAATCTAGCAAACACGAACATATTTAAATGTGAACAAATGGATAAGTGGTGAACAATCAACAATTGAATTAAAGATAGTAATTGTTTGTAAACAAATGGATAAGTGAAAATGAGATGTAGAACAAAGGAGTCAAGCTGCAGAGTCCAATTTCTTGTCTCTTTTGCTCAATTTTAATGCGTGTTTGATCAATTTGGTGAAGAACGTGATGAAGAATCCTCTCTCGAGCTTTATCTTCAACAACTCCTCTTAATCAATGGTGAAAATTGATCTTCCCTCCTATCTCCTTCTTGCAAGCAGAAAAATTGAGCTAAAGTACTAACTGGCTCTTTAAAACGTCTAAGTATCTACTTCTGTAACTGGTTAACTCCTTTTTAGCAGCTAACTTCCCTTTTTTTAGGCAACTCCAAGCAACTTGCTGACAGCATTTGCATTAAATTCTATACTCTCAGTCAGCCATCTGCCACTTCTGAGACATTTAAACGCTGCTAGTCAGATGCCCATATTTGCACGGTGATTTGACAGAAAAGGTGTGAGCCAATGTATCCTTTTTGTGTTAAACATCCTTGGACGCATAGCCCTTGCGCCAGCTTGGTCTGCAACACTTAGTGAAATTGCAATTCCTACCTTGAGATGTGTTAGTGAAGCAAATTTTAATTAAAATGTTACTTTTGAATAAGTTAACGGTATGTAAGGAATTCTATGCATTTTTCCTTAGAGTGGATGTGTGCTTATCAATAAAGATCTTGATTATTTCAACTTTTAAGAGGCAATAACTTGTATTTCTACAAGTTATTACACCTACAAATTTTGAACAATTCACGTCCTTGAGCATTCCTAAAATAATTCCTTATCATACTTTCATCATCTTAACGCATTAGCTCTACTTCTTATCATGTCTAACTTATAAATATTTAAGGTTGGCATTTGAAAAAAATTACAGGTTTAACCCTTCTAAAGAAATATATACTTGTTCTCTTATGCGGCAAACCTTTTTGTCAAAATTCCTTATTTTCTAAAATATTTTTCTTTTTAATCCAGTAATGTGTTGGAAGCTTTTCCTGTTGTAAAAACTTATTCAACAGCAAGTTGTTATTTTTAGAACTACCCATGCGTCAATTCAAGTAACTTACTTTTGTTTTGGCTTTCCCCCATGGGTGTCATGCGAATATCCAACTACGAGTAAGTGTTCTTCATGACTTAAACTCATATCTAAGCATCTATGTGTTTTTTTTTTTTTTTTTTTTTTTATTTCTTGGGCTTAGATAGTAGAGTTATAATGCGTTGATCTTGGTTACTTAACTTCGTTTTGGTTTACCCCCACGGGTGTCATGCGGGGATCTAACAACGTTTAAGTGTCATTTCTAATTTAAGTCTTATCAACTGAAGTTCCCCCTTTGTGTTGATAGCGGAGTTTTACGTCAAAATTATTAGTGATGATTTTTTTGTTATTTAAGTAAATAAATTAAAACAGGTTCTTATAAACAAGAAGATGCATCAACACGAACCTCCTCACCCCCAAATTCTGGAGATCAGCAAGGTCCTCATTGCGGAAAGTGAACTATAAAAATGCCTTGGGATTTTTAAAAGGAGGTTTGAGTTGAGGCTTGCGCGCGTTGGAAATGAACTATATGATTTATTTAGAGAATTTGTAAACTTGAGATTTCTAATGCCTAACTTGAACTTATAATTTATCAACATTAATCTTATCAATGAGGTATCAACGTGGAATGCAAGACAAGAAAAACAAGAAATTATAAAAGGAATTCTAAAAGAGAAACGCAAAGATCATAATTGTATGTTTCATTCATAAGAGTAGATAAAATTCAAAACAAACACAATTCATACAAAAGTTAATTGCAAATAAAAATAGAAGACCAACACCCCCAAATTTTCTACGATGCTAGCATGTCGTCCCTGGATTCAAGTGTAACGTCTTCATCCATGAATCTAAGTGGATTGACTAGGTGTGCTGTCAAAGGAGGCAATGTGAACATCCCCATAAAAACTTTGTTGATTTATTGCATTGTGAAATTAAATTCGTATTGACTTTTCTGCGTCTGTTGGCACAAAGAATCCATTAGAGCCACGTTCTGGCATTGTAGCATTGCTAGTTGCAAATGCAGTGCTGCCATGGATGCAGCTAGTGGTATGATCTGGGCTTGGATGAATTGTTTAAGTTCATCCATATTGGATTGATGTATTGGGAGGGTAGGTGCATTGGTTGGAAGAGGTTGGCTATCATGCGTCTCCCCAACTGGATCTTTAGTATGTTGGGCGTTGCTTGTACCCAACCCAGTTGGTTCATAAACGGTTATAGGAGGAATAAAAGAGGGAATTATGGATGAGCTAAGAGGGGAGGGTTGAGGGATGTAAGTCTCCTGATCCTCATGCGTTTCATCTTGAGGCGTTGGATCGAGTGGGTCACCAAGGGGTGAATGTAAGGTTAAGGCATGAAGGGGTGAGTTCAGGTCCAGGATGCTAGTGTTGGGATTGGTGTGCTATATCTCTCTTGTATTCTCGTAGTTTGTAAACATTGTATAAACAAATTGTTATTAATAAAATAATTGTTATTTTATGAGCATTTAATCAATCCAATAAACAAAGATCCTAAGTTATTTTATGTAATTTAAACATGTATGTAGAGAATACAGGTGGATCATGTTTAAATGATAACCTAAATTGTCTATATTTGATGGACAAGACTGGGTACCTTATCCTGGTGACACTACAGATACGACCTACTAGATGTTACAAGTGTTGTAAAGTTCTACAAATGATCTAATCTTGATAAGACCAGACCACGAAATAATCCTAGAGCGGGGGTATCCTATACAAAGAGTTTGTATAAGACCAGACCACAAAATAATTAGTCTCGTTATATAACATTGTTAATAAGAGAGACTTATATTTCACCACGATGACCATAAGTGACATTACCTAAATCCTGACTGAGTTGTGAATTCTTGCCGATGAAGATAGTTTTTTGATTTGTACGGGTGAGAGTGACCAGATCGCCAACTCAATAAGCCTACCATTTTGAGGATTCGTCTGATTGGGGAGTTGGGAACACAACTACAAAAGACGAAATGCATTCATTCCTTGATGTCAGGGTAAATAGATAAATTGCTCCCTTAAGGCTAATTTCGGGGCTTGAACATTGTGACCACACCCTTTTTGCCTCGAGAGAAATTTGGTTACAGTTAGACTATGACTTATTCTTAATTAGAGGAATTTGATTAGATGTAACTATAGGGGCAAAATGGTAATTTTGGTCCAACTGTATTTATGAGCAATTTGTGAAGGGTCATCGCGCTGTTGACTGGTTATATCTAATGGACACAAAATATATCTGTAGTACAAAATTTGCAGCTGTCGATCTTTAGTAGAGTGACTGGCAATTAATAGATGTTGGATAATTTAATTAAAGAGTTTAATTAATTATGCAAGTACCATTGAAGCTTCAATATATAGGTTCAGAAGGTCCCTTCTATAGCTGAGCAGAGATCATTGAGAATTAATGTTTGATTAATTTTAATTTTTCAAATTAGTTGAGGGAATTAACTATATATGATAATAAATTAAATTAATTATATGTGATATAATTAATATAATGTATTTGATACATTATAAAATAAATTTTTTTCAGAGGAATTAAGTATTTAAATGTGATTCAAATACCAATTATATGGATGAGATTCATATAATTTAGTATAGATGTGATTTATACCAAAAACCATGATTAATTGAGAGAAATACAAACTATAGGTTATATTGTATTTGATACAACATAACAACTATAGGTTATATGTTATATTTGATATAACACTTAGTTATATATACATATAATAATTTAGTTATTCTATTTATATATATTTAATTTAATTTAATTTAGAATTAAATTAAATGAGGGACTTATGAAAATAACTCCTCTTGCATTTTGATGCAGAGTTTTTCTCTCTGGCTTTCCCTTCAAGAGATCACATAGAGAAGAAAAATCCTTCTTCTTCATCTCTCAAAAGCTCATTCCCTCTTACAAAATTACAGAGGCCACAACTATTGGATTCTCATTCTCAAGAGAATATAGAGGTTGACCTATTGGTGGTGGCCATTTGTTTTTTTGGAAGTTTTTGGAGATCGAGATCCTAATCGAAGTATTCGTGATTGGATCGACGGAATATGCAAAGAATTTTGTCTTCAAGAGCAAGTTTCTTTAAACCCTAATTTTAATTCCCTTCAAGCATATTGTAAATTTATTTATTATGTGTAATTTAATTGATTTGTAAATTAGGATTATGTGAAAAAAATTAAAATTGGAACCGATCCCCTTCTGCTGCAAACCTTTACCAGTTCTTCAATTGGTATGAGTAGGGTTATTTTTTTTTCTTGGCCCAATTTATTTTTTTCATAATTTTTTTTACAGATTTATGGTAGGTGTTGCATTCTGTAATTTTATTCATTTGATGAATGAATAGTTGAATTTGGTTTGCAATTTATGGATGTTTCAGGATTAGGCTTTAGATTTACAGATTTATTATTAGAAATTTCATTTGTAAGGGCTTGTTGTTTTAAATTGCATATAGAGTATGTAAATTCATAGTTTTGAGTCGTTCATGATGTTTTTGACGACATAATGGTGAAATCAAGGCCGAAATCAGAAAAGAAATGACACAGATCGCAACTGTATAGTGGCTACTGTACAGTAGCATTGCAACATTGTGCCCTAGCGTTGCAACGTTATGATGAGGCGGAATGAAAAATTTTTCTGTATTGTTGCAATGTTAGGACATAGCGTTGCAACGCTCCAAGACAAAAAAAAATTTTCGATTCGTGCACGGTTCGGTTCATGGCTTAATTGGTTCGCATCCAGTCCAATTGGTTCGAATGGTTCGAGGGCGGTTCGGGTGTTGGGTGGTCTGGTTTATGTTGTTCAAGGCCCGGTTCACTTGTTCCGAACCAATTTAACTATTATTTTGTAATAGTTAGACTTTTTGATTAATTAAATTAATATAAATGGTATATTAGTTTAATTAATAGTTTAGGAGTCCAATCCTAGTCTAATAATTGTGTTTTAAATTATGCATATAATGTATGATTTAATTTATTTAAATATGTCATAATGTATGCCATATTGTAAAAATCCCACCATAGGTTATGCTTTATTCACGCATCATTTATATTATAAGAGTTATAATATATAGTTGAATGTATGGATGCAATGTATGTTTGATAACTGGCAGAAATGCTAGTTACTATAAGCCTTTTATTTAGAATTATGAGGGCTAACAGGTAGAAAACGCAGTGATATTACTTAGAATTTGTGAAAAATTGAGTTTTGCGTCGATAAGCACCTAAAACCTCACTGACCCAATAGTATGCGTTATTCCATGTCAAAGTGTCTATTTTTGTAGCTATCGCAGGAATCAAACGCATGCGTTTGTAATAAGCAATCACAGACAAACGCATGCGCTGAAGCCAGACGACCGCAAAAGATGAACGCAGACGGCGACCCCATGCGTCCAACGCATGGAAGTTGTGGTAAACGCATGCGTCCAACGCATGGAGAACGCGGTGAACAAATAGAGATTGTGGCAACAGAGTGACAGCAATAATAGAAAAATCGCAAGATGGATAGAACGCATTGATAACTTCAGCTAAATTAAGCTCGGACGCATACCTTGAGAGTATCAACAAGATAAGACGATGTGACAACGCCCATACCGCGATAAAAGCAACAGTGAGCCATACCTTCATCATTACAGCTGTCGGCATCCAAGTTCTAAAAATAGCCCTTGAAACCCTCATTATGAGACATCCGAGCTTCTGCCTCAAGGCAAAAGTTTGTGATCACAGATTAGAGCTTGAAAGAGGTTTCCAGTGAGAATTCTTCATCTCCACAACCCAGACCGAGTGACGATCGAAGCATTCACCAGAGATAGAGCTCGAGAGAGACATCTCCACCATTCAACAATGGCACCACTGACAACCTTGATGCAGAGTCCCTCATCTCCCTTCTAATTTCTATATTGTATTACATTTTAGCTTGAGATATCAAGATATTTTATGATCAATGCAAATCTTAATTCCTTCATTATCGTCTTCTTCATCATCTTCATCTCTACCATAGTTTTTCTTTAGCGTTTATTTATCAAAGTCAATCACATGCTTAATCGTGTAGCATAGAGATAGGACGCATGTAGCAACCCATCGAGAGGTGTGCGTTGTGCAAGTATAAGTGAGTTAATCCTCTTTGCTTGGTAAAAGGCTGTGGTAACGCCAGTCTATGGGATGTTACATTGCTTGTCTATAAGTTAAATAGTCGTATCTAACTGCCTGAGAAGGTAAAGGATATAACGTACTAAGCAAGGTCGTATTGTTCCTAGAGATAGGCACACTCTTATGTTCGACGCAACCATGCACTATAGAAATATAGTCATGCGGCTAACCACCTAGAGGTGTGATGTGTTAGTGGAACGAGCTGGGATTACTCGGGCGATTTAAGATAGTAAACATTACTATGCGTTATTGGTTGTTGTGTCTCTACTTATTCTCATTGCAAGTCTTTTATTGCTCAATCTGTTTAGTTAGGAGTGGGAGTAGTGTGTAAAACCTTTAAACCTTCTTCGCTTTATTTTTATTCTTATTCATCGCCTCAATGCATCACCCCACAAATATTATTGAGCGACAAGTCCCCATGTTCGACCTCGGATTACCCGAGAAACTTGCATTTGTGTTATACTTGGCGCAAACGTAAGAAAACTTGTGATAGGAACGCGTGATCATTGCATGCTAAGATTAACGCATCATCATTCCGACGCATGACCTCAAACGCATGGGAACAAACGCATCAGTTATATCTAACGCATGATTTCATGTTTAAACCCATCCGTCCTTAAATGATAAAAATAAAACAAAACAAAACGCGTTCATAAATTATCCTAACAAGTTTTTGGCGTCATTGCCGAGGACTTGGCAGCTAATGTTTTGTGAAGTTTTTGTGTTTTCGCAGGAACACTTTAATTCTTAGGCGTATTGTAGATTGTGCGACCAAACTGCAAACAATATTTGAAGCATAGGCGATGCATCGAAAGTAAAATATTGACCCCGAGATAGAAAGGCTATCTGTCGCATGAGCTGGAAGCAGTCTTAAACGCATGTCAAGCATCATGCGTCCAAAAACTACTGGAAGCTCCAATGGTCAGGGCGAACCCCTTGACCCAAGCAGTTGAGAGCCATCTCCTGCATGGGAGACTCCTTGCAGTGACAACACTCAAATTCCTCCAGGGATGTCTTCTGTTCTATCTTTTACATTGCTTTCTTAGTTTAGGTTATCACTTTTATTTATTGTTATTTTGGATATGCGGCTGCTTCCTTGGTAATGGTGCGTTTTCTCCTTATAGGTGCGATAATAACTCTTCTCGACGTGTAGTTACAACGGAAGAATCATCCACACCCTTTAACGTATGGCTTCAATCGCATGAACTCCAATGCATTGTCACATGCGTTCTTCTACTTAAGTTTCTTTTCTTGTTATCTTTTATGCAGTATCCTTTGGAATTCTCCTTGTCTGACTGCAGTTCTTTGCGATGCGTCTATGATGGTACAAATAATTCACCACGTCCTCTTGCTAGGCATCGCAAGGCACCCCTTACTTTTAATATCCTCTTCAAATTGTGAAAGTCTATAGTTTTATATGTGCAAACTTTTGCTCAAGCATTTGTTATCACATTCCTGTTGAGTTTACTTTTCGCTTGCAGTGAGAATGCTGCCACCCACTAAGTTTGAGGGGTGGCAGTAGTCTCGGAGAATTGCATTCATCATATTGCAGTCATTTCCTTAAAAAAAAAACTTTTGAAAATAACAACCCCACTGTCAACGCAATGGGGAAATCCATATTGATAAGAGTTAAGTTGTGAAAGGCATTTACTCGTAGTTGGATGTCCACATGACACCCGTGGGGGCAAGCCAAAACGAAGGTAAATCGCCAGGATCGACGCATCAACGCAACTCCTCTGTCTGGCGTAAGCCAAATTAAGCAAGACATGAGTTGAGTTGAATACGAAACGCAACCGAAGTTGGATGCCCGCATGACATACATGGGGGTAAGCCAAAACGAAGAGCGTAACCAGGTTCAACGCCGCATTCGAATAAGTAAATGCATGGGCTTGAATTGTTTTAAACAAATGCATTCTCATGAGCTGAACGCAAAGTTGCGAAGAATGAATAAAAAGTTTTTAAGCAAAGGCTTGCCAAATTTCAACTTAGAAAAGATCTCTTTGAAGAAGCAACCAAAGTAGAGGAAAGCATTGCAACCATGGTTAAAGGTACGAGTTAATTATATTCTGAAAAGTTGGTCATCACAAAGGAACGCCGAAAGGTGAGTTAAGAATTTCTTGAGTGTAACGCATGCTTGAGGATAAACATGATTCTAAGTTTGGGGGGGGATAACTAGCAGAAATGTCAATTAATATAAGCCTTTTATTTAGAATTATGAGGGCTAATAGGTAGAAAATGCAGTGATATTACTTAGAATTTATGAAAAATCGAGTTTTGCGTCGATAAGCACCTAAAACCTCATTGACCCAATAGTATGCGTTATTCCATGCCAAAGTGTCTATTTTTTAAGCTATCATAGGAATCAAATGCATTCATTTGTAATAAGCAATTACAGACAAACGCATGCGCTGAAGCCAGGCGACTGCAAAAGACGAACGCAGACAGTAACCCCATGCGTCCAACGCATGGAAGTTGCAGTAAACGCATGCGTCCAATGCATGGAGAACGCGGTGAACAAATAGAGATTGCGGCCACGGAGTGACATTTATAATAGAAGAATGGCAAGATGGGTAGAACGCATTGATAACTTCAACTAAATTAAGCTCGGACGCATACCTTGAGAGTATCAACAAGATAAGACGATGTGACAACGCCCATACCGCAGTAAAAGCAACAGTGAGCCATACCTTCATCATTACAGCTGTCGGCATCCAAGTTCTAAAAATAGCCCTTGAGACCCTCATTATGAGACATCCGAGCTTTTACCTCAAGGCAAAATTTTGTGATCACAGATGAGAGCTTGAAAGAGGTTTCCAGTGAGAATTCTTCATCTCCACAACCTAGATCGAGTGACGATCGGAGCATTCGCCGGAGATAGAGCTCGAGAGAGACATCTCCACCATTCAACCATGGCACCACCAGCAGTCTTGACGCACAGTCCTTCATCTCCCTTCTAATCTCTGTATTGTAATACATTTTAGCTTGAGATATTAAGATATTTTGTGATCAATGTAAATCTTAATTCCTTCATTACCATCTTCTTCATCATCTTCATCTTTACCATAGTTTTTCTTCAGCGTTTATTTATCAAAGTCAATTGCATGCTTAATCGTGTAGCCTAAATATAGGACGTATGTAGCAACCGACCGAGAGATGTGCGTTGTGCAAGTATAAGTGAGTTAATCCTCTTTGCTTGGTGAAAGGCTGTGGCAACACCTGTCTATTGGATGTTGCATTGCTTGTCTATAAGTTAAATAGCCGCATCTAACTGCTTGAGAAGGTAAGGGATGGAACGCACTAAGCAAGGTTCGTATTGTTCCTAGAGATAGGCACACTCTTATGCTCGACATAAGCATGCACTATAGAGATATAGTCATGCGGCTGAGCACCTAGAGGTGTGATGCGTTAATGCAACGAGCTGGGATTACTCGAGCGATTTAAGATAGTAAACATTACTATGCGTTATTGGTTGTTGTGTCTCTACTTATTCTCATTGCAAGTCTTCTAATGCTCAATCTGTTTAGTTAGGAGTAAGAGTAGTGTGTAAAACCTTTAAACCTTCTTTGCTTTATTTTTATTCTTATTCATCACCTCAAACGCATCACCTCACAAATATTATTGAGTGACAAGTTCCCGTGTTCGACCTCGGATTACCCGAGAAACTTGCGTTTGTGTTATACTTGGCACAAGCGTAAGAAAACTTGTGATAGGAACGCGTGATCATTACATGCTAAGATTAACGTATCATCATTCCGACGCATGACCTCAGACGCATGGGAGCAAACGCATCAATTATGTCTAATGCATGATTTCATGTTCAAACCCATCCGTCCTTAAATGATAAAAATAAAACAAAACAAAACGCGTCCATAAATTATCCCAACAATGTTTTTAATTATTTCATTCCTTTAATATACAAGATGTTATGTATGTTTAGTAATGAAATGGGAATTGCATGATGCATGACATTAATTTATATAATCTTATAATTGTTATAATTTTACTAAGTATGTTATTCGATACAATGTATGGTTTTAATTTCTTTCATTTATTTTAGAATCATTATAATTCAATGAATTAAAAATTAAAATCAATAATTATTTTAGAATCGTTATAATTAAATGCATGCAAACCTTAGGTTAAAATCATTTTTTAAAATAGTTTTAAAATATGATTCACATAGACCTAAGATCACATTTCTAATATGATTAGAAATTAAGTTTAATCTTTTTAATCAGTTTAACAGGATTAAATTGATTTTAATAAAAGATCAAAATTGTAGCAAACGTATCCATAAAGGACTTTTTGTCTAAGACTAGTTCTTTCTAGGCTAGGGTATTTAAGTTGATGGAAACGGAACACCCCTACCTAGAAACTGATCTGGAAAGATGAATTAGATAGATTTTCTATAAGTATGCAATTGTTGATTAAAGTTTATTAAAATATTTAAAGAACATTAATCAAAATTGTTTAACTATCCAAAGTAATGTTACTTTTGGGAAAACTTTAACAATCACTTAGTAAAAATAATTAGCCATATTTTTCCTAAGTTAAATAAACTCTAGGTTATTAAAATACTCTGTGGGAGGAAAAAGATGTATACGATATGTCAATTTTGAGTCATGTTTCTAAAAGTTCTATGAGTAAAGATAAAGAATGGTAATGAATAGATAAGATAAGTGGAGATGGATGATGGATTAATTTCTCTCTAAGAAAATTAGATGATGTGTTAGAGTAGATGTAAGCACACCTTATGAAATGTGTACAAGCTTTTCTAAATCAGATCAAAATATAATCTAACTTAGGTTTCCTGATAAGTCTAGGATCAAAAGCAAGGATTTTAGAGTAGTCTAACGCAAATTCTATATTCAATCTAATGTAGACGAATCCTAAATATGCTTAAGTGTGAATTATGTTCACTAACCTAAATGTAAGCATACAAGAAGAAGTAGAAGTTCCGAGGGAGTAGGAGAAATTATGGATGAATGGTCTTTAGTGCTGATGATATGCGTTGATCCTAAGTGGGAGTAACAAGCTTGTGAGTACAGTAAAATTGAGATTAAAATTGTATAAATGCTGGTTTGCAAACTAAGTGTTAATGTTATGCGTTGGTGTTTTTGTTCCTTAGTTCAGATTTAGTTAAACATTTCTCAATGAGAATACCACATGTATTCCTATCTCTAGGGTATATGCGTTGAGTACAGAGAACAAAATAAAGATGCAAGTAACTTTATCTCTAAACCTACTATGCATTCTGACTTGATGCGTTCTATAGTTCTCTCTAGTGGTTTAACTACTTGGTAACATCAATCAACTGATCAGGATGGACTATGAATGGAAATATTCATTAATTCAGAAAACTAGCAAACAGAAACATATTTGAATGTAAACAAATGGATTAGTGGTGAATGATCAATGATTAAATTAGGGATAACAATTGTTTGTACAACAATTTCAGCTTGACAAAATGAAATGAGAGATGGAAATGAGATGTAGAACGAAGGAGTCAAGCCACAGAGTCCAATTTTTTGTTCTCTTTGGCTCAATTGTAATGCTCATTCGACCAATGTGGTGAAGAACGTGATAAAGACTCCTCCCTTGAGCATTATCTCCAATAACTCCTCTTGATCGACGATGACAATGGATGTTCCCTCCTATCTCCTTCTTGCAGGCAGTATAATTGAGCTAAAGTACTAACTGACTCTCTAAAATGTCTTAATATGTACTTATATAACAGGCAAGCTATCTTTTTCTTCAGCAGCTAATTAGCCTTTTTATAGGAAACTTTAAGAAACTTGTTGATAGGACTTACATTAAATTTGATATCCTGAGTCAGCCGCTTGCCATTTATGAGGCATTCCGTCAGTCAGATGTCTATACCTGCAAGTGGTGATTTGATAGAAAAGGTGCGAGCCAATTTATCCTTTTTGCGTTGAGCATCTTTGGACACATAACCCTTGAGTCAGCTTGATCTGCAACACTTAATGGAATTTTGATTCTTATGTTGAGATGTATTAGTGAAGAAAATTTTAGCAAAAATGTTGCTTTTGAATGAGTTAACGGTATGCAAGGAATTCTATATGTTTTTCCTTAGAATTGATATATTTTTATCAATAAAGATTTGAATTGTTCCAACTTTTAAGATACAATAATTTGTATTTCTACAAGTTATCAATTGTGCTCAATCTTATAGCGAGTGTATAGCAATTAGAGTTCGATCTCATACAAAAGATCATGATAGCCTTCGAACCACTCAAAATAGTGGAGTAATGGTGCCTAGTGATGATGAAACCGGACAAATCAATTTTTATGGTGAATTACATGAAATAATAGGACTACAATACATTTGCATGAAGGTAGTTAATCATTTTTAGTGTGTATGGTATGATATCAGTTCACGAAACAATAGGATTTATATAGTTGATGGCTTCATATCAATAAATTCAGAAAGAAGAGGGCACGAAGATTAGTGAGATTGATTTATTTAAGCTCATCCACTGTAATGCAAAGAAGGGTTGGTTAATGAGGCAAAATCAAAATTTGTGAGTAAAACTTTTTGTTCATTATTATTTTCTACTATTCTACAACATATTAATACTATTACATAAGTAATTATGTTATAGGATGAAATAGTGACATTAAAAAAATTTTCATCACAAGAAGGGGGTGAATCTCTTCTAGACAAGGAAATATGTGAACTGGTGTTGGGTAAGCGGTTGGGACATGTGAAGGGGCTTGGTTGGGGCCAAAACCAAGAAGTGAGTTCCAAAAATTCAAAAGAAAGGGGTGCACATATTGCACATTTGCAATATAAACCCGAGACTTTCCTTGGATTATTTGTTCTTGTCACACATTGTAAGATGTTGGATTTAAGTTGTTGTTCTATTGTTGAAGAAAATGGCAAAGCTTTTGGTTGAAGTTGTCTTTAATAATTTTGGAATTTATAAATAAAGAAAATAAAAGAAAAGGAACAAAGAAAAAGAAAGGAAAAGAAAAGAAAAGAAAAGGAAAAGGAAAAAGGAAAAAAAAAGAAAATAAAAGAAATTGGAAACCCATTCGGTGCTTAAGGTTTAAAGTGAGAACCCACTCATTTCAGCCCATTTCTCCATCATTTCCCATTATATTTTCAAAGAATTTCGAGAGAGAGAGTAAAGGAATAGGGAGAAGAAGTTGCTGCAGGTTGAAGGTTGAAGAAGGGAGGAAAAGCTCATGCAAGTGCAACCATAGAAGAATTTGGGTTCAACCTACCTATCTCTGGTTTTTAAGTCGGTTTGAGCTACACAAGAAGAACTAAGAGATGAGGCCTGACTTTCTTGAAATTTAATCTATTTTTTAAGAAATTTCATGAAGGAAGCTCGAGCTAAATCTGATGTTAAGTTAATTGTTTTTAAAAAGGAATACATAGCACAGAATTTTCGTGCAAATCAGAAGGATCTCTGCTTTTCTCTGGTTTTTTGAACATTCTGGGGTGTACAGGTTGGATTAAAAGCTCAATTGGATATGGTTGGAAAGCTTATTCAATTTCCTATAACTTTCATGATGGATTTGTGAGCTAAAAATGATTAGAAGTAGGTTTAATTTCAGGAGAAAAGTAGAGGGTAGCAAAGAAGTACGAATCTGTATTCACTGTGTTTGAGGGATTTCTTGACAAATTCGTTGGGAATCTCGTTTTTATTCCTTCAGATAAGTTGTAGAAGGTTCCAAAATGAAGAATTTGATATATAGTACATTAATTTTGGTCAAGTATTGAGGAAGTTATGAGTATTGGAAATTAGGGTATTGAATCTGGAAAATCTGGAAAGAAAATGTGAATTGTGATTTTATTTCTAGAATTTAGAATTCATGAGCACGGAAAGACAAGATGATTTATAGTTCTGATGCTCGGTTTTGGTTGGTTGACAGGCCAAGAGGAAATAGGCTGAGTCTATAGACCAGGGAAGTAGCCAAGACGATGAGTGACAAAACAAATTTCAAAAATGATTTCTAAATTGTAATTTATGCTTAAATGGTTTACATGCTTGAATATGAACTTATGAATGATACATGATTTCTATGAATGGTTTCAAGCATAAGTTTTGAGCTTAGATTTTCTAATGAGGTTTATATACGAGCACGTGATTATTGACTTCCTGAAAAGTAGTTGAAACGATACCATTTAAGATAAAGTATGTATTAGCGAGTACTGTTTAAAGATTTTCAGTTTTTCACGAGCAAGCCGAGTAAGCTTGAGTTTTACGAAAGATAAAAATAAGCAGGCATGTTTTAATGTTTTCATGTGGTTTTCTGAGACTTTTATTGACTACATGACTGAGATATTGAGCCTGAGGTTATATGGTATCGTGTACACACAGGTTATATTCTGTTGTTGACGTTGAGTGTACTCCATGACAATAATGTTGTCGTGAGTGCTGGGCGGGCCCCACTATGACAAAGACGATGGGAGTGCTGGGCGGGCCCCATTACATCGTAGAGCTAGAAAACGTTGGTTGTACTAGGCGTGCCCTACACAACGTTGAATTTTCATGTTAATTAAAATGTTTTATATACTTGATATGCCTTGCTAGATTTTAATGACGTACTTGCGGAACATTTGAGAAAGCTTTTAGCGTTACATGTTTATGTTTAACGCTTTGATTGTACAAATTTATACGTTTAAAGGTTTATCACGTGTTCTGATTTGCGGATTTACAATTTTAAATTTAGTCACTCACTGGGCTTCGTAGCTCACTCTTGCAAAATGTTTTCCCACTTTTCAGGTAGAGATCGAGCTCTCGGTGCCTGATAACTGCCAAAGTCTATTTTCTCCTAAAAGCTTCCAGATCAAGCTTCATACGTGAGTGGAGTTGTACATTATGTTTGTTTATATTATAAATGTCTTTGTAAGAACTGAATAGTTTATGGTTGTGTAAGCACTAGATGTCGTGGTTGTGTAAACCCCAGTTGGATATGTTTTTGGTTGTGATATCTCTATCTGGTTATTTTCCAAAACGATTTATGTCAAGACTGCACTTCATGTGTGTCTAAAGGTTTTCAGGGATTCCGTTGTGTTGTGTTACATGTAAAGTATTTTATATCTAAGATTAGTATGTTTATCAGGTTCAACGATTCAGCAGGGTCAATAGGTATTGTTAGAGGAGGACAATGTCTGTTGGCTTTACGCCATCTCTCTGACTAAGCTAGCAAGTAGTCTGAGAGAGGGTGTGTCATGCAAAGTATCATTGAATCACAACAAGCTACAATTGAAAAAATCTTAAGAAGATTGACAAGTCAGGAAGTTACATCTAACACGGAAAGAAGTTCAGAACAATCTAATGACAATCAATAAGTAATTGTTACAAGTCAAATATGTATTCTGCTTGAAACTGTAGTTCCATATATGTTCTATGTTAATGAGTTTTGAATTGGCAATGTTTAGCATGAGTTTTCTTTATTGTGCTTTTGACTCCCCCTTCCCCCCTAATCATATTTAGGATAGTTATTTTGTTTGGTCCCTTTTAGTATGACACTAAGAAGTCATACATCGAGTATGAGTTTTCTTGTTTGTGTTATGTTATATGTTAATAAGTTTTGTTAATTTGGCAATGTTGAGCATGAGTTTTCTATGTTGTGCTTTTGGCCCCCGAATCATATTTAGGATAGTTTGTTTGGTCCCTTTTAGTATGATACTAAGAAGTCATCCATCTAGCATGATTTTTCTTGTTTATGTTATGTTCTATGTTAATGAGTTTTCTTGAATTGGCAACGTTCCCCTCCTCCCCCCCCCCCCCCCCCCATGTAGGATAGTTACTTTATTGGTATGGCACTAAGAAGTCATCCATCAGACATGAGTTTTCTATGTTTTGCATGGTTTTTGTAATTAATATTTAGAATATGGTTGTGCTTTTGACTCCTCCCACTCGTCCGAATCATATTTAGGATAATTACTTTGTTTGGTTCCTTTTAGTATGATATTTAGAAGTCATCCATCAATTCTTTATCCTCACATGCTTACATATTTCACATCTTTATTTGTTAGCTTTGATGTCTCGATGGTCTCCCATACAAGATGTTTAAGTTCAATTTCGAGATGAAAATGGATAGAATTGGTGTTGGTATTTTATACTTTTGTTTCACAATGACAATGCAATACTTTAAAGACCTTTAGTTGGAATTTTTGTAATGAAAACTTGTGATAGCTAGTATTCTTTTTGTGATAGCTAGTGCTAATACTAAATTTGTTCATATTATCGAAGTTGGTTGATACAACTTGTAGCCAAGTTAGTATTATTTCATTTTGTTTCAACGATAGTCTGTGATATTGGGAATAAATATCTTCAATTTTAACTTTTGGTTTAAATATGAATTGATTAATTGATTCTTGATTTGCTCAAAAGATTATTATATTTTAAATTTTATAATATGTTTATATATTAAACTTTGTATTGTTTTTTTTAATTAATAAAATACTTTTACCGATGTTTTCTATAATGTTAGTAAATTGTATTTTAAAAAAAATCCAAAAATTTATAGTGGCATAAATAATTAATTTTACCGTTGCTTAAATATGTTGCAAAAGATGCTTGCAATGACCATTGATCCACATTTAGCAGCAGTCTTATGTGTTGCTAAAACATAACTTTCAGTGACAAAATGTCAGCGTTACTGTATAAGACAAATAATAACAAATAATGTGTTGCTAAAAGTTAATATTTAGTGATGTATGCGTCAGTAAAAGGTTACTTTTAACAGCACGCGCAAAACGTGCTACCAAAACCTTTAACTATGCAGCAACAATGATATTTACAATGACACACTTCTATGCGTTGCTAATACCTTTAGTGGCGTTTTTAGGCTTTCAACAACGTCTTTTGTCCACTAGAATTACTAACTTTTCTTGTAGTGCATTAATTTGGAGCAATTAGGAGCTAAATTGAACAAACTAACTTCAGAGTCAAAATTACGAAAATGCCCTTGAGGCTAGCATAGCGACGCCTGCGCAGCATTGTGCATTGTGCACGTATGGTGAGAGCACTGCGGGCTCCAATGATTTATGGACGTGCGTGCGCACGCGAAGTGCCACTGCACCCTAAAGGATGCAACCCTGCGCTTCAATTAAAAAAAAAAGGCCCGACGTCGTGGTGCTGTCTAAAATGGTTTCTTCAATTTTAGGGCAATTTGATCTCTTCCATTAGGCCTGTAGCTCAATTTCTTCCACTTTTCTCTCTTCCACTTGTATTTTTTTCCTTTTCCCTCATATAATTGACCAAGAAGATGGCAGGTTTTGTCTTCTTCATCTCCATGAGAAGGTAAGACCTAGGTAATAATGTAAATTTAGGTCTAGTTCTCGGAGTCTATTAGTGATAAACCATATTGCTAGTAGGAGTCTATCGGTGATAACCAATATCACTGGTAAGAGTCTATCAATGATTGAGTCTATCACAAATAGATTTTGTTATATTTTTATTTCCTTAAAATTATTGCTATACCTTAATTAATATCCTTAAAAATAGTACCTATTATAATTACCCTATATTGTATAGCGATGACAATGGTCATTCATGGAGGCCAATATGTACTTTTTGTAGCATTCACTAAACCCATCATGTGCATCTACGGTGAATGAACCATTAAAAAACGAGTCAATTCAGTGGAGCTCCATTTAATTGGAGTGAACAAGCTTGTGAAGATGATTTGGAGAATGAGAGGGATAGACATCAAGAATCACGGATTGATGAGAGGGTCTAGAGAGCAATTACTTGGGTAATTAATTGGATATTTGATTGGAAAGAACACAGAAACACAGAGGACAAAATTGTTATACTTCGTCTTTTCTCCCTCCCAACTGTTGAGCTACAAAAAAAAAAAAAAAAAAAAAAAAAAAAAAAAAAAAAAAAAAAAAAGAGAAATGCTTGTATATGTGGTCTGTCACTTGTCTTTCCTCTCCATCATATAAAATTTGTAAATGCTGATCAAGAATTTCTGCAACTAGGTAATTTTAATAGCAAGACCAAATCGAACCACATGGAGCTTAGGTAAAATCTTTCGAGCATAACTTTTTTGTCCAAGAAAAAGTAGTTAGTAAACGGGTAGGAGGGAAAGGGAGAGGAGAGTTGGATTGACATGATAAACTAAATATAGAAAATTAAAGTGTGAAAAGTAAGATAGATTGGAGAGAGAAAGGAAAATAGCACGAAATTACCTTTGCCATTTGGGTTATTTATGGATTAATTCATCAGTTTATCATAGGAATTGAATTATTTAATGAGAGAGTTTTAAAAATAGAAAAATAAGAGAAATTATTTGCACAAAATAGCAAAATTTTAATCTTCTTTGATAACGGTCAATAGAGACTAATAGAAGTCTATCTTTAGTGCAAGAGTGTAACTATCAGTCTTTAGTGGAATAACCGTCAGTTAATGAAAGAGGATTAATTTAATTAAAGAGTTTAATTAATTAATCTCGTATCATTGGAGCTTCAATATGTAGGTCCACAAGGTTCCCTTGTTAGCTCAATAAGGATTAATGAGAATCAAATTAATTTTGGATTAATTTGAATTGTTCAAATTAATAAAGTGAATTAATTGTATATGATACAATTAATATAGTGTATGTGATACATTATAATATAAAGTTTTAAGGAGAGAAATAAATATATGAATATGATTCAAATATTAATTATATGAATGCAATTCATATAAAAACTATAGCTTAAAATTAATATGAATATGATTCCTATTAATACTATAACTTATATGAGAGAAATATAAACTATATGTTATATTATATGTGATATAATAAACTATAAGGTTATATGTTATATGGGATATAACATATAGTTTGGATTTAATTATATCAAATTGGTTTAATATAATTTGATTTTGAATTTTGAATTCAAAATTATAACTCCTGGGGAATTATTGAAGGAGTTAAATAGAAGAGTGATTGGTTTTTTGGGAAAATACATGATATTGATTTTTACACAGAAGAGTTCTGTGATCGATCAATCTCCTCATCATCTTCATATTATCTGCAAAATACCATCTCTCAAAGAAAATCTCTCTCCCTTTCTAACATCAAAATTAATCCACAGAAGCCCACAACTTTTTGTGATTCTCTCTTTAAGAATAACGAGGAAGACATTGTGGTGATGTCCTCATTATGATTTTGAGTTCCTATTGTGTTGTTGTGTACGTGCTGCTGTAAAAGGGAGAACTATAGGAGATCGGTTCGTGATCTTTCATCAGAGAGGAAATGTGAAGGTTTTTGTTCTTTAAGGGTTAGTTTTGATTTCTCTTTCCTCTCTAATTTTGCACAAGAAACATGCTTAGTTTTAATTTTTGTTTATCCTGTTTACATCACCTCTGTAATTTAAGTTTATGTAAAACGAAATTTGAGACACGAAGCATTCGATTACTTTCGCTATGGAAATTCCAATCCCTTCAATTGGTATCAGAGCCAAATCATGTCTCTGATTTGTGTTTTCTAACTTGAATTCAGAGTTTTAGTGGGTGTTCATTCTGTATTGTGAATGTATGATGGTTTGCTCATGGATGTTTCCAAAATTGGCATAGATTTACTGCTTTAAAATAGTTTAAAGTTGTAAGGGCCTTGTATTTTGGGCATTTAAGTTTTGCTATCTAGTCTATAAGTCCGTGTATATACATTTGCTTGAGTTGCTAAAGAATTTGGTGGCAATTGGAGCAAGAATGGGCTGGAGATCGAAGTAGAGCAAAACATTCTGCCTTGGAGCATAGGGCACAACATAACTACGTTGTGCTTACGCTGTAAGGCAGGATACCCAACGTAGCTATGCTCGGCAGTAGCGTTGCGACAATATGTGGAGTATCAAGCTACACTACGTCAAGAAGCTGACTGAGCGTCATTATGCTCCAAGGACGGTTTGCACGCATGTTAGGCAGTTCGAGGTCGTGCATTCGAGCGACAGTTGAAGCAGTTTTTTTGCTTGTTTTTTGAATTAATTTGTAATAATTAATTTTATTATTTTTAAATTAATTAGATCAATATAAAATTTATAATAATTTAATTAATTGTTTAGGATACCAATTTTGGATCTAATGTTGCTTTTTTTTATTTTTTATTTTATACATATGATGTATGATTTAATTTATTATATTGCATAATGTATGCCATATAGTATAAAAATCCCACCATAGGATAAACATTATATCATGCTTCATTTTTTAAGTGTTATATTATATAGTTGCATGATTTAATTAAGCATGCTAATGCATCATATTTAATATAATTGTTATATTATATGATTGCATGCATTTATAATATGTCCATGCATCATTTTATATTATAACTGTTTAGTTTGGATGATGGATGTATGTTATTATTTTCATTACTTTATATAATGAAAATGGAGATGCATGAAGCATGCCATTACTTCAGAAAATATAATTGTTATATTTTTATGTATGTCATTGGATGCATGACATAGGTTTTATTTGTTTCATTAACTTTATAAGTGTTATAAGTTTAATAAAATTAGATTTAAAATCTATAGTCAAGAGTTGCATGAAAATATAGGTTAAATTAATTTTAAATGGTTTAAAATTGATTTTACTTAGACCTATATTAATAATATTTCTAATGTAATTAGAATCAGGTTTAATTTTTAATTCTCTTTTAATAGGATTAAACTGGTTTAAATAAAAGATTAAATTTATAACATAATTATTTATAAGGACCTTTGTCTATGGAAGGTTATGTCTAGGCTGAAGTATTTAAGCTGAAGAAAACGGAACTCCTCTACCTGGGAACCAATCTGGAAGGTGAATTAGATAAATATGTTATAAGCATGCAATAAATGATTAGGTTTATTAAAGTTTTTAATATACAAGAATCATTATTATTAAACTATCCAATATAAGAGTTATATTGGGTAAATTTAACAATCACTTAGTTAAATTATTTGTCGGTTCTTTCTAAGTTAATAAACTAGGTTTAAAACATTCACTGGGAGGAAAATAATGTATATCACATGTCAATTTTCCTTTCATATTTCTCCCTAAATAGTTCACACCGTGAGATCTATGATCGATCTCAAGACACCTTTACTTGGGTCTTCCTACGGATGGTGTTTGCATAGGTCAATACTAAGATGAATGGAGAGAGTATTTATAGTAAGTGGGAGAGGGTCATGTGTCAACACATCCCACTATCTCCTTCATTAGTTAGCTGTAAAGTTTCATTGGCTTCGAGGCACCTTTGCACGTGTCCCCCTATGGATGGCATTGGCATGAAATTTTACACAAACTCCAGAAATGGATAGGATTACTTTAGTTTTTGCCCCAATCAGCTTTTTCTACGGTTGGCTCATTGGGGCGAAACTCTAGAGTCTAAAATGAAGGGTTGCACTTATAAAAAAATTTTAAGTAAGTTAATGATTTCTTGACCGAACAATGGTAACTAATCGTTATAGGAATGAGAGATATTCTGGTATTATGGTTGGGTGAGATTGTCTGAATTTAGTGAAAAGGTAATTATCTACCCTGCGGTGGTTTTTATCCTGACTTACTAAAGCATCATTGCAAAATAGATGTCACATAGGATACATTAGATTTTTGCTAAAATTTGATTGGTTTTTCATGGGTAATGCTTAATAACTAATATAAATAATTTTTATGGTTTTAGTAATCTTTAGTTATGTCTAAAGCTATATTAAAACTATTAAATGCTGACAAACTGAATGACGACAACTATACAAGTTGGAAAAACACTATAAATACTTTGCTGATTATCGATGACTTGAGGTTTGTCCTTGTTGAGGAATGCCTTCAAGTACCCACTGTTGAAGCATTTGAAAATGTTCATGATGCATATGATAGAAGGGTCAAGGCCAATGAAAAGGCCTGGGAGTACATTTTGGCCAGGTTATCTGAAATTTTGGCCAAGAAGCACGAAACCATGGTCATTGCACACGAGATCATGGATTCGTTGAGGGAGATGCTTGGACAACCGTGCACATAAATCTGACATAATTCTCTGAATTACGTCTTCAATTCTTGTATGAAAGAAGAGGCCTCTTTTTTAGAACACATTTTCAACATGATGGTCCATTTTAACGTGGTTGAGATGAATGGGTCTATCATCGACAAGGTCAGTCATGTTAGCTTCATTCTGGAGACTCTAGCTTCCTCCAGTTTCATAGAAATGTCGTTATGAACAAGCTTGACTACAACCTAACCACCCTACTGAATGAACTACAGACGTACTAGTCCCTTATGAAAGTCAAGGAGCAGAAGGGGAGGCAAATATTACTACTTCCTCAAAGAAGTTCCCCAAAGGTTCGACCTCTGAAACAAAGTTTGTATCTTTTTCTTTCGACACAAAAAAGTGGAAGAAGAAGAAGGGAGTTCAGGAGACAATAACTCTATTGCAGCCCAGAGAGGCAAGAAGGTCAAGGTTGGCAAAGATATTTGCTTCCATTGCAACCAAAAGGGCACTAGAAAAGGAAATGTCCCAAGTATTTGGTGGATAAGAAGAAAGCTAAACAAAGTAAATGTGATTTAATAGTTCTAGAAGCCTACTTATTGAAGAATGATGGTTATGTCTGGATAATTGATTCAAACACCACTAATCATGTTTCTTTTTCTTTTTCAGGGAATTAGTTCTGACAGCAGCTCAAAACTAGCAAGATAACTATGCGGGTTGGAACTGAGCAAGTTGTCTCAGCTGTGGCAGTCGAAGGCCTCCGACTACTTTTATAGAAATCATATTTGTTATTAGATAAAGTATATGTAGTTGCTAGTTTAAAGAGGAACTTGATTTCTGTAAAATGTTTGCTTGAACAATCTTATACTTTGAACTTTAATGTAGATAAAATGTTTATTTACAAGCATGGTGTTCAAATTTGTTCTACTAACTTAGAAAGTAATCTTTATGTGCCAATGTCGTTAACATCTAAGACCCTTTTTAATACTGAAATGTTCAGAATTGTAATAATTCAGAATAAAAGACAAAGGGTTTCGCCTAAAGAAAATACCCAACTTTGGCACATAAGATTAGGTCACATAAATCTCATTAGGATTGAGAGGTTGGTTATGAATGAACTTCTAAGTGAGTTAGAGAAAAATTCATTATCGGTATGTGAGTCATGCCTTGAAGGTAACATAACTAAAATATCTTTTATTGGAAAACGTCATAGAACCAAAGAACCCTTGGAACTTGTACACTTGGACCTTGTGGTCCTATGAATGTTAAGGCATGCAGACTGCGGGTACAGTGTTTGAATCAATAGAGAACCTTTTCTTCTGTATCTGTATGAATTGATATTATTACATTCCAATTCCTTCCCGATACCTCCCAAGGAAAATTCTGAATTGGATCCAAAATTGATGGGTTAGTGTGAGCTTATCCATGCGGTTATGCACTCTTCGAATAGGAATCCATTTTCTTGAATATTTCATCTCTTTTATAGATGATTATTCTAGGTCTGGGTATGTTTACCTAATGCAGCATAAGTTTGAAGCACTTGAAAAATTCAAGGAGTAAGGTTAAGGTTGAGAATACATTAGGTAAAACAATTAAGACACTTCGAATTGATCGAGGTGGAGAGTATATGATTAAAATTCCAAGACTATTTGATAGAACATGGAATTGCATCCCAACTATAAGCACCTGGTACATCTTAGTAGAATGGTGTATTAGAAAGGAGAAATAGAACCTTGTTGAACATGGTTTGGTCTATGACGAGCTATGCCCATTTACCTGAATCATTTTGCAGTTATGCAGTATGGATTGCAACTTATATTTTGTACTACATTCTAACAAGAGTGTTTCTAAAACATGAAATGCATCCAAAAATTGCGTTTTCTAGGCTTAGAGTTTAGTTAGTTTTATGCTTAATTTGAGATCTTTGATGCTTTTATTATTTGATTGTACGAAATCAAGCAATTGGATGAGAACAAACAATTTTGGAAGATTAGTGACCAAATTACCCCAAGGAAGGTCAAAGTTTTGACCTAGGGTAGTGATCAAAGGAGAAAAAGGAAAAAAATGCAGAATTCGGAAGCAGGGCAACGTTGAACAATTGCAACGCTGCCCCGTGATGCTGCAAGGCAGAGAGCTCATGAAAATAGGGCAGCGTCGCAACGCTGCTTGCAGTGTTACAATGCTAGGACTAGTGATGCACGCTACGGATGAAATTAACGTTGGCGTTGTAACACTGCGACTACTGTCTATATAAGTAGTTTATCACCAAATAGATTCGGAGAGGTCGAACGGAAGACGATTAGAGGCCAATTGAGGAAGTTTTAGGGCTATTTTGAGAGTGTAAAGCAATATTTCAGTGAGGCCTCCTTGGGGAGTATAATTCTAGATAGAGGCGGCATCTTGGAGATTCAAAGGATCGAAGATTTGAAGAGATTGTTGGGTTGCGATTTCGGATCCGAGGAGGAGAGTCAATAACACGACTTGCAATTTCTTCCCTATTTTATTTTCTGTTCTTTGTATTTGGAAACCTCATGAATGGTCTATGTTTGTGTTGTAACCATGAGTGGCTGATTTGTGTTTCTAGTGTGTTGATCTAATTTTGTGGATTGCGAAAACTAAATTGGTTATTTCTTAGATTGAATTTATGCATAATTGTTTTCTAATTGAATGTTCTTTACTTAACGTCTGTCTCGAGAGAGAAGGTGTTAAGTTGGATCTAACATGTTAAACTGTTAATCAAGTATGCACGAGAGTGATAGGAGATTAAGAGAGATTATTGACGGAGGAACTTAATGTCGTGGCTAGTCAACCGATAGAAGAGATTTGGGTCAATGGTTAGTCATTAAAAAGGGTTAAGCTCGAGAGAGGATATATGGATAAAATACTCCTAGATCTATAAGTTGCATAAATCAATCTAAAGTCAAAGTAGTTAGTTTGGTTAATCAATTTAACAAAATCATACACTAGAATGTGTCTTTGTCTAGTTTCACCCCAGTTTTATCTTTTTTTGTTTTCTAGGATTAGATTAGTTAGGTTCTCATTACAGTCTGGCCCCCTAAATAAAATTACAAGAATCTCTGAATAGCTAAAAGAGTCAAACTAATTCCTTAGAGGACGATACCCAGACTCTTGACCATTTTACTATATTATAATTTGACGCGTGCACTTGCGCTTACCATCAAGTTTTTGCCGCCACTGCCGGGGAATTGTGCTTTGATTTTTTTTTTTTTAGATTTAAGAGATTTGACTAATTTTACTTTAGGGTGTAGATTATTTTTTTAATTTTATTTTTGATTTTTTTTCTTTGAGTATTCTCTTGTGTGATTTTCTTTTATGGTGTTTGCTTTACCATGTCTTATTATAATTTTGGGTGGTCTTATGGGTTTTCCCAACCTAATCTAGGTCTAACACCACCACCGCCACCAATGTTTTTCAACCCATACCTATATCCCATCAGTTACCCATCCCATGACCATAGTAGTTTTTATGTTTATCCACCCCAGTAGAGGAGAAACCTTCTCTAGAGGACCTGTTAAAAGAGTCTATCTTAGAGTCCCGATTTAGAAGGTTTTGTATGGAAGAGAGGAGGAGGATGGATAGGATAGAAGCCCAATTGGTGGAGAATGACAGCCCTGAAACGTTTAAGAGATAAACACAGTCTGATGGTTGATGTATTTAGAGCCTTGTTTGAGAAAAATATTTCCAATGCCACTAAGGTAGGGAGGTCCGTGATTGTAGATTCTGATGATAAGGATGAGTTGGAAGCATTAGAGTCATACCAAGAGCTAGCTTGTGAGATTGAGAGAGAACATGTGCCTAATTTAGATAAGGAAGTTCAAGTGATTAAAGTTGAGGTTAAGAAGCCTTATGTTCCATCACTTGAGAGTCCTTTTTCCATTGATCTTTCTCTCCCATATTCTTATGAGCCGTGTGAGTTTGAGTCTATTTTCAATTGTCAATCTTTTTATTTTCCAAAAATTAAAAATACAAAATAAAAATTCTTCTTTCAGGTACCCGGGAGAAGAGGGAAAGCCTACAAGACTTTGTAGGTTATATTGATTTAAGCAAGAAGGAGGCAAAAAAATGGGAGAATTTTTATGTACCTTGACGAACAATCTCCCCTGTCGTCTAGCTTGGACGTTAAACACAATGCTTCTTGGGTGGAAACCCAAGTTTTTTATTTTTCTTGTTGCTATTTTAGTTTATTTTCTTGTTTTTATTCTTAGTTCAACACTCATGGTTTGGACTCTTATCTTTTTCTGGTCCAAGTTTTACTGGAGCCCTCAAATTAAATTGCAAGCCTGACACACGTAGATTACTTCATTAATCAGGCCAGTTTCGCTCACTCCCTGTGTTTATTTTATTGGATTGAGGACAATGCATGTTTCTAAGTTTGGGTTGGGGGACGTATTGCATACTTTTTCTTGTCTAGTTATTTTTATCCTGCTATGCATGTTATTTAGAAAAAGAAAATTGTCTTATGCATGTTAATTGACCAATTGTTTCCAGTGGCTGAATTTTGAGGAAAATTTTTTAATTAAAAAAAGGATATTGTGCTTAAATTGTGAAATTTGCTGAGGATGTAGTGATTATGATTGCTTATGAGTTATTCTAAATTTTTATGTTAGATGATCTACTGTGAAAATAGGATGACATACTCCTAAATTAAATTATCTTTAAGTCCCTCTTGGAGTCTCCCATAGCATGAGCACGTAGTCACTTTAATTCAAAAAATTAACTAAAAGGAGGATTAAGTGTAGTGTATTTTCTTTTCACCTCGAAAGGTCCCACCGGTTAGAGGGTTGATATACATGATGGTTTGTAATGTTAGACTAAGAGGAAAACAAAAGAATAATATTATTGCCTTTGAAAAAAAAAGAGTATATACTCATGTGCTTAAAATAAATATCTTTTTATTATTTTAAATGTGTAATGTGTATGCATGGATGGGGATAAAAAGAGTTGTCGTTGCTATGATCAGTTAGGGCACTTGGGAATTGACTAGGTATGATTCCCTATAATGGATGTGTGAAAGCTAGTGTCCCTAGGTAAAATGATGCAAGCTTAAGGTCCTATTTATTGTAATATATGTATATATATATATACACAAACAAGGCACCTTAGTGGACATATTACTTTCTTGAATGTGTGGATGCTTAATGATTGAGGCATGAGCCAGAGTAGGAGGAAAACTGGAGAAGCTTTCTTGAACCTCACTTTAGTTCTTTTATTTTGAATTAAATGTGACTTGCACACACACATGTGGGAGATGATGAGATTTGGCCTTGAAATATTTTAATGTTGGGATGTGCTTGAAAGTTTCTACTAATGGATCTAATATGCTTGTTCTGAATGATGAGGTTTTGAGTCATTTTCATGCTTGTGAAAATTTCATTTTAGCCTTGTTCTTTCTTTGCTTGGGACTAGCAAAGTTCTATGTTTGGGGTGGTGAAACGCATCCAAAAAGTGTGTTTTTTAGGCTTAGAATTTAGTTAGTTTTATGCTTAATTTGAGATCTTTGATGATTTTATTGTTTGATTGTAGGGAATCGAGCAATTGGATGAGAACAAGCAATTTTGGAAGATTAATGACTAAATTACCCCCAAGAAGGTCAAAGTTTTAACCTAGGGTAATGTTCAAAGGAGAAAAATGAAAGAAAATGTGGAATTAAGAGGCAGGGCAGCGTTGAACAAGCGTTGCAACGCTGCCCTGTGACGCTACAAGGCATAAAGGTCATGGAAATAGGTCAGCGTTGCAATGATGCTTGTAGCGTTGCAACGCTACAACTAGTGATGCGTGCTACGAATGAAATTACCATCAGGGTTGCAACGCTACATTCGAGCATTGCAATGCTGTGACTGCTGTTTATATAAGCAATTTATCACCAAACAGATTCGGAGAGGCCAAATGGAGGCCGATTGGATGCCAATGGAGGCACTTTTAGAAATATTTTAAGAGCATAAAGCAATCTTTCGGTGAGGCCTCCCTAAGGAGTGTAATTCTAGATAGAGGCGGCATCTCAGAGCTTCAAAGGATTGAAAATTTGAAGAGATTGTTGGGTTGCGATTCCGGATTCGAGGACAAGAGTCAAGAACAAGACTTGCAATTTCTTCCCTCTTTTATTATCTAGTTTTAGTATGTTTGTTTTTAATGATTTTAATTAACTGGACACTAATTGAATGTTCTTTACTTAATGTCTGTCTCGAGAGAGAAGGTGTTGAGTTGGATCTAGCATGTTAAACTGTTAATCGAGTATGTATAGGAGTGATAAGAGATTAATCGAGTATGCACAGGAGTGACACTTAATGTTGTGGCTAGTCAACCGATAAAAGAGATTCGGGTCGATGGTTAGTCATTAGAAAGGGGTTGAGCTCGAGAGAGGATACCTGGATAAAAGACTCCTAGATCTATAATTTTCATGAATCAATCTAAGGTCAAAATAATTAATTTGTTTAATCTGTTTAACGAAATCATACACTAGAACGTGTGTTTGTCTAGTTTCACCTCGGTTTTATCTTTTCTTGTTTTTTAGGATTAGATTAGTTAGGTTCTCATTACAGTCTGGCCCCCTAAATAGAATTAAAAGAATCTATAAATAGCTAAAAGAGTCAAACCAATTCCTCAGATGATGATACTCGGTTTCTTGACCGTTTTACTATATTATAATTTGACGCATGTGCTTGCACTAACCATCAAAACACCTTTCAAATTATGGAATGGTCGTAAAGGCAGTTTACACCATTTTAGAATTTGGGGTTGCTCATCACACATGTTTGAGGGAAATCCTAAGAAATTGGAATCTCGTTCAAAATCATGCTTATTTGTAGGCTATCCCAAAGGAACGAGGGGTGGTTACTTCTACGATCCTGAAGATAATAAAGTTTTGTATCGACTAATGATACTTTTTTTAAGAGGATCATGTGAAGGAACATAAGCCACGGAGTATGATTGTGTTAAGTGAGCTTTCCAACAAAATTATTGAAACTTCAACAAGAGTTGTTGAAGAAGTCGGTACATTAACAAGAGTTGTTGATTTTGGTTCATCTAGTCAGTCACATCCACATCAATCGTTGAGGAAGCCTCGACGTAATGTGAGGGTTATGAACCAACTATTCATTATATGGGTTAACAAAAACCCTGATCGTCATTTCTAATGGCGACATTGAGGATCCGTTGTCATATAAACAGAATGTGGAAGATATGGACAAAGATGAATGGATCAAAGCTGTGGATCTCGAAATAGAGTCTATGTACTTTAATTTAGTCTGAGATCTTATAGATCAACCTAATAGGGTCAAACCTATAGGTTACAAGTGGATCTACAACAATGAAAATGGTTATTGATGGTAAGGTAGAGAGGCTAGACTTGTGGCAAAGAGTTATACCCAGATTGAGGGAGTTGAATATAAAGAAACTTTCTCACCTATTGCCACGTTAAAGTCTATATGGATACTTCTATCTATTGCTGCATATTATGACTATGAGATATGAAAAATGGATGTCAAGACTGCCTTTCTGATTAGTAATCTTGAGGAGATCATCTATATTCAACAACCAGAGGGATTCATCTCCCAAGGTCAAGAGAAAAAGGTTTGCAAGCTTAATCGGTCCATTAATAGAATAAATTAGGCTTCTTGATCTTGGAATATAAGGTTTGATACCGCGATCAAATCTTATGGCATTGGTCAGAATGTTGTTGAGTCTTGTTTTACAAGAAAATCATCAACAATTAAGTAGCTTTCTTAGGGTTGTACGTAGACGATATCCTGCTCACTGGGAATGATGTAATTGAAGGAACTCTTAAACAAGAATGCCTATGAGCGGAAGCGGATCTTTTCGATTTCATTGTGTCAGAATTACCATACATACATTCTAACATACAAATATGCATTGTAAACACTATTTACTGGCATGCTTTTAAAAAATAAATACAAAATACCGAGAGACTTACCAGTTGAAGACATTCTTCACAAAGACTCGGTCCAACGCGAACGAACTCCTGTCGTTCTTACTCGTCCAGCAAGTAGTCGCCTAGCAGCACCACGGTCGTCTACATGATCAATAGTGCATGCAAACAGACCAGGGATGACACCACCACTCGAAGCCCTCGGTATTCTCGGAGTGAAAATCCAAAGCGTGGACTTTAATGGAATTGGTAGAGGGGAGGAGAAAAAGATGAACTTGTAAAACGAATAAGCAAGTTGCAGATAGTAGAAAACTATCGTATAGTCGGGTGCTTGTCGTTTAGGTTGGGGTACACGATCGTATAGGTTTAGCTAAGCGATCGTCTATCAAATGGTAAGCGATCGTTTATTTCTGCTCAGCGCACTAAGCGATTGTATAGAAAACATACGTGATCATTTAGAAATTGTGGGCGATCGTTTCGTATGCGAGTGTGTGATCGTTTAGGAAGACGGGCACTATTGTATAGGCTCAACGCTATGCGATCGTATACTTTCACACCGTGAGCTATTTTGCGTATCACTTGCAAAATGAAAATTATTTTCATTTTTATTCTTTAGTTACAAGAACTGAATCAAACTTTCCACTTTTGCACGAATTCGGAGAAAAACTCGGCCAATTATCTCATAACCGTCTAATTAATTAAATAATGAATATAATCATATTATATTTTTAACCTATAGTTTAATATCATATATCAACTACATTGTTTTCTCCTCTACTTGATATAATTCATATTTATATCTAATTTTCTCCAAAATAATGTATCTCATATATTTAGTCAATTATATCATATATAATTAACCAATTCAATTATATCATATATAATCTAACTCCCTTTTGTCAATTTGAATATTTCAAACAGACCCAAAAACAGATTCTCAACTTTTATCCAAGCTATCAAGAGGATCTTATACCTTTGGCTCGAAGCTCCAATGGTACGTGAATAGCTGACTAAACTCGTTAGCCACGAGAGCCATCATCGTTAACTGCCAGGCATTCCACTAAAGATCAACAGCTGATCTTTTCTTACCGCATAAATTTCTGTGTCCATTGGATATAACCAATTATGAGTACGATGATCCTTTACCGATGCTCGTAAGTACAGCTGGGCCAATTTACCGTTTTTTCTTTGTAGTTACATCTCACTCCTTAAGTACCACTGATCCCTCTAATGAACAATACAACATAGTCCAACTATGTGTGAACACCTCTCAAGCAAAGAGAAGGTGTGTGGTACCATATTGTTCAAGCCCTGGAATTAGCCTTTAAGGGAGCTATCTATCTACTTACCCTTGGTTCAGGGAAGGAGTGAATTCCATCTCGTATAGCTAAGTTCCCAGCTCCCAAATCAGACGAATCTCCAAAGTATAAGTTTGAGTTGGCGAACTGGCCACTCGTACCTATACAAATCAAAGAATCGCCCTCAATGGCAAGAGTTCCCAACTCACTCAGGATTGAGGTCATGTTACCAATGGTCATCCTTGTGAAGTGAAGTATTTGTCATGAACAATGTTATATAACGAGACGTTAACACTTTGTGGTCAGGTCTTATACAAACTCTTTGTATAGGATGCCCCTGCTCGCATGTCCCCTACACGAATGATCAGGATCAGACCATCTGTAACAAGTTACAACACTTGCAACAATTCCACAAAGTGGGCCGCATCCGTAGCGTTACCAAGATAAGATTTCCCTCCTTTACCCATATACTACAGACCATTTTGGTTATCCCTTAAGACATGATCCACTTGTATGTCACCACATATATGCTTATGTTACATAAAGATAACTAGGGATTTTAGTTTATTGGTTTGTGGTAAAGCAAATAAAACATTCAACTGAACAAAAATAACAAGTGAAGTAAAATATCATATATTATACATCACAAGCGTTCGTACATACTGTTTACAAACTACAGGACACGAGGCTTTAGGGCATCAACACCAACAGTAGGTTTATTGACTGATATAAAAAAGTTAGCGGCCCAATTTCAAGTGAATGATTTGGGAGAGGCACAATTTGTTCTAGGCATCCAGATTTTTAGGGATCGTAAGAACAAAACGTTGACGTTGTCTCAGACATCGTCCATTGACAAGATGCTCGTCAGATATTCAATGAAAAATTCTAATAGAGGTTTATAACCGTTTAAGCATGGAATTGTCTTGTCTAAGGAACAGTGTCCTAAGACACCTCAAGAGGTTGAGAAGCTAAGACGAATCTCCTATGCATCGACTGGTTGTAGCCTCATGTATGCAATGTTATGTATTAGACTTGACATTTGATATGAAGTGGGTCTAAAATCCTAGGGTTAGATCACTAGACGACAGTTAAAATTATCCTCAAATATCTTCAAATAATGAAGGACTACATGCTTGTATATGGGTCTAAAGACTTGATCCTTAGAGGATACATTGATTCTCATTTACTGACTGATAGGGATTTTAGGAAATCAACTTCAAGATCAGTGTTCACTCTCAATGGAGGAGCTGTAGTCTAGAAGAGCACAAAGCAAGGTTGAATAACTAACTCTACCATAGAGGCAAAGTATGTAGCGGCTTGTGAAGTTTTCGAGAGGGCTGTGTGGCTTAGGAAGTTTCTGACTGCTCTGGAGGTTGTTGCCCATCACCCTTTATTGTGATAGTAGTAGTCCTAAAGCTAATTCCAGGGAGTCTAGAAGCCACAAACGTTAAAAGCACATAGAGGACAAGTATCATCTCATTCTAGAGATTGTGCATCAAGGGACGTGATTGTCACAAAGATCACTTCAAAGCACAATGTTGCTGATCTATTTACAAAGGCTCTCATAGCTAAAGTGTTTGATGGTCACCTGAAGAGTCTAGGTTTACGAGACACGACTCATCTAGTCTAGGATAAATGAGAGATTTTACTGGGCGCATAATATATGCCCTAGTTTATTGTTTTGTGTATTGTACTATTATTTTACTTTGTATTTGTACACTCCGCTAGCTTCAAGACAAGTAGGAGATTGTTGAGGTTGGTGCTCTAAATCTCGGGGTCTTTATTCAATAAAATAGTTTGTTATTTTATTTGACATTTAGTTACATTAACCCAAAACTAATAAACTAAGATCCAAGGTTATTTAATGGAGCTTAAACATGTATGTGAAGATATACAGGTGGACCATGTTTAAATAATAACCTGAACAGTTTGTAGTAGATGAATAAGGCTGGGTATCTTATTTTGGTGATATGGATATAACCCACTTTGTAATTCTTACAATTGGTGTAAAGTGTTGCAAATGATCTGATCCTGATCATTTATGTAAAGACATGTGAGCGGGGGTATCCTATACATAGAGTTTGTATAAGACTAGACCACGAAATGAATAGTCTATCTATATAACACCATTTCTAGAAGAGACTTACATTTCACCAAGATGACCATAGGTGACTTGACCATAATTCTGAATGAGTTGTGAACTTCTACCTATGAGGGCAGTCCTTTGATCTACATGTGTGATAATGGCCAGATTCGCCGACTCAATATGCCTACCTTTGGGGATTCATCTGATTGAGGAGCTGGGAATAAAGCTACACAAGAAGGAATTCACTCCTTTGCGATTATTACGGTAAATAGCTAAATTGCTCCCGTAATGGCTGATTTCGGGTCCTGAACATTGTGACGCCACACCCTCTTCTGGCTCGACATGGGTTCAGTTATAGTTGGACTATGACTAATTGTTCATTAGAGGGATCAATGGTACTTAAGAAGTAATTACAGGGGTAAAATGATAATTTTGATGCAACTGTACTTATGAGCAATTTGTGAAGGGTTAAAGCACAGCTGATTGGTTATATCCAATGGATACAAAAATATATCTACAGTGCAAAGAGTGCAGCTGTTGGTTTTTAATTGAATAACATGTAGTTAATGAAAGGGGATTAATTTAATTAAAGAGTTTAATTAACTAATCTCATATCATTGAAGCTTCAATCTATAGGTCCATAAGGTACCCTTGTTAGCTCAATAAGGATTAATGAGAATCAAATTAATTTTGGATTAATTGAAATTGTTCAAACAAAAGGAAATTAATTGTATATGATACAATTAATATCATGTATGTGATACATTATAATATAAAGTTTTAATGAGAGAAATAAATATTTGAATATGATCTCAATATTAGTTATATAAATGTAATTCATAAAAAACTATAGGTTAAAATTAATATGAATATGATTCATATTAATACTATAACTTATATGAGAGAATTATAATCTATAGGTTATTATATACGATATAACATATGTTATATGATATAACATATAGTTTGGATTTACCTATATTAAATTGGTTTATTATAATTTGATTTTGAATTTTGAATTCAAAATTATAACTCCTTGGGAGTTATTGAAGGAGTTAAACAGCGAAGTGGTTGGTTTTGGGAAAATACACGATATTCATTTTTCCATAGAAGAGTTTTATGATTGATCAATCTCCTCATCATCTTCATCTTCTTTACAAAAAGTATTTCTCTCAAAGAAAATCACTCTCCCTTCCTAACACCAAAATTAATCCATAGAAGCCCATAACTCTCTGTGATTTTTTTCTTGAGAGTAACGAGGATGACATATTGGTATCCTTATTGTGGTGTTCAAGTTCCGACCTTGCTGCTATGTACGTGTTGCTGTAAAAGGGAGAACTAGAGGAGATCGGTTCGCGATCTTTCACCGAGAGGAAACGTGAATGTTTTGTTCTTAGGGTTAGTTTTGATTTCTCTTTCCTCTCTAATTTTGCAGTAGAAGCATGCTAAGGTTCTATTTTTGTTTATCCTGTTTCCGTCGCCTCTGTA